>NC_090921.1:1435800839-1436102885 GCF_040938575.1 Ambystoma mexicanum
TGAAGAAAAATTGCGGAAGTCGGGTGGCTTGGTGGAAGCGAGGCATCAGGAGTTCAATGCGGAGACGGGATGATTCACGAGGCGCGCGCCGGTGGAAGGGTGAGCGAGGACGAACAGGCGCAACTCGCAGGCCCTCTCTCGCGTGACCTTGGCTGCAGGAGGGAAGAAATACAGGAAAATGAAAGTGACTGTCATCCCCCAACAGGGACAAGGCGGGTCATAAATCAAGCACAGCGGCGGGAGAATGGGGATTTAGGGATGGGGGCAGGTCCTTCAGATGAGTAGAGGTGCTTCATTTAACTCTTTGATCCATCAGTGCCATTGTATCATTTCATAGGTGTTCTAAAAGATGTGTACATCTCTTTTCGGTGCTGAGCTGTCAGCGTGAGTCTGGTATTAGCAGCAGGAAAAATGTTACAGTGTGTTCTTCATTGGTTAACATTTAAACTACAAATAATAATTTCCGTCCACCTTGTAATGGAGAGGAAAGGGAGCAAGGGCCTCGTCTGACACATAACTAAATCACTTGGTGGGACAGCCTAATCTGGGAGACTTTTCGGGTAATTTGAGGAAAATATATAGACATAAAGGCATTAGTGTTTCTATTACAGAAATATTGATCGGTGGAAAAAAGCAGATCCACTCCTTCAAGTTCAACGGAACATGAAGGCAGGGACGATTCTCTTGCAGCATTAATGGTTTGAGCAATGCAAACCACAAAATGGCGTCCCTTAAAGTCCATGCAACATCTTAGGCCTCTTAAGTTACGTTTTGTGACCTGGCTTTATTTGTTTGCGATAAAAAATGTGCATCTTTAATTTTGCACATCCCTCATTGTTAGACTCTACAACCCTTTAATCCGCGGACTTACTCTCACTGCTTTATGAAAGTTTGTGCCATTGCTACAAGCATGAATTAAAGAATAGTTTAACTTGTACCTGCTCTCCTTACCCATCCCAACCACCTCTGTAACCTCTGGGTGTGTCCTCTATTGACAGTGCTCTTTTGCTTCCAATCGAGATTTACATTTTACAAATCCTATCCACACATCCAGGCATTTTGGGGCAACACGAGAAGATTTCCAGGAAAACAATAAAATGGCTGAACAATGGGCATGAACTATAGACTTTGTGCAACTCCTTCTAACACTCTCTGTTGGATAAAGATGCTGCATTCTAGAAGTAAGTCTGTTTGATCGATTCCACCAGCTGAGTGACAGATGCGGCGAGGATGTGTGTCTGTGTAGGTGTGTGTGTGTGTGAATAGCAGATGATTTGGGGAGAGGGAGAATCGTAAAAAGAGGAGATGAGGAGGAGCGGGGTTATACACATATGGATAAAAGTGAAGGAGCAGAGGGAAAACAAAAAGCGCAGTAAACAAAGAGGACATGTAAACACTATGCAACAGAGTATAAGTGTGAGCGGCAGAGAGAGTGAAAAGAAGGAGTTAGAGTGACACAAAAAGAGAGGTGTCAGAGAGGGAATGTGGGAGGCAGAGGGACTAGAGAGAAAAAGAATGAAGGAGAGAAAAGTCGAGGGTTCAGGAGCTGACATAGCACGTCAGAGAAGGAGTGTGGATTACATTAATGCTGCAAAAAGGGAATGTTGGGCAGGAGTCAGCAGTTGTGAGCAGAGGCGTAGACAGGGTAGGGCCTGAGTGGGCAAGACCCAGCTTCAGACCCCACTTGTTAGACAATCCTGTCTACGCCTCTGGTTGTGAGCAAGAGGCTCATGCTCAGGCAGCCACAGCATGATTCCTGATCAGTTACAGAACCATAGTCTTCAAGGGCTCTTTTGGAGGTTACAGCATCAACCTCCCTTCTGGCCGCTACGTGGTTACTTTTGCACCTGGAGCCTTTGGAGGAGAAGTGTGCAATGCAGAAGTCAATGAGCAATGGTCCTGTTTGTTGTTCTTGTAAACGGTCTGAAGTGAAGCACTCTTCCTGAAGGGAACTGCCATTCAGAGAGATGATCAAGCTGGGGGTCAGTATTTTTGTCTATGTTGATATTCGCTTCACATAGACATGACACAATAATCGCATTATCTTTTTAAAGACCATGATTTGATACTCTTACAAGAGACATGGTTGGTGGAATCTATACGTTTAGATGGTTTTACCTCATTTAACCACATCACCACTAAGGTGAACAGAGGAAGGCCATCAAGAGGTTTGGATATATTTTGGGGTAATACCTAACGTTGTGGTATTTTATTATGGTGGTGCAGAGTGGTATTTTATGGTGGTAGTAATCTCTTGTAGTAATTTGTGTGTCTCTTTTTACATTTGTGAGACTAACTTCAGAATATTGCCTACCAACTGCTTTTACCAGGGTCACTCACTTTGACAAGGTAGTGGACTTGATACACTCAGAATAGATCACTTATGTCCCCTGCGTGCATTGTTTTATGTACAATACCACAGAATGCCCTTGTGGCTGAATTGCAAAACCATAAAATACAAATTGAAACACTGCGCATTCATTCACTTTCTAGCTAGAGAGTTCACTGCAGATACTTCACTTGGAAACATGTATTATCACACACTTGTCTCCCTGTACTCTTTGAATAAAATGACCCACTGCCACAAAATGCACCAGAACACCAAGTAATTTTGTGATGTGTGGTTCTATCGTGATAGATAAACTGAGCAATTACAATGAGCAATGGCACATTTAAAAATAGACTAAGCTGCACCCAATCTTACCATCCGACCTTGGAATTGGAAAGGAGAAAGTTGGTAGGAGATGCACTTTGAGGAAAAAAAGAACCAAATCGCAAAGGCATTCATGTAAATTCGAAATTGCATGTACTTTTATCATCAAAATACTACACATGAAATGACCTATTTCCCAAACTGACTGACCGAAAGGCAATCCAACCCCTCACATTAGACTCATATACTTACCTAGAAGTTGGCAATATTCCTGGCTCAGCTGGGCATGGGAAACCCACTCAGTCTGCTCGCCTGGTCTGCCCTGGGTCACGTAGTTAAGCACTGCCGTGGATAAGCACATCAAACGTCCCTCAGCAGTTGAGTCTGACTGCCTGCCAGCTCGCCTCAGCCCAGCAATTGAGGATGTCTGCCTGTCCTATGCCCACTCAAAGCCTGTTTATGACCACTTGCTGCCAGGCAAGAGAGATCCTGTCCCTTTCAGATCATGCAACTGTAAACCACATGATCCCATTGTGCTTTTCCTGCCTTCACCAACTGCATTTTTGAAGAAAATGTTACATTTATTCTTTCCACTTCTTGCGCTACAGCAGAGCAGTATTTCATCCATGTTCAACTTCACCAAGCTCATTCTGCATGTTTGAATCCATTTTGCAATGCGCAATGTATTTTCCACAATCGTTTTCAGGCCATCTCCACATATACTAATTTGCACTGAATGTTGTTAAGAGACAGGTTACCTGTTAATGGGATTGGATTAGTATGTTAATGTTTATAAGTCATTAGGTTTAATGCAAGCCAGTCAATTGGAATATCATCCTGAAATAATAAACACTTGTAAGCATGTGCTCTGCTTTTTGTGTGTACTGCGCATTTCCCATCTCAAATGCAATAGCAAATACATGCCTTGCACATTTCTGCATTTCTCTTTAAGACCCATACTAAAACCCACACTAAAATCCATGTGCATGTTAAACTAAGAAGCCTCTGTAATTTAAAAACCCCATCAGAGCCCCCATCAACTCCTACACTCCCTCCTTTCCTTTACCGCTAGGATACCACACAAAATCACTGCAGGAAAAAACTAAAATAAATGGAACAAGAAAAATGTACCAAAACGCATGTGCTGCTCACATTTCAGGACTCACTTTCCTTACTTCCTTTTTACTCTTTGCTAGGCTAACAGGCATGTGAAATGACACCCTTACCTAATTTGTGTCCACTTCATTTTGACTTTCATTTACCATACTCCTGGGCTCAGAACCCATTTGGAGTGTAGCCACTGACTGCCCCTCTGACTTGGGACTACCAGTATTCACACTGCAACTTTTTGACTGAATATTTTCACAAGTGTCACATCCTGTCAACTTCTGGCGCAGAAAACCTGTCTGGGTTTTGCATGGTGCCTGTCATTTCTGTCTCTTGGAGTATTTGTGGTTCAACATACTCCTCATGTGACTGACCTGCACCCTCCTTTTGAGCTACCGTTTTCTCTGTATTGGGCTCAACAGTATTCTTATTATCAAGTGAGGATATTCTAACTGTTGATCCTAACTCTTCGCCTTGTGTTTTATTTTCACATTGGATGCTCTTTTTAAATCTGTTTTTCTGTTCTTTGGGTTCTTCTTGTTTAGTTTCCCCTTTTGTTCTTCCAAAGTATGGTTCAACTCTAAATTGAGCCACACTTTTTGTGTGTGTTGAAATTCCCTGTCTCACTTTCATTCATTTGTGTTCTTATTTTTGAATCAGTAGGCAATTCAGAACCGTTATTCAAAGGTGATTCATGGGCTTCTGTGTTTTCATTAGGGCAGGGGCAATTAAATAGTCACTTATTGTCAGAATGCACAAGGTCACTCCTATGGCATTCTGCACATTCACTTGTTTGTTGTTTTTGAACTGTACATAGCTGCTTTATTTGTTATTCTTTATTCCTCGCTTTGGGGCCTGGGCTGGTACTGGTTTAATTCACCCTGATTAGGCCTATTCTGGTACCTCTCAGGAGATTGATTTCTATTTGTGTTACCTCTGAATTCATGTGACATAGGAGATGGGGAACGCAGAGTGACCGTCCTTTGACCATGGTCGACTGGTGGTGGTAGTTGGTTATATTGGCGAGGGACATAGTCCATATTTTGTCTTTCATTCGTTGGGAATTGTCCCCTATGCTGGTTTCCATTTTTAATAAACCTATCCACATACCTTGGTCTTTCTTGGTGGCTATACACCACCATATTAGGGTCATATCTACTCTGAGCCCCCAGAGTTTGGTATGGGCCATTGTATATTTGATTTTGATTGTTATTTAGACCTGACATGTTGGGGCCTAATCCCACTCGGAGGGGGGGGTATTACCCAGATATCTAGGGCTAATGTAAGACTCCCTAATGCTGGTATCAGCCGATTGGAACATAGGAGTTTGGGGTGATGTACTCTGTGGAGGCATACCCCTTTGGTTAGGTGCCATGTTGTTTCTTTGAGCCAATTTAAGCAGACATTTTGAAGATTTTACCTCCATTGTTGATGACATGGGTTCTTTAGATTTTAGCTTTGTCTTAAATTCTACAGAGTTAGGGTTAAAGGCCACATCAAAGTGTGAAAATGCTCTTTTTAAATCTTGGAGGAACTGGTGAGGGGACATATCTGGCTTTGCAATCATAGCATAACCTGCTTTTTTGGAATCTTGGAATCTTGTAAAAGGTGAAAACTGATGTCTAACCTCTTTCTCAAAGTCCACCCATGACACATGTTCCTGTTCATTGAGACCCTGAATGACACTAGCAGCTACTGAATCAAACGTTAGGTGAAAGTACTGTCTATATTGTTCCCTAGGTATCTGGAGGGCTTTATATATCATGAACTGTTTCTCAGTGGTCTTCCATGCAACAAGCACATCCCTTTTTGAATGGTTTAATCAAAGTTTTGATAGACTTCATGATCTTGATAGGACTACATGGTGCATTCTGGTGTGCATCATTTTGTAGCTCATTTCTGTTCTCTTGTGGGTAGGAATGATTGTAACTATTGGCTGGTGGTTCATACCCCACCATTTGACTATAACAAGGTCTGGCCATATGAATAGCTATTGGTACATTGTTCCTTTGGACAGAGCTGTGATTAATTTCAATTCCATTGAATGTATAGCCTTGTCGTCTTTTCTGCAATTTTAGACTACATATTTGCTGTCATAAATTCTTGCACTGTCCATGAAGTCATTCTGCCTCATGACAGTGATCAGAATTCTCATTCCTGATCTTACAGATTACTGCTTGCAACTCACTTATTTATGCCTGACATTGATGAAATGCCCTGTTTTTCTTGTCATTCTCTTCAATTAACTTAACTATCTCCTATTCCACAGCGCAAAAGCCTTTGTCTTTTTCCATTTTATGTTCTCAAAGGGTTTGCATTTTTGAAATGGCAGCACCTTTGTCTTGTCTTATTGCATCTAGAATCCTTTTTAAGTGCATTCATTCTTGCTCATTCTCATTAAATTATTTCTCTTTCTGAGCCATTTGAGTAGACATATTGCTGCATTTAGATTGAAATTCTGTGTCTAGCCCACT
Source organism: Ambystoma mexicanum (assembly GCF_040938575.1). Taxonomy (NCBI): domain Eukaryota; kingdom Metazoa; phylum Chordata; class Amphibia; order Caudata; family Ambystomatidae; genus Ambystoma; species Ambystoma mexicanum. The sequence continues at coordinate 1,435,807,074 of NC_090921.1, forward strand.
CTTCTGTTCTAGTTCTGCGTTTAGCTGCTGCACTTGATCACATGCATTATCAATGCTGCACTGTAACTTACTAATCACTTCAGTGACATTTCCCTGCATTTTTAAAGATCTGTGTAACAAAAACCATAACGTTGCACATAATCTGATAATGCAATTGTTCTCCTCCTTGTGGTCTGATGCTCTGAACAGCCTCATGAGGCATTACTGCACAATGCTCCCTTCATCAAAGATGTTTTCAAGTGGCTCTTTTCCTACCTCAGTTGTAATCCTGTCCTTTGTCTCAAAATAGTCTGTGAATTCAGGAAACTCAGCTTCGATTTGGGACGTAGTGAAACTTTTGTGTGAGTCAAATGAGCACACCGTACTGCACCACTCCAGAGTATTAATTCAATTTAGGAGTGCACGAAAGGCTATGCTTAGAAAGCCGTGCCACGCCCAATAACTGTTTTAAAGTTTCCCAATGGCCAATGGACCAAATATGTGGGATATATTTTGGGGTTGTACTTAAGTTTGCAGTATTTTATTATGGTGGTAAAGAGTGGTATTTTATGGTGGTAGTATCTCTTGTTGTAATTCATTTGGGTGTCTCTTTTTACATTTGTGAGACTAACTTCGGAATATTGCCTAACAACTGTTTTTGCCAGGGTCACTCACTTCAACAAGGTACTGGACTTGATACACTAAGAATAGATCACTTATGTCCCCTGCGTGCACTATTTTATGTACAATACTGCAGTGTGCCCTTGTGGCTGAAGTGAAAAATCATAAACAACAAATTGAAACACTGTACATTCAATCACTTTCTAGCTAGAGAGTTCACAACAGATACTTCACTTGGAAGCATTTATTATCACACACTTGTCTCCCTGTGCTCTTCAAATAAAATGACAGACTGCCACAAAGTGCACCTGAACACAAAGTAATTTTGTGATGTGTGGTTCTATCGTAACAGATAAACATACCAATTACACACGGCAACAATTATACAAACGGCAGGTTTTATAGCGTGACTGTATAACAATGAGCACTGACACATTTAAAAAATAGACTAAGCTGCACCCAATCTTACCATCCGACCTTGGAAACGAGAAAGTTAGCAGGAGATGCACTTTGAGGAAAAGAAGAACAACACTGCAAAGCCATTCATGTAAATTAGAAATTGCATGTACATTTAACATCGAAATACTACACATGAAATGACCTATTTCCCAAACTGACTGACTGACAGGCAATCCAACCCCCTCACTTTAGACTCATATATTTACCCAGAAGTTGGTGATATTCCTGGCTTAGCTGGGCATGGGAAACCCACTCAGTCTACTCGCCTAGGCTGCCCTGGTTTGCGTAGATTAACACTCACGTGGATAAACCCATCAAACGGCCATCAGCACTGGAGTCTGTCTGCCTGCCAGCTTGTCTAAGCCCAGCATTTGAGAATGTCTGCCTGTCCAATGCCCACTCAAAACCTTTTCATGACCACTTGCTGCCAGTCAAGAGAAATCCTGCCCTTTCCAGATCATACCAATGTAAACACATGTTCCCATTGTGCTTTTCATGCCTTTGTCAACTGCATTTCTGAAGCTAAATGTTACATTTATTTTTTCCACTTCCTCTGCTACAGCAGAGCAGAATTTCATACATGTTCAACTTCACCAACCTCATTCTGCACGTTTCAATCCATTTTACAATGTGCAATATATTTTCCAAAATCATTCTCAGGCCATTTCCACATAGACTAATTTTCACTAAATGTTTTTAAGGGACCGGTTACCAGTTACTGGGGTTGGATTAATATGTTAATATAGTATAAGCATGTGCTCTGCATTTTCTGTGTACTGCATATTTCCCATCTCAAATGCACTGGCAAACACATGCCTGTTACATTTCTGCATTTCTGACTAAGACCCACACTAAAACCCATATGCATGCTAAACTAATAAGCCCCTGTAATTCAAAGACCCCATCAGAGCTCCCATGAACTCCTACAGGGGATTATTGGTTGCCGTTGATAACGCTAAGGTAATGACTGTTGAGCAGTACAGATGTGAAATGTTATTAGTTAGGATATATTTTCCTCAAGATTCCATCTGTAAATCTTTGGTACTACTCAATCTATGGGCCTCATTACACGGTAGACGGTGAGCCATGGCGCTATTAGCGCCATGGCTCATGCCGGTAAAATACCGGCACCGCCTTGGCGGAAAGGGGATTTACCGCCCCATCCCAAGGTTGGAGGGGCGGTAAATCCCCCTTCCGCCATTGCCCTTCCCCATTCCCATTTCTGCCCCATAGGGCTCAATGGGAATGGGCAAGGCGCTAATTACGGCACCGCAATTTAGCGGTGCCGTAATTAGCTCTGAGGTCCCTTAGCGGGTTGGTATTTAACGCCTGCAAAAAGCAGGCGTCAAAACTCCAACCCGCTAAGGGACCTCGTAGTAAGGCGGCAGGGATTTACCGGTACCGGTATTTTACCGGTACCGGTAAATCCCTGCCGCCTACCGTGTAATGAGGCCCTATATCTTATCTCCAACACAGACTGTAACATCTCATTTGATTTACAGACTTCCTGGTCCTCTATCCTCCTTTGAGGAAGACTTATCATTACTGCTCACAACTAACTCTGAGTCAGGGTCACAAATCCTGCTCCTAGGTGACTGTAACCTAGGACTCTATGACACTAAAGATCTCAATGCATTAGCCATCAGCAATAGTGTCGCCGAATTAGGCTTCACACAACGAGTCTCACAACCGACCCATGACAAAGGCAGACAGTTAGACTGGATAACAGACACTAATTGCAATATTAATATCCTATCAAACCAGCCGTGCACATGGACAGATCATCATGCCATCCTCTTCACCATACAAAAGTGCATCAACCTTAACCCTGACAAACCAATAGCACCACCCAGACTAGCCAGAAACGTGTGAAATTTAACAGCTTACAAGCTACTCCGACTTCTTCAACCTTTCACAAACTCCTCCACTGCCATGGAGTCCCTAGATGACCCTCCTCATCTTGTGGACCTCTATAATGTAACTATTCTTGATGTCATCAATAATATCTCACCTCAAAAACTGCACAAAGCCAAACCTCATGCCCATATATACACTTGGTTCACCCCTCACCTAGGAACCTTGAGAAAAAACAAAGGGCAGCCGAAACAATCTGCAAAACCCTCCCCTCAACAGCTAACAAAAAAAAATCACAATAGCCTCCTCTACCCACAAGACTGCAATCTTCTTAGCTAAATGCTACTCCTACAATGACCGGATTCAAAAGGCCAAATCAAATACTAAAGAATTATTTAACATACTCAGAGAGCTTGAAACTCCCTCGACCCCTGCTGCCTCTTGCACCAAAGACACCACTTGGTGTCACAACATTCAAAAAGCTCTATCTGATCAAATTAAGCTCCTCCAAAAGAAAATTGAAACAAAAAAACAGCCTAGTCAATAACCTACCCCAACCTACAACCCAAACCCCACTACCAGATCTTTCCAATTTATTCAAATTTTCTTCCCTTAGTATCAAGGAAGTTGAGGAGATCATCTTAAGCCTAAAACCTTACAGATGCCTGGGTGATTCTTGTCCAGCTTCAATCATGAAAAGAAACAGCAAAGGAGCATGCACCTTTTATTACCTCATTGATAAATGCCTCTATCACATTTAATACAGTACCCACTAACCCTAAGGACGCCTGGGTCATGCCTCTCCTCAAGAAACCGTCCCTTAACCCAAATATCCCGACGAACTTCAAACCAGTCACTACAGTGCCCTTCCTTCTTAAGATTATTGACAGAGCGGCCTATCTGCAGAACCAGCATCACTTATAGAGAAAAAACTTACTAGGGCTATGTCAATCGGGCTTCCGGCCCAGGCACGGATGGCACTGAAACAGCACTGATAGATCTAGTAACCCAAATAGAAACAATAAAAGATAAAGGTAACCTCACCGTCCTTCTTCTATTAGACCTCTCATCTGCTTTCAACTTGGTGGACCACAAAACTCTCTGTAGCCATCCCCCCTCTGCAGCCCACTTCTCCAATGATGCTACTGCATGGATCCAATCGTTCCTCAACAACAGAACCACTAGAGTGGTCGCCCTGACAGCAGCTGCCTCACCAGTTGCTGTCTCATGCAGGGTCCCTCAATGCTCCAGTGTCTCCCCGAAGCTTTATAACATATTTACAAAGCCTCTTTTCAATGACTTAGATCACACGGGTATCTCATATACAAACTACACTGACAACACCCGAATTCTTATCCCCATCACAGGCAACTACATAGCAGACTCCAAATGACTTAACGGCATATACCTATATAATCCAAGCATGGATGGCGACACACATATTTTGCCTTAATGACGACATGACAGAACTTCTCCTTGTAGGAACCTAAGCTAGACTTAAACTCAACAACCAGTTTATCACCTTCAATATTGATGGCAACATCATCAAGGTATCTAAGTATGTCAAAACACTAGGCATGTACATCGACTAAACCCTATCACTAGCTAGACAAATCAATGCTACGGCTTCCACTACGGCATACACTTGCAAGCTCATCAATGCCTGTAGACTTTTTCTGACTACAGACAACTGCCTTACTTTAGCTAGTGTGTTAGTACTAACTAAGTTAGACTAATGTAATGCCTTATACTTAGGTACTAACCAACATAACCTAAAAAAACTGCAAACATATCAGAAAAATATGCTCAGAGCAGCAACCAACTTTCCAAGAACACTCGACATCTCAAAACTTAGTCACAGTGCCGGATGGCTCTCAATAAACCAAAGAATCACATTTAAGACCCTCTCACTTACCTACAAATGCTTGAACAATCTAACACACAGCTAACTGTGTGATAAATGTAATCTCCACATTATGGACCGACTAACCAGATTATCCCAATCCAATGCCCTCATTGTACCAAGGGTCAAGCTCCAAAAACCAGGAGGCAAATGCTTCCCGGTACTTGCAGCTAAAACTTGGAATGCCCTACCCTCTATAATTAATTTGGAACCTTCCTACCAAAAATTCAGAAAGAATCTCAAACTCTGGCTCATCAAGAATGAATCCTAAAACCCCACTCGCTATATGTATGAAAGCCGGACACCTTTCCACCGCGCTGCTGCTGCTACTAATAAATATATCTTTGTATATATGTCTGGCTATGTAAAGACCTTCCTTTATAAATGTAATTAAAAATAAGTAAATTTTGTCCATGCTTCTATGTAATCTTGTAACTATAAGAAAATGTAACTGTTCATTCATGTAATTGGGATCTCATGTAACCATAAAAAATTTGCCCAGATGCCTAAGGGCTAGGTGCACTATATACATAAAATACAATACAATACAATACAATATAATACAATACAATACAATACAATACAATACAATACAATACTGGAGTCCTGCCCATTCCAACCTGACATCCTTTTAAGAGGACTTAGCTGACAAACTTTCATTGGTACGGATTACCGATCCTGGGGACAATGTTTTGGTGTTGGATGACTTGAACTCGGATTGTCTGGGGAAGAGTCTCAAAGAAGCACACAGAGGGGTATTACATAGGAATGGTTGTGACACTTTTGTCTACATTGGCACTCGTTGAAACTGCTGTGGTTGCAGTGCATATGCCTGATTTCACCTTTGATCTTGGGCATAATATCCTTGTGGACCTGTTTTATATTGTGGAGCATATCCCATCCCCCCTCTTGAAGAATGATAATTCTGCTGAGGCATGCCTGCTCTACTCCTACTTTCTCTAGCCATGTGCCCTAAATTTCCACAATTCCAATATATTAATGATTGCCCACCATTAAATCCCCCACTTCCTTGAGGGGTTTTGAAACCCCCCTCATCCTCCTCAAGGCCCCTTCCCTCTGCCTCTCAGCACATCATTATTCCTGTTCTGATCTTGGGCATTGGCTATGTTATTTTGCTGTGGGAATTGTACTATTTGTGCTGTGTTTCCTTCATTGATTGTCAACACTGCTCCCTCTAGTGCATACTTTGGAAACCTTTTCTGCACCAACGTTGCCTCTTCTTGCTTTCTTCCCTCAGCTTTTTTTCTTATCTTGTTCCTCTCATATTCTGCAATAATGCACGATTTCCTATTGTATCTCTGGACGTGGTTTTGCTTCTATTCCCTCCTGTTTCTTTAACTGCCTCTGTACTGTTTTTGGCAGTCCCTGACATAATAAAAGGTAAAATAATGCTACAGTTTTATCCCATGTTTCATGCATCTCTGCACTCCATTTATCTTGAATATCCTGAATAAAAGCAACAGGTCTTCATCTTCCCTCATCTTCCTAGTCAATATCGCCCCAATATCCATTCTATCTGGATATTGTACTCTAGGCACTCACAATAGATATGCTCTACAGTTATTGAATGGCGCTCCATCATGCACTGTATTTTGCATAGTTACTTTTGGGTACCCTGCTCTTTTCCAAATGTCATCATATCTTTCCTCTAGAATGGCTGACAATAGGCATTTTATATCGCCTACAGCTAACATCATTCCTGACGCCCTTTTCTCTAATCCCTTAATCCATTTACCCACAGCGGAAGTCAAACTCAGCAGTTTGCATTTTAAATTATCCGTATCCACCTGGGGCCACGGTATATATTGTGGGTGACCCCCTACTTTCTCTAATAGTGGGAACTGTGGAAACCCTGATCCTTTATCATACCTACCCTCACTCCTGGTGTTCCAGACAGCATTATCATTGCCTGCTTGTTTTATCCCTGGCAATGACCTTCTTCTACTCACATAGGGTGGGGACGCATCCCCTGTACTGTCCAGTCGTATTTGTGGTTGTTCAGTATATTGTACTGGTTCTGGTGTTTATTTTATAGGGTTCACTAGATCCAGCCATTTTACCACTCTATCAGTGCTTGTTTCTCTTGAAAATCCATATGCACCTTCATCTTGCATCTCCTTATTTTGTTGTCTTTCCTCATCTGACTTCATTATACCCCAACTCGAGTGACTATTGTCCTCTTCCGCCTCCTCAAGATCTAACCCACTTAAGGATATAGTCCTATGATTTTTTATTCTGACATCATCTAAACTTCCTCCTGTTCCCCTAAAGGATGCTTCTTCTTCTCCGTCTTGAGTTCTGATCCCATCCTTATCCCTCATTTGTCTATTTAGTTTCCCCATTCATGTTCCTATACTTTCTGTATCTTCTTATCTCTATGTTGGCATAACTAATGGTCCTTGCCATCTCCGATGTAACAGTTGCAATTCTCTGTCTTCTTCAGTTCGCTTTTGTGTTTCGATGGATATTATGCTTCTACTGCATAAATATTCAATGTTATCATCTTTAAATCCCCTGTTTCTATTCATATCTTCTTCCCTTTTCCTAATCTCCATTGATTCCTCTTCCTCTCGTCTTCTTTGTAACGTAGGTGCTTTCAATCTTTGAGCTTCTACTTCATCTCGCTTCTCCTCTTCTAACCTCTCTTTCTCCCTCTTTGCCTCATGCTTCCTTCGCTTCTCCCTTTGTTTGCATTCCTTGTCTCTCTCTTGTTTATATAACCTTTCTTCTTTCTTCTTGTTTGCTTTTTTTTTATCTTGTTCTTCCCTTTCCTCCCTTTCTTGAACTCCACCAATACCTTTGTCATCTAACTTTAGTAGCATGTCTCCTCCCATCCATTCATTCTGTACTATTGTTGTACCCTTAGCCACATCTGTTATTCTCCTTTGTTTCTCTACCTCTTCTTCTATCTCTATATGTTTATTTTGTTTATCCTTCTTCTCATCGCGCTGCATGCTTTCATTGTGCATCTGTATATATTTGTGTTTTCTACTTTTGCTCTCTTCTTTTGTCTCTTCACTAGTATAGGCAGGGGGTTCATATGGTGGACTAACATACCCTGCAGCTGCTTTCAATTCTTTCAAAGGGTATAACCCCTCCTCTTTATTCTCGATGTCTTGCTTTTCAGAAGGGGAAAGATGGGCTGAAGTTGTTACATCTTCCCCTTTATATTGACTAAGCATCCACGCCTTATAGACTGGGTCTTACTTCTCATTTTGATACATTTTCCAGAGCTCTAATATGGCCAATCGCTTCTATAGCTTCTTTCCCTTATATATGGCATGCAAATATGTCATCAAATTTCATAATAAAATGTTTGATAATGAACCTCCTGGAGGCCAGGGCATAAATGTTTTATTGACTGTGCCCTTAATCCATTCGGAATGGTAATGCATAATCTGAGCTTTATATTTTGGCAATGTCCTGCATAGGTGTGTGAGAGGTGTCTCCTCCATTAGGACAAGCTGAGTCAAGCTGTCAATATTTACTCAGATGTTTCTCTTACTTTCAAATTAATTAAATATATATTTTCATTATTTTTGAGTAGGCACCATCAATTGCTCCTCGTATTCAAGAAGATCAGATGTTTCCCCAATCTTTGTTTATTATTTTTGAAAATAAAATGTATTCAACGCTATTTTTCTACCTCCTTCGTTTGTACTTTTCGTTAATTATTTTTATATCATTCTTGGTTTTCTCGTATCTCTAGACTATCTTCTTTACTTCTATTCACCATCCAGACTTTTTGTTACAACATAACATAATTTCAATCCCCCCACCGATATGCTTTTACCAACTACGGTAGTCTACTAACGCCTGGTCCTCGGCTTAAGTCCCCCGGCATCGATTTGTAATCAACCAGTTTGCCTTTCGTCCAAGGGGGACCTGCGGGCCCGCGGATCTGCCAACCATATATCAGTCTTGCGACTTCAGTTTTAGAGCACTGCTCACTGCAGCGAACTACGCGCTCGTTTGGCTTATGGTGGCAGTCATCGATTGTCTGGGAACCTTGGTCTGAGTTCTAGGTCTGAGGTCCAGGTCAATTAGACCAGAACCATCTGCACTGCTACCAAATGTGCTACAGCACCTTTAAGCATTTGTTGCACTAGATGGAATTACCATAAAAAATACTTCAGACCTAAAAACCAAACAGACTTAAAGGAGAGGGTAAAATACTGCTTTACACTTTACAAGAAGCAGGGCAAACATACACTAATCAACGTGACACATGCAGGGTCACAATGTTTTTTCAATCATGCATAGTTTGTATAATGCTAGATGAGTAAACTATTACACCATCCTATGTGGCAAACTTTGAAAACCTATTGAGGGTGGGATTGGATTACGGGTACAAGTGGGTGTGTAGTCAAAATATCGAGAAAAAAAAGTCGAATGACAAAAATCTCGAAAAAAAAAGTAAAAAAAAAAAGTTGAATTATTTATTTTTTAATTTATATTTATTTTTTGCCTCTCATAGATAAAAAAAGGTTAAAAAAAATTAAAAAGGGGGGGTTAGGGGGAACCCCCCCATTTCGAATATAAAACGTATTAAAAAAAGAAATTTGACTTTTTTTTTTACTTTTATTTTCGATGTTATGACTTTTGACTTTTTTTTTCTCGATATTATGACTATGAACCGGACAAGTATACATACAGAATGCATCAGTGTTAGACTCATTGGTGGCCCCTTGTCTGTAGGACACACCCTGAGCTACTTCTAGTCACATGGTATAAATCAAAGATCACAGCAGAGAATATGACAGTAGACTAATACTCTGCAACATTGTATGAAAAATTGCTTGGCAGGCTATTCTAATGGTTGGCAACCCAAATCCAACCTTGGACATTGGGATTGTTAGCAGTACGCACATAGAAACGAAACCCAGGTGGTTGGAGATATGTCAGCTCTTCATTTGTTTCCCAAATAGGCCATCCTCATTCATTGCTAGGCCTCATGCCATTGTCTTCTGTATGAAGGTTGACCTTGCCAGTCGGCACATTCTCAAGACATTCAAAGGAGTGTAGGTACACCACTATCTTAACTCCAGGCCTAATAAACAGCCCTTGTTTGTGAGCTCTTCATCACGTGTTGTAAGACCATGAACTTGTCCATATTGATGGTGCTTTTAACCTTATTTGATTCAACTTTTGCTGGGTTGCAGTTCTTCTTTTATCCTTTAAGATTTGCACACTCTATACCATATTGACTTTGTGCCTTTAAATCACCCAATATTTGGCATCAGTAAATGTTTGTGTTCCTCCTAATCTTTACAAAATATGTCCTTGATCATGGTCTGCTCGTTGACTCCCTTTGTGCTTTTTCTTCATCTCTGGAAATACCATCATTGGTTCAAAGCCAATGTACTCCTCTATTTTGCAAGGAAAACAGATTCTGCATAGTCTCTCCACGTTTCAGATTCTGGGCTTGTGTTTTTGAGGTAAGTGGGTTGATTGACATGAGCCGTCGTCCATCTTGTTCTGATGGTAGTCCTAAATGATGAAATATACCTCTCCTAAGCATGCGTCTATGTATTCTTTCTATCTTGCGTTTCGGCATATTTACAGTTATTGACCAGGGGGCTACTTTATTCTTCTTTGTATTCTTGAATACTGCATCATGGAGTACATGTTTCTATTACTACTTCAGTTACATCATTATTCTTAAGTATTTACGTATCGTTTCAACATAGAATCATATATCTTCATTCGGACACTCTTTTGCTGTCATTAGACTTTGTTTAACATACATCCATATCATGCATTATTTTATTCATGGCAGCTTTTTTGACACCTCGCTAAGGAACATCCTTCTTGGTAGGTTTATTCCACTGTTTCAACGTGAGGATATCTCACGTTGCCTGGGTGCATATTGTTTTTCATACAGTTGACGTGGTATGGACATGCCGCATAAACTTGTGCATGGGTTCCTAATTGTAGCTCCTCATCTGTTACTCCTATAGGGTAGGGGTGAGGGGTCATTGACTAGGGAGAATGTGTCCACTTGCTCCTCTACAGTTTTTTGTTCCGTCAGCTATCAAGGAGGGCTCAGCTTGCTAAACCCATAGGGAGGAAGTTGCAAGATAAGGGAAGATGACAAATGCACACACCTTATTCCCTTCACTGGACCTTTTAAGGTTATCATTCCTATCTCTGGAGAACTGGTGGAGGTGGTGTTGGAACCACAGCACACTTGTAAGTTGCTGAAGGTAAGAGTGTGACAACCACTATGTAACAATGCACATGTTGACTTTTCTCTCATTGCCAGTAAAACGTGAAATGGAACAGCAAGGGATAATTTCCTTGCTTGGCAGCACGTATACCTCCAAACGAATTATAAGAATACAGATCATGTTGACTTTGCCTTTAAAACCAGTAAACCATGCAATGCCAATGTAAGAAAACATGTACTTGCTGACTGCACAAGTGTTCATTCCCTTCACATGTAAGAACACACATCATACTGGCTTTACCCCATATGTGAGTAAAACATGCCATGTCAAAGAAAGAACACAACCAGTCTGTATGAACCACTTTGCTATACACTTCCACCCCAAACCTTGCTCATTGTAATAACATTCATAAATTTGGCTTTGCCCGAAAATACCAGTAAAACATGTAGGAAAACATCCATGATCCAATGCCACTTTCCTGGACCCCAGCATTGCACGCACACCTTCACACCCATTCACTTACCAGCCACTCACTAGATGGCAGTTGGTGAATTTTATAATTGGAGGGGTGTAAACATTTCAACAAAATTTGCCAGAGAGTGTGAGCGTAGCAAGTGAGCTCGACGCAGCCGAAGGTGGTTCTGGGGACTAAGGGTAGTTCCCTCGCTTCCCGAGAAATATTATTGAATAATAGGTTAAAATGGTGCATTATAAAGCACACGTTCTGTGGAAGAATTGGGTAAAAAGCCAGACAGTTTCCAATTGGTTTTATAGGGTAACCCTAATCCAAAAATCCAATAGATACAATTGGCCATACATTATAAAAACACTTTCATGCTGGATGGGCCCATAAATGTTCATGATGGCATCCCCTGTGTATGTGAGTATTCCCATATAAAAGCATGCTAATGTTTGCTTTGTGCATAATGCCAATAATGGTAATATAAGAAAATATGTCCAGGCTGGCTTTGCCAATATACAAAAAGACCCCAAGGTCTTAACCCTGTTGGCTTTGCCATTCAAAATACCATGCCACAATAGGAAAAGATGTCCAAAGTGTCAGCATTAAAATGCCAGTCTTGCCAAGTAATGGCACATATCATACTTGGTTTACAGTAAGAAAGGGATAGACTGGGTCCCCCAAAATGTCACTATAGCCACTAATAACATATATCATGCCTGCTGTATCATGGATGCCACTTCAAATGACCTTTTAATGCACTCCCTTGACTGCCCATACATCCCGCTATCTTTCACTGCCCTCCCCAACTGCCAAAATCAGCTTCTTAGCCCAGCATTAAACACAAACATGCACACCTTTCACTCACTCATTTATACATGCGCCCATTCACCATACTCTCTCTCTCTCACACACACACACACAGAGCCACCCATACATCACACACTCACTCATTTACATTTAATACATATGCTCCCACACATCCCCTCTCCCAACTCCAAAATCAGCTCTTCAATGTCAGCATTAACACAAAAATAACACTCACAAACCATCCCGTCGCTCATTTACACATGCACCCAGTCCCCATACATCAAACACTCACTCATTCACACACATACATTATATTCATATGCCCCACCACATGCCCACTCTGCCTCCCACTGATCTCCCTCAACCCCCAAAATCAGCTTCTCGGCTCAGCATTCATTAAATAAAAGCACACACATATTCACACACCATTCACTCACTCGTTCAACATACACTCAAAGACACGCGCACCCAGCCACCCATTCACCACTCATGCACTCAAACATAAGCACGCCAAGCCACCCATACATCCCACGCTCCGATTATTCTCACACATTACGTAATATACATACACACACACACCCCCTTGCATGCAAGCACGCATGTCATTTACGAACAATGAATGTTTATTCCCTTTCCCAGCGAATCCGTCATAACGAGGGACTCCTCTGCAAGCAGATGGCATGGCAGACGTCCTGCTGCATACTCCAATCAGCAGGAGTTTCCCGACATGCACAGAGCAGAGGAGCCATAGGCCCCCGTCAATGTCTTGGGGCTGGGCCGCATCGGACTTCAAAAGAAATCATTTCGTTTTGAAGTCACTCTGAAATCAAAAAGAAAATATTTCTGCTACGGAGAAATGCAGTGAGGCCCCTGGTACGCCAGTGGAAAGAAGATAGAATACCACTAGGGGCTGGAAACCATGTGCATACTGTGGATGGACAATTCAAATGCATCTGCTAAGAGCAAGTGAAATAGGATTTCTTTCTTTCATACATTGCAGATATTGGGGCAATGCCCCACACCTAGCAACTTAATTACACAATTCGCAACCACGTGGGTAAACATTTGATGCATGACTTGATTGCAGTCTGCATTAACTCCTTTCACTCCAATCAACTCTTCTTCAACTTGTTTCTCAACTGTATTCACTCCACTTTTAGCTATGAAGGCAGAGGGGTGCAAATATTCCGCTTTTGCAAGTCATCGTGACCCTTTCACAAACTTAGACATTCACTCCTACAATATGTGGTGACTTCCCTTCTGGCTCACGGGTAAGTCGTGCTATCTGCCCTTTTCCTACCCTATTGTTCAATGTCCAGTCAATCAATTTCAAGAGGTTAGTGTGGTGCGGCCCTGGTTGTCATTTGGTAATACAGGCAGCATGACGCATCATTAATCCCTTTGTGCCTACCAAAAAGCAGCCCACCCACAGAGCTACCAGCAAAACAACAAGCTGCTTTGTTATATAGTGATGGGAACAAGGCCCTGCTGGTGGATGACGCAACTAAGCCATATAGCACGTGGGCACTGGGCAGAGGTGATAGGTCAGGCTGAGAATGCAAGGGATATTGTGCTTATCTATCCGGAACTGGGGCCAGGCAGTGGGGATATTTCATCATACCCTATACACTGTTTACAAATATTTTGTATAGGGGCGGACACAGGAAGCTGCCCTGAGTGCAGAGGCACTGATAAGACCATACTCCTGTTCCATGTCTTTGTGTACTGTGGTGGTCGCTAAGGAGCAACCCTTCTCTGTTGTATCCCGTTTCCCTTGTGTGCTGCATAGGTTGCATAGCACCGTGCTTTCTTTCCTCCTTACTGGCTTCTGCCCCATTAAGCTAACATATTCCCTGGCCCATGACAAGGTATGCGCTATCTGGACCCAGAGTACAGACGTCCCATATACTGCCGGATCCATGCCAGAGGATGCCTCTGCCTGCTGTGCCCCGTCTGCAAGAGACCACACAAGGAGGTATAATGTCTTCCTGCTACTGAGTCATCTGCTGGGGAATGACCTATGCTTTCTGCACTCCTTGCCCTTCCTGCTCCACCTGCAAAGACGGAAACAAATCATGTGGGACTTTGAAAGCTAACACCTGCTTTTCATCTTTGCATAGTATGTTCAGGTATTTCAATACGAGATATAGAAACCTGCATCGTGTGGGATTTTGCAAAAAGAAAAATCAAATGATCTATACCAGGTAGCCTGTAATATTTAATAAGATAGAAGGAGCAGATGGTGGCAAGTGACATACAACATTCTAGTCTGGCTTACCACAGGCAGATATGGGATAGGTTTGGGCATTTTCTCTAGCCGGATCAAAGTCCCCCAGCCTCAGCTGATCCACCACAAAGCCCAGTATCCTACTCGCCAGTCCACACACTCACCCTGTCTTAGAGCTGTTGCTGTCCCTATTATCTGTAAATGTCAGCTATTTTGTGATGCCCTAATTGATATGGTGATAATGCATATAATGTAGTAAGGACTGGTCCTCCCTGCAACCTTCTATTGCATTTAACCTTACCACCTCCTTTACATCCCAAAGTCGGGTTTGCTCTTAATAAAATCACCCAATAAATAAATAAATAAACAAATACATTTTTAAAAAAATTCCAATGGTAGGTTGCCTTTCTGAACAAGAAAAGCGAGAATGTGATTTAATTTCTAAAACAGTGGCAACATCAGCTCTGACATCAATGCCCACAAGAAAAAAAAAACATCGTTAGTGAAACTAAGATTTTGTTACATATAAAAATGAAATATTATCTTAATAAGTACAAGAATAAATAGCTGTATTATTAACAACAAAATTAATGAAAAAGGGCTCATAAATTGTAAGTCATTGCATAATTGCAATGTGCACAGTACGAGCTCTTTGTATCCAGATGTCATTTTGCGACCATTAATGACAGAAATGAAGATTCACAGTTTAAGTGTGTTTTTTCACTACCTCTCAAAGCCAGCTGGCGGCACCCACGCTGTTTACAATTGGCAAGACTCTTTTCTTTCCTGCATTCAACTCTGCCACCGTTTTTGGGGGTGGTAGGGCATACACTTCCTGCAAACACATGTGCTGCTTTTGTATGTGGTTGTCTACCAGTTGTTTTACGTTTACTTTTAATTTGTAAAAACAATCTTTTCTACAGGACACACTGGGACTGATTTACAAAGCGTTTTCCTATGGGACTGTGCCATTATTAAACGTGTTTGTGAATCAGGCCCACTGCCTGTTTTATACTCGCTATAATACAAAAGTTGTGATTAGTGTTCTCCAACCTCGCTGTACTGCTATTCGTACACTATCTTGGGAGAACGTATCGACAGAAAATCCATACACAGAGACAATGCACGGTTGGGTTACATAAAATGCATGGGTATAGTTCAAATGCAGCTATTCACATGGGTGGCATTTTAGTGGGGGGCAAGGGTGTTTGTCAACCCCCAATTTTGGCGGCACACCAATGTATCCCCCTAATTTGAAATGGGAGGGGGTGGGAGCTCACCAACCGTCCCAGTTCACAGCCTTCCAGCCCTAGCCTGTGGTGCCAAACCATCATGTTCGGGCCCGCACCTCTCTCCTCACCCGGGTTGGCCTGTCTAAAGTCAGAAGCCAGAGTGCCAGACTGGGTGGTGTCAGTGCCCAGTGGCTGCACCAACTGGGTGTGACTGGGTGAATAACTATGAATTGGGGGGGGGGGGGGGGGGTGTGTGTGTGTGTGTGTGTGTGTGTGTGTGTGTGTGTGTGTGTGTGTGTGTGTGTGTGTGTGTGTGTGTGTGTGTGTGTGTGTGTGTGTGTGTGTGTGTGTGTGTGTGTGTGTGTGTGTGTGTGTGTGTGTGGAGGTGCATTACATTTTATATGGGCATTTATGATAAAGCAAGCATGAAGATTATTATTATTATTATTATTATTATTATTATTATTATTATTACGTTGCTAGACGTTTGTGCAGCAGTCCCCAGCCATTTTTACTGTGACATCATGTTATGTGTTATTATGTTGGTACACAGGCATTTTGGTGCAGCCAGTCTATCAAGTCTTACTGTACCATGAAATGTGGTACTGGACATCTATGATAAAACAAGCATGATACATGTTTTATATGGCTAGACTGGCATTTTGGTGCAACCAATCTCTAGCCATTCCTACTGTGGCATGATGACATGTTGGACTGGGCATCTATAGTAAAGCACACATGATATGTGATTTTATGTGGGTAGACTGGCATTTTGGCACACGCAGTCTAGCTAGCCTTACTGCGGCATTACATTTTAAACTGTGCATCTAAGATAACGCAAGCATGATTCATGTTATTATGCGGCTAGAGTGGCATTTTGGTGGAGCCATTCTAGCCATTCTTACTTCGGCATGACATTGTATATTGGACATCTATGATAAAGCAAGCATGATAAGTGTTATTATGTGTCTAGACTGGTATTTTGGTACAACCCGTCTAGTCAGCTCTTAATGTGTCGCTGTCTGTCATGACATTTTGTACTGGGCATTGTTAAGATGGATATCTAGAATCTGGCCTTGTGGACAAATTTTAGGAGGCCCTCTAGTTATAGTGAACAGTGAACTGAGAGTTTAGCCAATCAAGAAAAACATGGAGAGCAGTGAAGGCTATTCCCGAGAGAGTTGGTGTGGGCTCAGGTGTTCCACAATGAGTCCACACTCTGAAGCACACAATAATTAAATTTAGACAGGAATGTTTATAAATAGAATATTTATTCTAGGCCTTAAACACACACTACAAAATGAAACTAGCAGGTGATATTATCGCACAGTACTCAATAAAAAACTTCTATGTAGTTATGGTTAAGTAGCTAATCCCATAGGAAGAGCACTTTTTGGGCGGCTTATAACTTCGCTCCCCCTGGACGAATCCACACCAAACTTTTCAGAAAAGTATATGGCCCACTCTGAATTGTTTTGCAAAGTTTGGTGATGCTTGGTCCAGAGGGGCAAAGTTATAGGGGGTCCCAAAATTTCTTTTTTTTCCCATGGACTGAATGGGGAAAAAACTTTGCTCAGTCCTACAGCTCAAACCGATGGACGGATTTTCACCAAATTTGCGGCAGGAGCAGCGGCTTGGTCCCGAAAGCGTGCTTTTGTGAATTCGGTGAAAAATCCATCCAGTAGTTTTTAAAAAAATGACCAAAAACTAGGTCACAAAAAATTAGTGATATCTATGTCCCCTCCGTGGACACAATTCCCTGTTCACTCTGAGGGCAGTGTCCTGACTGGCTAATCGGCCTGAGTCATGTCCACGGACAGGTGACGTGTTTGCTGATTGGGTGGTGAAGAGCGTGAACTGCGCCAGATTTTTGGAAACGCCCGCCATCTTGGATCCGCGGACATCTGCGGACGGCGCGGTGACAAATGGTGGCGAAATACAACTTTGGCAAGTGCATTGGTGTGTAAGAGCATTTGGGGAGGGTGGGGGAGTAAGTGATGGGTCAAATGCTGTATTTATTTAAGTGGCAGGCACCCCTGTTGTGTTTGTCTTATCTGATTACAGATGTCCGTAATTAGCCAAAATGGGGGTGTCCTAAGGACACTATTCCTGTCCGTGCTGTCCGTAAGCAAGTTGAAATTGTTCTAAGAACATATTCGGTGTCCGGAATGTCCGCAATTAACCAAAATGGGGGTGTCCTAAGGACAGTATTCCTGTCCATAGTGTCCGCAGGCAAGTTGAAACTGTTCTAAGAACAGGCCGGTGTCCGGGATGTCCACAATTAACCAAAATGGGGGTATCCTAATGGCACTATTCCTGTCCGTAGTGTCCACAAGCAAGTTGAAAGTGTTCTGAGAACATGCACAGTGTCCAGGATGTCCGCAATTAACCAAAATGAAGGTGTCCTAAGGACACTATTCCTGTCCGTAGTGTCCGCAGGCAAGTTGAAACTGTTCTAAGAGCAGACGCGGTGTCCGGGATGTCTGTAATTAAACAAAATGGGGGTGTACTAAGGGCACTATTCCTGTCCGTAGTGTCCACAAGCAAGTTGAAACTGTTCTGAGAACATGCACGGTGTCCAGGATGTTTGCAATTAAACAAAATGGGTGTGTCATAAGGACACTATTCTTGTCCATACTGTCTGCAGGCAAGTTGAAACTGTTCTAAGAACACGCGCGGTGTCCGGAATGTACGTAAGCAATCAAAATGGATGTGTCCTAATGACACTATTCCTGTCCATGCTGTATGCAAGCAAAATAAAACTGTTCCTAGAACATGCTAGGTGTCCATGGACATAAAAAATGCCCATGCTGCATGGTTAAAATGTTTGATTCTATGGGTGTGATCTATCGGTGTGATATGCTGCGGTAGTTGTGGCCAGGGCCTAGAGTCTTGGGTGCATGGCCGAAGGCCGTAGGCCATAGGCCATGCACCTAAGACTCTAGGCCCTGGCCACAACCACCTCAGCATATCACACCCATAGATCACACCCATAGAATTGAATATGTATGAAATATTTGCAAATCTACAGTGTATGTACTGTTTGATTTGTATAGTTTATATATGAAGTTTTGGGTACATCATGCCATTAGGATTGTAGAGTTTGGTAACAAGCACTGCAGTATAACATATCCATGGAAGTAAACATTTTGCATTGTGGTGTACGGTTACATGTTTGCTTCAATGGTTGTGTTATGGAGCAGTATTTATGAGTTGTACTTGTTATAATATACTTACTGTTTGGTTTGGTAACTGGAGCACATATAATCTTTGTCAATGTCTGTGATAAAAGAAAAGACCATGTTAGTGTTGGCAGTTTATAAGGATTTATAACATTGAATAATAGACATTTTTGATTAATTTCGACCCTCATATTTAGTAGATTACAAACCAGTGTATTGTGCAATTTGCTCAGCTTCTGTGTTTGTTGTTAAATCATTGGGTCTGTGGGAAAAAATCCATGTTGGATTAAAAAAATCCTTTTTTAGTTTTGGTACAGTACATTTATTATTGTGTTTTCAGTATTTACTTGTTGTTTCTGGCTAATGTTGGCTTGTTACAGATCGGTAGATACTTGTTGTTGAATTGTAACTGATTATACTTTTTATTTATATTCTCAAATTGTTAATCTATCTGTTGGGTTGTTGCAGATTCTTGGGGCAGTTAGATATATGTTGACATATTTTAACTGTTTATTTTTGTTATTTTTCAGTGGTATTCAATTATCTGTTTGGTTGTTGCAAGATCTTGGGACAGTTAGATACCTGTTGGCGTATTCTGTTTATTTCTTCTTATAATTTAGTGGTATTGATGTATCTGTTTGGTTGTTGCAGAATCTTGGGGCAGTTAGATACTTTTTGGCGTATTATAACTGTTTATTTCTTCTTTTTAATTTAGTGGTATTGATTTATCTGTTTGGTTGTTGCAGAATCTTAGGGTAGTTAGATACATGTTGGCGTATTCTAACTGTTTATAGTTTTCTAATTGAAGTTTTATTAATGTTTATGCACAGATTAGTTATTAAATTTTGGTTTTAAGAATATTAAATAAGTGTTTATAAGATTTGCTGGTAATCTTTGCTTTAAAGTAATGGTACTTTCATTACATTCGAACCATCCACAATTCTTTTTTTATAAATGCAGTGTAGTGACCTGCATTGTTTGTGGTTCCTGCATGGTAGATTATATCTATGGTTGTGAAGGTTTTCTTATTGACCATGTGACCAGTCAGCTTGCAGTTGTTTTTAGTCCCATTTGCAATGTAACCTAGAAGCATTAGTATTACGTATTTACTATGTGTTTGTATTAGTAAGGTGGAGTGATTATCTGAATTGCAGGTAGTACATAATCTGCCATGGTTTGCATTTTGTACAAGTTGCTGAAATGGAACGGATTCACAGTTAGGTATGGATACATACACAAAATATTCATTAGGGATTTGTACATATTGCATATTGTTGCACAGCAGGCATGTATGTTTCCACATGTATGAAACCTGGAAGATTTCATTTATAGGTATGTTTTTGTTTTCCAGTACTTGTAGCAAGTACATTAGAAGTTCTTGAGGATCTTCTTGTGAGTTTATAGTGAATTTCACCATTCCAGCACAGTAGTCCAATTCTTGTCTTATTCCATGAACACTATATGTGTTGTCAGGATTGTTGCTTGCATTTCTATTAAGGACTAACATTTGCAAACACAATTGGTCTGTACTGTGTAAGTAAATGTTGTCAACTATTGGTGGCAATTGAAATAGAATATTGATTGCTACGTTTGTGTAGCAATTTACACCAGTTATATTTGAAAATTGGTATGGACCAGTTAGTTCTGTATCCAAGTCATTTTTTCAGAGTGTGTGTTCCTTCTTTGAAGAAGTACCTGAGTTACTTTGAGTACTAGATTCTTCTTTGGTTGTAGTAATTGATGAAGTATTAGCTTCTTTTACTCTCTTTGGAGGATTTGCAGTGACACCTTATTGCATTTCTGTTTGAACTAGTTTTCTTTTACAACGTTTTGCTTTTTGTGGAATACGATATGTTTTTAAATGGGGGTGTATAGTGAATTTAGTCTATTGTATTCTAAAATGCAAGGGATATCAGCGTTTTCTTTACTTGCATCAAAGTTGATTAGAAATAGACTGTCAAGTGTACGTAAGTGTGATAGTGCTACATAGCTCATGCCTTCTTTAAAGACTGTGTTCCCAATATCTATCAATGCTATATCTAAGGTAAGACCTTATGATTTGTGAATGATGACTGTGTATGCTAGAGTTAGAGAAAATTGTTCTCTGCGTACATACATGTCTTTGAAAAGAAGGAATCGAGCTGTTGGACGCACTATCCTTTTTACTTCTGAAAGCTTGTCAAAGAGAACATTAACAAACTGAATGGTGATGTCGCGTGGGTATGTTTGAAAGCCAACAACTGTACCCAGTGCTCCATTAACTAGTGCTTGTTCCACGTCAAGGTTACGTTTAAGCATTATTCTACAGTTTAAGGATCCTTTTAATATTTTCTCCAAACCAGCTGTGTTGGAGATAGAATTTTCTAAGGTATTTAATCTTGTTGTGGCTTGTTAACACATGGGTAGTGTCATACCATGTACTTCCAGTTTGTCTGTGGAGCAAATTTCAATTATTAGTTGCATTTCTTTTTTCAACATTGTTTCATTGAATTTGGAACAGCTTGCAAAAGTTGGCATTAAGGACATACAATTGACATTTTTATGTACTAATTGTTCCATAACATCAGTAGCACATGAATTATGGCCATAAAGTGCATGGACGTGCCGGGTTTTTAAGTTTTAAGTATTGCTTTTGCTTCTTGAGATAGTACACCAACTCCAATACTTTTTAAAATGTTGGTGTAAGTGAGGTCTGCAGATTGGCACATGTTTTCTGTTAATTCTCTGTATTGGAAATGTTGCCAAAGGTTGACATTTCCTATGCTATCAACAGTTTTACGGCAGAGTTTGTGTCCTAAAGTTTAAAAAATAGGTTCACCTTTCACTGGTGTCAATTGAAGAAGATCTCCAAAAACAATAATGTGTTTTCCTCCAAAGAGCTCTTCGTAGTTTGTTTTAAGTACTTCTTGCAACCTGAGGTGAATCAAAGCTAACATTAGGTTGGAGACCATGATCACTTCATCTATTAGTAGCATTTTCATTTGTTTTAACACTTTTGTAGTTCTATTGCAGCTTCTGTAGAAAGTTTGTAATATTCTAATTTGTTTTGGTGTTCTACTGGAAGGAGTAGTAATCTGTGTAAAGTGACACCGCCTATGTTGTAGGCAGTTAAACCTGTGAGGGCAGTTACAACAGCTGACAGTTTGTTGTTTGTCAATTGTTGAAGGAAATTGTTGATGAATTTGATTAAGAATGTTTTACCCGAACCAGCTTCACCACTGATGTATAGTAGTATAGGTTTGTAATTTTGGCAGGTACATTCTTTATTTTCATGTTGTACGCCATGTGCAATTTCTTTTGTTACTTATTTAAAAATGGTATGCTGCTCTTTGTACAGTTTTGATTGTAGTACAGTTAAGTCTTCTGTATCTTCTTCATAGTGACACATGTTGTTCTCTACTTCTGTCGTAGCTAATTCTACCTCATTTGCTATTAGTGGCTGTCCCAGTGGTTCTTGACTTTCTGTTACAGAAGGTTGACTACTGTCGGGAGTGTCCTTATCTAGTTGAGCCTGGAGTTCTTCTTTGTGTTGCTGTTCATTGTGCAACATTGTTTTGTACTGCGTAAAGTGTATATCGGTGATAGTGCTTTCATTTGCTTTGAAAGCGTCTTCATAGGAGTCATAGTTTTCTAGCATCTCTTCTTTTCTCCATGGATTAAAAAGTTGTAGCAGGGATATGTAATATAGTTCTTTATGTTGAGGAGTTTTTAATGACAATTTGATATGATTAATTAAGCTTAATTTGGTAAATTTCACTAAGCTGCCTTCACAATCTGTCACTCTATATCTACCTATGTTTTCATCGGGTTTTATATCATTTTTGTATGTGAAGTTTTGGGCTATGTGGTATAGACACATGGTTTCCAAAGTGGTACTACTGTTCGGGTGGTATGTGTCTAGTACATTGTTTTTCAAAATGTCTTGGTTTTTGGGATCATTTTTGGCTATTGTTTCTATGTTGTTGTATGATTTGAGAACTCTTTTTCTAGATTTAGCAGGACCAAGACTTGGCCATACTATATTTTCAGATTTTCCATACAAGGCAGTACCAGTTAAATGATCTGCAGCTTCATAGGACCCACATTCTCTATGAGAGATCATTTTTATGCCTAAGCTGTACAATTTCTGAGATAGTGTTTTGTCGGATGATAGGTCATTCCGGAGGTCTTGAAGCTCTGTTTTTTCTGCTTTTGTTAAGTGGGCTGTAACATATCGTGCAACTGTAGTGGAATTGTCTGCAATGTACTGCACGTCTATGTTTGCATTCCATAAGAGGGCAATGATTGCATTGTAATCATTCATATATTTTGATTCTTCTGTTGTTTGTATGTAATATGTGTTCTTAGGTGATTTACCTTTAACACTATGTCTAACTGAAGACATGCAGTTGTTCACTTCACCTTTTTCTGTAACTGGTCTAGGGAAACCAAAGCGGCATTTGGTGTAGTATTTCCCTTTGTTTTTATATTTGCGAGGACAATATTTGCCACATTTGTGTCTTTGAAATTGTACAATTTGTGCATGAAGATCACTATTTGTTATTTCTGATGGAATTTCACAGGTGACATATTTTTCGATAAACTGTAAAACAGTGGCATCACTGTCTTGACCAAATTTAGGAGCATCTTTAATCCTTAAAAGCATGTGGATATGTGGTGCTCCTCTGGCTTGGTATTCTTTTCTCCAAAAGAAGTGTTGCACTTCTCCGAGGGGAGGAACAGTTTTATTACAAATAAAGTGTAGCCTAGCAATGAAACGATGATGGAAATATCTTGAAACATTAACAGGATCTAGAGAGCAAAATTCTCCAGGTGTTAGAATATCTATGTTTGTTTTATTTTTGTTTGGTATGCGTAGGAAATCATGTAAATCTTCCCATGCATATTCTGCACAACTTAATGTGACAAACCAAGTGGGTGGGCCAAGGTTTCTTATCATACAACGTACATCTCCGTGACGTCGGAACCAGTACTCTTTTATACCATGCATGTTTGCTAACAGATTTGTAATGCTTGATTGTAAAACCTCAACATTTTCTTGCACTTTTTGTATTAATTGCGTAGCTGACATACTTTGAAAGTGGGTTCATGATTTCAATATGTGTGCAACTCCGTAATATAGAGTTGCTAGTTCACTTTCAAAGAGTAGGTGAAATATGTATTCCACGTTTTCTCTAAATCTGGGATCTTCAGAATACATTCGTAATGAGTGGCATTCTGATGCTGTTATCTCAGTGGGTCTGTCATCGTACCTTCCTCCTTTGCCAGTAGGAAAGAGTAGAGGAAAAGCATGTGCTGCTATAATTTTTCCCATATGCTGATTGGTGATCCTTTGGTTTGTTGCATTTGGTACGTTTCTAGTGCATCATCTATGGTGTCATTAGAGTGTAATGGATGAATTGTATCATGGTCTAAAATATTGGATACTGTAGCAGGATCGAGAAGTTCAAATTGACTAGTTTCTGGTGACTCTTGAATTATTACAGTTGTTTCACAGTTTTCTTCAATATTTCTTTGTAGTATTCATTATTATCTTTTAGATATTGCAAGGCGTGTCTAACTTTATGTAAGTCTGAGTTGTTGCCAATTTTTTTCTCTTTTGTTGGTACACCATTTACTAAGACAATTTAAGATTGCTCTATTGGATGTTGCACTCCCAGAGTGTGCACATTTTCTTTCAGATGTAATGGTAAATAAACTACTTTGCCACAAATGCCTTTCACCAATTCAGAGGGAGGTCATTTTGCTGTTTTTGGTTGAAGGCGTATTATTGCTTGAAATGGGTGCACTGTTTGAATTATAATGCTCTCATATAAATTGAGTAGTTGTTGCAGGGGTTTTGGTAGTGGGAATAATTCCAAGTTATTTGTGATAGCACGTGAAGGAGTTCGGTTGTTTTCAAGTTTTGTAGTGCAGTAACTGCAAAGTATTAAGGGGTCAGTTATTTTGTATTTGTTTTCTGCTATAAGTTAGAGAGCTAATTCAAACCATTTGGAATCTTCATTGGCTTCTATTTTATATGTTATGTCTACAGTTTTTGTGTTACTCTTATAAAAAGTTCTGCGGCAACACACCCACACATGGTTTGGTACTTCAGCGGATGTACTTTTAAATTTGTGTATTTCTTTTTTGTATGTGTGTAGTAGAAGGTTGCCGTGTGCAGAATTGTTGCTAGTCTCTTGTAAAGCTATTGCATTTTGTAAGTGGCTTTCACTTCCAAAATATTTTCTCTGGATATGTTCGATTTCTTTGAGTAGGTCTTTGGGTGTACCATGTAGAAGGGTGTTATTTAAATTGGTTAGTGCTAAAGCAGGACATTTAGCATAGTACAGTTTATAGACCAAATTTCTTATAGTTGAATGATGTGTTGATATCATTTTGATATGATGGAAGGTGCTTTTGCAATTAGGTCCTGAAATGCAGGCAAATGAATGTCCTCGTAGTCTTGTGTATTTGCGCACTGGACAGGTATCCATATTTTGCAGCAGTTTCATTTTGATTTTTTCTTCGCCTTTCACATACTGATTGTGGAACTGGCGTAAAGATTTGAAAGATTTTTTGGCAATGTTACACATTGACGTGAATGGCCATTTGTATACTCAACGTTCTAGTTCAGTCGAATGGAGAGTTGATACTGAGTTTTCTGGGGATATTTTTGTAAGCAGTATTTCTTGTTGCATTATGGTATTATTAAGTTTTTCATAACCTCGTCCACTGCTATGTATGGCAATTGTGTTTGTTTGATATTGTTTGTATGCTTCTTCATTAAAATATGGTTCTGTGCTTGTGGTGTGACTCCATTCACCTCCACAGATATTTAAGAAGTTATTTCTGTTGACATTTCGTTTATTGAGCAGTCTTTTTTGTAATTTAGTAGTTAGTTTTGTTAGTGGTTTCTTTCTGTTTAACACTAAAATAAATAACTTTCTTTTGAGAAGGATTACACTGTCTATCAAAGCTTCTAAGATTAGTTTTCTTCAGTAGGTTCTAAGGGTTGTGCATGATTTGCATCCTGTTTTTATAGGATTCTGAGGGACTCTGTGGCGGAACATTTTTGCTAAAATACATTTTTTGGTATGGTTACTTGCCACTATATCAAGATTTATAGGAGCAGTTTTAGCAGTAGTGGTAGCTGCATTCTTGTTAATCATTTTCTGTGTTCTTTTACATTTTGATAGAGGAGGCAAAGTTTCTGTTCTGGAAGCTTCTTTTGTTTTGCTAAATGACTGTATTAGCTGTTTTGTTTGACTTACAAACTCTGCTAGAGATAGATGCTTATTTTGGACACTTTTATTTTCATTTGCTCTATTTCTGTGCTACTTTCTACAGACTTGCTTTCTGGTAGGCATTCTTTGGGGTCTGTTGAAACAAAAAAAGAAGGTATGGGTTGAGCTGCTGTGCAATGTATGTGTGCTGTATGCATGAGTGTCTGAGTATTATGGTAAAGATGTATGTGGTGGTGTGTGATTGTGCATCGGGCAGCTACGATTAGTTGGGAAGACTATTCTTCTATTTGTGTGTTACTATACTGCTGTTCAGATGACAGTAGAAAGTGAGCTAGTGGTGAGGAGAAGCACTAATAGTAAATCTAATGGTATAAAATTAAAACAGTTCTTTGTTTTGTAATACTAACATTCTAGGGGCTGATTTATGTTATTTGTGTTCCAAAAAACGGGGATGTGTGTGCCATTCTGCATGCTAATCCCTTTTTAATAACTGGTGATTTTTGGGCAGAATTGTACACAAATCTCAGCTTTTTTGGTGCACAAATTACATGAATCAACCGCACAGTGTGTTTGAGTAACAGCAAGAATATTAAGGTAGTATTGTATTTGTGGAATGAGCAGGTTTCTTTGGAGTTGTTGTTTGTAGTTCAGATGCTGCTGCTTTCCAGGAGAGGGGTCTTCACTGCAAATGTAAAAGAAAGAAGTAAGTAATTCTGTGTGTTTATAGCACTGATGTTAATTTAGACGTTGATTTTTATGTTTTTGTTGTTGTAATCTTTTTTGATATCAGAACATAGTGACTATGTGCAGCCTTTATATTTTATTTACAATATTTTAGTTCAACATGCTTTGCAAAAGAGTAGAATATTAAGTGTATGAATCTCACTTGGTTTTTTAAAGCTGTGTAATAGGATGTTAGGAGAACGAAGAAGTAATTATATATTTACTATGTAATTGTTATAAGATATATGGCAGAAACTGTATAGAAGAACATGGAATGTATGCATTTGTGAAGGTATGGGTAATAAAGCAGAGGGATGTGATTTCCAGGTAGTGGTGTTATTGCAGCTGGGAGCTTTTCAATTATAGTGTCTATGTGTGTGAGTGTAGGAAGATGCAGGACCTTTTATTGTCTGTGTGTCATTTTATAAAACACTACTAAGTGTTTTTCCACAATTATACTGGTATTTCTCCCATCTTCTAATATTGTAATTTTTTAGATAGGTGTGTTGTGTGTGTAACATTTGTTTTAGATAGCAGACAGTTTTGAAAGTTAAAGTTGATTATAGCAGATGGGAAAAATGACAGTAAGTTCATTTTATAGGTTATACAGTTTATCTGGCAGTTATTTATTTTTATTTTTATTTATTACGTTTGTTACTCACCCAGACCCACGGGTATCACGGCGAAAATTCAATAAATTGTAGCATTTTTATACAGAGTTATAGTTGAGCGTGGAGTTCTTCTTTGTGTTGCTGTTCATTGTGCAACATTGTTTTGTACTGCGTAAAGTGTATATCGGTGATAGTGCTTTCATTTGCTTTGAAAGCGTCTTCATAGGAGTCATAGTTTTCTAGCATCTCTTCTTTTCTCCATGGATTAAAAAGTTGTAGCAGGGATATGTAATATAGTTCTTTATGTTGAGGAGTTTGTAATGACAATTTGATATGATTAATTAAGCTTAATTTGGTAAGTTTCACTAAGCTGCCTTCACAATCTGTCACTCTATATCTACCTATGTTTTCATCGGGTTTTATATCATTTTTGTATGTGAAGTTTTGGGCTATGTGGTATAGACACATGGTTTCCAAAGTGGTACTACTGTTCGGGTGGTATGTGTCTTGTACATTGTTTTTCAAAATGTCTTGGTTTTTGGGATCATTTTTGGCTATTGTTTCTATGTTGTTGTATGATTTGAGAACTCATTTTCTACATTTAGCAGGACCAAGACTTGGCCATACTATATTTTCAGATTTTCCATACAAGGCAGTACCAGTTAAATGATCTGCAGCTTCATAGGACCCACATTCTCTATGAGAGATCATTTTTATGCCTAAGCTGTACAATTTCTGAGATAGTGTTTTGTCGGATGATAGGTCATTCCGGAGGTCTTGAAGCTCTGTTTTTTCTGCTTTTGTTAAGTGGGCTGTAACATATCGTGCAACTGTAGTGGAATTGTCTGCAATGTACTGCACGTCTATGTTTGCATTCCATAAGAGGGCAATGATTGCATTGTAATCATTCATATATTTTGATTCTTCTGTTGTTTGTATGTAATATGTGTTCTTAGGTGATTTACCTTTAACACTATGTCTAACTGAAGACATGCAGTTGTTCACTTCACCTGTTTCTGTAACAGGTCTAGGGAAACCAAAGCGGCATTTGGTGTAGTATTTCCCTTTGTTTTTGTATTTGCGAGGACAATATTTGCCACATTTGTGTCTTTGAAATTGTACAATTTGTGCATGAAGATCACTATTTGTTATTTCTGATGGAATTTCACAGGTGACATATTTTTCGATAAACTGTAAAACAGTGGCATCACTGTCTTGACCAAATTTAGGAGCATCTTTAATCCTTAAAAGCATGTGGATATGTGGTGCTCCTCTGGCTTGGTATTCTTTTCTCCAAAAGAAGTGTTGCACTTCTCCGAGGGGAGGAACAGTTTTATTACAAATAAAGTGTAGCCTAGCAATGAAACAATGATGGAAATATCTTGAAACATTAAAAGGATCTAGAGAGCAAAATTCTCCAGGTGTTAGAATATCTATGTTTGTTTTATTTTTGTTTGGTATGCGTAGGAAATCATGTAAATCTTCCCATGCATATTCTGCACAACTTAATGTGACAAACCAAGTGGGTGGGCCAAGGTTTCTTATCATACAACGTACATCTCCGTGACGTCGGAACCAGTACTCTTTTATACCATGCATGTTTGCTAACAGATTTGTAATGCTTGATTTTAAAACCTCAACATTTTCTTGCACTTTTTGTATTAATTGTGTAGCTGACATACTTTGAAAGTGGGTTCATGATTTCAATATGTGTGCAACTCCGTAATATAGAGTTGCTAGTTCACTTTCAAAGAGTAGGTGAAATATCTATTCCACATTTTCTCTAAATCTGGGATCTTCAGAATACATTCGTAATGAGTGGCATTCTGATGCTGTTATCTCAGTGGGTCTGTCATCGTACCTTCCTCCTTTGCCAGTAGGAAAGAGTAGAGGAAAAGCATGTGCTGCTATAATTTTTCCCATATGCTGATTGGTGATCCTTTGGTTTGTCGCATTTGGTACGTTTCTAGTGCATCATCTATGGTGTCATTAGAGGGTAATGGATGAATTGTATCATGGTCTAAAATATTGGATACTGTAGCAGGATCGAGAAGTTCAAATTGACTAGTTTCTGGTGACTCTTGAATTATTACAGTTGTTTCACAGTTTTCTTCAATATTTCTTTGTAGTATTCATTATTATCTTTTAGATATTGCAAGGCGCATCTAACTTTATGTAAGTCTGAGTTGTTGCCAATTCTTTTGTCTTTTGTTGGTACACCATTTACTAAGACAATTTAAGATTGCTCTATTGGATGTTGCACTCCCAGAGTGTGCACATTTTCTTTCAGATCTAATGGTAAATAAACTACTTTGCCACAAATGCCTTTCACCAATTCAGAGGGAGGTCATTTTGCTGTTTTTGGTTGAAGGCGTATTATTGCTTGAAATGGGTGCACTGTTTGAATTATAATGCTCTCATATAAATTGAGTAGTTGTTGCAGGGGTTTTGGTAGTGGGAATAATTCCAAGTTATTTGTGATAGCACGTGAAGGAGTTCGGTTGTTTTCAAGTTTTGTAGTGCAGTAACAGCAAAGTATTAAGGGGTCAGTTATTTTGTATTTGTTTTCTGCTATAAGTTAGAGAGCTAATTCAAACCATTTGGAATCTTCATTGGCTTCTATTTTATATGTTATGTCTACAGTTTTTGTGTTACTCTTATAAAAAGTTCTGCGGCAACACACCCACACATGGTTTGGTACTTCAGCGGATGTACTTTTAAATTTGTGTATTTCTTTTTTGTATGTGTGTAGTAGAAGGTTGCCGTGTGCAGAATTGTTGCTAGTCTCTTGTAAAGCTATTGCATTTTGTAAGTGGCTTTCACTTCCAAAATATTTTCTCTGGATATGGTCGATTTCTTTGAGTAGGTCTTTGGGTGTACCATGTAGAAGGGTGTTATTTAAATTGGCTAGTGCTAAAGCAGGACATTTAGCATAGTACAGTTTATAGACCAAATTTCTTATAGTTGAATGATGTGTTGATATCATTTTGATATGATGGAAGGTGCTTTTGCAATTAGGTCCTGAAATGCAGGCAAATGAATGTCCTCGTAGTCTTGTGTATTTGCGCACTGGACAGGTATCCATATTTTGCAGCAGTTTCATTTTGATTTTTTCTTCGCCTTTCACATACTGATTGTGGAACTGGCGTAAAGATTTGAAAGATTTTTTGGCAATGTTACACATTGACGTGAATGGCCATTTGTATACTCAACGTTCTAGTTCAGTCGAATGGAGAGTTGATACTGAGTTTTCTGGGGATATTTTTGTAAGCAGTATTTCTTGTTGCATTATGGTATTATTAAGTTTTTCATAACCTCGTCCACTGCTATGTATGGCAATTGTGTTTGTTTGATATTGTTTGTATGCTTCTTCATTAAAATATGGTTCTGTGCTTGTGGTGTGACTCCATTCACCTCCACAGATATTTAAGAAGTTATTTTTGTTGACATTTCGTTTATTGAGCAGTCTTTTTTGTAATTTAGTAGTTAGTTTTGTTAGTGGTTTCTTTCTGTTTAACACTAAAATAAATAACTTTCTTTTGAGAAGGATTACACTGTCTATCAAAGCTTCTAAGATTAATTTTCTTCAGTAGGTTCTAAGGGTTGTGCATGATTTGCATCCTGTTTTTATAAGATTCTGAGGGACTCTGTGGCGGAACATTTTTGCTAAAATACATTTTTTGGTATGGTTACTTGCCACTATATCAAGATTTATAGGAGCAGTTTTAGCAGTAGTGGTAGCTGCATTCTTGTTAATCATTTTCTGTGTTCTTTTACATTTTGATAGAGGAGGCAAAGTTTCTGTACTGGAAGCTTCTTTTGTTTTGCTAAATGACTGTATTAGCTGTTTTGTTTGACTTACAAACTCTGCTAGAGATAGATGCTTATTTTGGACACTTTTATTTTCATTTGCTCTATTTCTGTGCTACTTTCTACAGACTTGCTTTCTGGTAGGCATTCTTTGGGGTCTGTTGAAACAAAAAAAGAAGGTATGGGTTGAGCTGTTGTGCAATGTATGTGTGCTGTATGCATGAGTGTCTGAGTATGGTGGTAAAGATGTATGTGGTGGTGTGTGATTGTGCATCGGGCAGCTACGATTAGTTGGGAAGACTATTCTTCTATTTGTGTGTTACTATACTGCTGTTCAGATGACAGTAGAAAGTGAGCTAGTGGTGAGGAGAAGCACTAATAGTAAATCTAATGCTATAAAATTAAAACAGGTCTTTGTTTTGTAATACTAACATTCTAGGGGCTGATTTATGTTATTTGTGTTCCAAAAAACGGGGATGTGTGTGCCATTCTGCATGCTAATCCCTTTCTAATAAATGGTGATTTTTGGGCAGAATTGTACACAAATCTCAGCTTTTTGGTGCACAAATTACATGAATCAAGCGCACAGTGTGTTTGAGTAACAGCAAGAATATTAAGGTAGTATTGTATTTGTGGAATGAGCAGGTTTCTTTGGAGTTGTTGTTTGTAGTTCAGATGCTGCTGCTTTCCAGGAGAGGGGTCTTCACTGCAAATGTAAAAGAAAGAAGTAAGTAATTCTGTGTGTTTATAGCACTGATGTTAATTTAGACGTTGATTTTTATGTTTTTGTTGTTGTAATCTTTTTTGATATCAGAACATAGTGACTATGTGCAGCCTTTATATTTTATTTACAATATTTTAGTTCAACATGCTTTGCAAATGAGTAGAATATTAAGTGTATGAATCTCACTTGGTTTTTTAAAGCTGTGTAATAGGATGTTAGGAGAACGAAGAAGTAATTATATATTTACTATGTAATTGTTATAAGATATATGGCAGAAACTGTATAGAAGAACATGGAATGTATGCATTTGTGAAGGTATGGGTAATAAAGCAGAAGGATGTGATTTCCAGGTAGTGGTGTTATTGCAGCTGGGAGCTTTTCAATTATAGTGTCTATGTGTGTGAGTGTAGGAAGGTGCAGGACCTTTTACTGTCTGTGTGTCATTTTATAATACACTACTAAGTGTTTTTCCACAATTATACTGGTATTTCTCCCATCTTCTAATATTGTAATATTTTAGATAGGTATGTTGTGTGTGTAACATTTGTTTTAGATAGCAGACAGTTTTGAAAGTGACTGTTGATTATAGCAGATGGGAAAAATGACAGTAAGTTCATTTTATAGGTTATACAGTTTATCTGGCAGTTATTTATTTTTATTTTTATTTATTACATTTGTTACTCACCCAGACCCACGGGTATCACGGCGAAAATTCAATAAATTGTAGCATTTTTATACAGAGTTACAGTTACCATCACATAGAAACATATTTTATACTGAGATGCAAATAAATCATGTAATCACATTTCTTATACTAGGTTCCAATCAGTCAAAGTAGCAGGTCACATTTTGTTTAAACAATAGTTGCGGATCTAGAGGCGACCCCTGGGGCTAAAAGAGGGCCATGGGACTACGTTAGCTGGTTAGATTCAGAGAAGGCGGTAAACCAGAGGCATTCTGTTAGGTTAATATTTGTTAAATAACCAGGTTTTCTGTGCTTTTTTTAATCTTAGAGGGGAGTCCTCGGTTTTGATGCTAAGGGGTAGTGCGTTCCAGTGCGATGGGTCTAGGACTTTGAAGCTACTTCCCCTTGCTCTACTGTATTTGTATTGAGGAACTTCCAAGAGGGCCAGTTTATTAGATCTCAGTGTCCTACAGGAGATTTTTTTCTTGATGGTGTTGTTGAGGTAGCTAGGTGCTTTGTTGGTGATGCATTTATGGAAAATGCTAAGTGTTTTGAAGATGATTCTTGCTTCAATTGGCAGCCAGTGGGTTTCTCTTCTGATGCTAGATATATGTTCTGACTTCTTTAGACCTAGAGCCGCTCTAAGGGCTTTGTTTTGTAATAGTTGGATTTTATTTAAATTGGTGTTGGAGGTTCCTAGGAAGAGGATGTTACAGTAATCCAGTTTCGTTAAAATCAGCTCTCTGGCCAGAGTGATGCAGTTTGTAGGGTTGAGAAATTGGCGGCTGAGTTTTGGTGTGTAGGCTGTGGAAGAAGACAGGGTTGCTATTTGTTTGTGCACAATGAGGTTGGCATCTATATATACACCAAGAGTTTTAACTTGTTTGAGTACTGGGATCTGTGTACCGTCAATGTTGATATGAGAGTAGTTAGTGTGGAGGGAGCTTATTCTTTTTTGGGAGCCCACGATGAGGACCTACGTTTTCTCATTGTTAAGTCAGAGTTGAATGCTTCCAGAGCTTCTAAGGTATGGGTTTTATGAAGCCGGTGTTCGAGCGATCTTTTAATCCGTCTAAGAGCGACCAGTTCCTCGTTAAACCAGAAGGAGGATTTTTTATCCTTGCGTTTGGTTTTGTTACCACAATGTGCAAGGGTATCAATTGTACTGGTAAGACAATTATGATAAATTTCAGCTAGGGCACAAGGGTTGTCAGTATTGATCTTTTTATTATTAAGGGAAGTGGCTAATAGAGGGTTGAGATTTTCTGCTGTAAGTTTCCAGATGTTTCTTGTTACATATGATTCCTCAACGATAGATTTAGGTAGGTCTGGTTTGTTACACAAAATATAAAAATGTATACTGTGATGGTCTGACCAGGCTAACGGGTTAATGGAGTCTATGGATACTGTGGTATTGAGTGGAAGTATCCAGTCTAATGTTCTCCCTTTTGTGTGAGTAGGGGTGTTCTCTAGTTGTGTTAATGCCATGTCTTTGAATGCACTGTGTAGTGCTTCTGCTTTGTGGTCTTGGGTGTCATTAAAACCTAAATTCAAGTCCCCTAGGAATAGACATTTTGTGTTTGGTTTAATAAGTGGCGCTAGCAGTAGTTGTATATGTAAGTCTGGCTGAGATTTGGCATTAGGTGCTCTATAAATAGTTATTATGTTTAGGGTAGTCTTATGGTTTGTACCTAACTTGGCTAGCAGGACTTTGTAACCGCCTGGGTTCTCAATAGGGCAGGTTCTTATTTTGAGATGGGTTTTAGCAAAAATAGCTACTCCCCCACCTACTGATTTTATTCTGTCTGTCCTAAGCATGGTGTAGTCTGGAGGAATGGCAATGGAGAGTAAGGGTCCGGATGCTTGGTGGAGCCAGATTTCTGTCACTATAAGTAGGTCAAGTTGTTGTTCGGTGATATAGTCATGTATTTCTGTGTTGTGAGCAGGTATGGACCGTGCATTAATGAGTGCTGCTTTGAGATGTAAAGGACGGGATGGTTCTTGTGGTGGTGTGGTGATCCTTTTGGGGCATTTTGTGTGGGTCACTGGTGGAGGTGAGTTTCCTATGATGGCAGAAGAAGAGGAGGCACTTATGCTAGGATGGTTTAAGAATCGGGATCTGAGTCTTTGGGTTCGTAGGAGTCCTAGTAGTGGGATTTGTTTTGTTTGATTGACTTTAGAGCAGTTTCTGATCGGAGAGCATAACTTGGTGACGGTCCGAGTTCTAAGTCTAGAGCCTCTGCGTGAGCTGAGAACCGGAATAGTCATTTTAGGTGGTTTATTAGTAGTAGTTGAGTAGGGTGAGCTAGTTCTTTGTGGCTTTTGGATCCCTATGTGGTGTGTAGGACCATTGATCAGGTAGCAATATTGAGAAAACGGATTGGTCAGAGGGAGGAAAGGTGTGGGGCATGGGATGGGGTGGTGGTGGGGGCATGCTACTCTGGAGAAGCCATTATCCTGGATAATAAAGTGGGAGCCTGTGCAGGGTGTATCAAACGGTACAATACAAAATGGAAACATCATGAGTAGTAACCAACCCATCATGGTTTGGTTAAGAGTGTTACTCTGTTTATATGCATTCAAAAGAGTTGTACATGTACTGTGCAGAAAATATGCATACCTGTCGTTTGTATTCGTGCATGTGGATTTGCATGCAGCTTCAAGTAGAAATCTTGGAGACTTGTAGAGTAGTTTTTGTGGTAGGTGAATTCCAGTGAAATGAGACTTGTACTCAGAGTGATCAACAGTACATTTGAAGTGCTGAACTCTGATGATGGAGTTAGATGTAGAGGTCTTGGATGTGATTGGTGAATGGTTGTGTGACTGCTTTGCTGTATCCAATGAGGGAATGGCAGAGAGAGTGAAGTGGAAAGTGTAGAAGGGCTGTCCGAGAGTTACGCGGTCCGTGGACACCGCGGCTGTCCGTGGACAGGGCGTGCCACATCTAGGGTTTTCCAGCAAATCCAGCATGGAAAGGGAACTGTAGGGATCAGCCAATCAGATGTTGAGGTTGGGGATTTGTGTTGAAAGAGACTGAGTGTAGTGAAGATGTCAGAGGTGGAGAAAGTCAGGGTGTTGGTGCTTGGAGATATGTTTGTGCATGCTTTACAGCAGTATGCTCTATGCAGGCATGTGGCAAACAATTTGGATGTTAAAGGAGTGGAAGAGGTGTGGAGCAGTGTGCCTGATTGCAATTTACAAGGGATTTTACAAGTTTGTGAAGATATGGGCAGGATAAACAGTCCTCATGTGGTAGTTTTGCATTATGGTGCTTTCCCTTTGGGCTATGTTAGTGCCCCTACTTTGTTGGCAGCTTTGGAACACTTGGTTCAAGCAGTAATAATGCCAAAGTATTTTTTTATGGATTAGTGCCTAGGGCAATATGGGACAATAGTTCTGTTTTTTGTCCTGAGCAAAACATTGCTAGGTGTGCAATCAACCGAGGCATGTGTGCTTTCATGCTTGGAGCTGGTATTTTGATTCCAGTAATGTTGTTTATTTTATAGAAGATGGCATTTCCATATCGTTTTTGGGAAATGCAATGCTGTTTTTGAATGTAAGGGTTGCTTTGGAGAAGGTTATGTAAAGATTTTAGGAGTAAAGTAATACAAAAATAATAATAAATAACAGGTGTCTGTCAAGCATCTGCAAAAAAAACAAAAAAACAGCTCTTTTCAGAGCCAACCTCAAAGGGGAAATGGGGCACACTATTTCAATTTATATTCACCACGCTCAGATTTTCGATATGTCTGCAGACATGGCGGCGCGGACATCGCGTATTACATACAGGGATTTTGAGGTGGAGAGGCATGCAAATGAGAATGAACAGAGCAAAGGATTGGTCAGTAAATTTTACTGGGTGTGTTGTGTAAGGAGAGTCAGAAAGAGTCTTTTTCCTGAGAGAAGAACAGTTAGCTATGGCTGTGAGTTTCAGAAAACAGATTATCTGGATTTTGGGAGACTCATGGATACATTGGTTGGAGGTGCATGCAGAACTCTGTGGAGTAGCTGCAGATCTTGGATTCCCTCATGTGGAAGTGCACTGGCATGGAGTGTGTGGAATGAAGTGGTTGGACTTGGTACCTCTCTGTGCTAGTTTGGAGACAGAGCTTCATCCACACATAATTATAATTCATTGTGGAGGTAACAGTTTAGGACATGTGTCAGGAATTTCTTTGCAATTTGCGATGGAAGAAGGACTTGGGAAGGTCATGGACATGTTTCCAAATTCCCAAGTAATTTTTTCTTGCATTGCTCAGAGACAAATGTGGCTGTGTTCTTCTTCATTTGGTCCACAAATGGAGAAAGCGAGGTGCAATGTTAATAAGGCTGTTTGTGCCTTTCTAAGAGATGTTGGCATGTCCTCTTTCCACAATGAAAACATTATGTTTCGTAGCACATATATTTTTCTGAGAAATGTACAAAGTGCATTGCAACCTTTTTTGGAATTACAGCCATCCATTTCGCAGTAGGTGTTGACTATTTCAAGTTTTTCAAACATAAAAAACCCACCAAAAGGCTCTTTTCAGAACCACCACTTCCTCCAAGAGAAAAGTGCAAGGGTTATGATAGGGCAGCACCCCAAAATTGTAGATGTCCACAGACTGTCCGCGGGCTTCTAAAAATGCACAGGGCCCTGCTCCATTTATTTGTCACTTCTATTTTTAGACTGTGAAAGGCGGCTCTGAAAAGAGCCTTTTTTCAGATTTTTTTTGTTTTATATATTTTTTTTGTTTTTTACACATGACACACTAGGAGAGGAGGGTAAAGGAGGGTAAGGAAGGGAAACCAACCACAGGGATAAGAAAGAGCAGTTGAAGAGAGGAAGATGTAGGGTGGGCCTTATTTAGGTACTAGGCAGACCTTCTCATGCTCCGTTACCACCGCCTCGAAAGCACTCCGAAGAGTCTCCCCCCTGCAGAGTACTGTGTTGCAGTACATATACAAAACTGTGGCCCTAGAAAG
Source organism: Ambystoma mexicanum (assembly GCF_040938575.1). NCBI lineage: Eukaryota > Metazoa > Chordata > Amphibia > Caudata > Ambystomatidae > Ambystoma > Ambystoma mexicanum. The sequence continues at coordinate 1,435,844,736 of NC_090921.1, forward strand.
GTTAGGGTCAACAGCATCATGGATGGCCTGTGAGGCAGCTGGAGGGATGAGCTGTACCACAAACGTGTCTCTTGTGGTAACAGGAGCAGAAACGGAGGATGTGGTAGAGGAACTCAACCTACTACGTTGATCACAAGGTACAACCTTGTGAATGGCCCCATCGTGGAACGACCTTAGGTGTCGCTTCACAGATGTCGTACGAAAGCTGTATGAACCAGGCCTCCCATGGCTCAGCACTATTTTGCACAGGTTGCAGGTGACCTTGTTTGCACGTGCTTTTGGTACATCACCATATATGGTAAACAACCGCCACACCCAAGACGCACGGCGAGCGCTGGTAGTGGGACTTCCACTACCTCATCCTCGTCATCCTCTTCATCTTCCTCATCTACATCCTCATGCCTGTTCCCCTCTTCAGGCTCTTGGGGTGGTAGTGGTGAAGGAGGGGGTGGGGGCGGTGCTGAGACAGATGTAGCACCAGCTGGAGCAGCAAGCATTGATGCCATCAGGTATGATGGAAAGCATCAAAATCTGGAAGATTACCAGCCAAAGTAGACAATTGTCTGTCAGATAGCCAGAAGCACAATGAGTATGAGCTCTGGGGTGTGGCCTTTTATAGGGGTGCGGGTGCGCACTTTGCGGACACCTGCGCTGTCCGCGGACAGACCGAAAATAAAAAAAAGGCTTAAAAAAGTCTCAAAAAGTCACACAAAGTATGTAGAAGGTCAGGGTCATTGTCTGGGACATGTGCTATGGTGAATTCTTACTATAAAATACTTTGGATTGCCTGAAAAAGTACTTTTAAAATGTTCGGGCACCTGGACAGTGTCTGCAATTCAGGACACACGCTCAGCGTGGGTGCGGTCACATGATGACGTCGCAAACACGTCCACGAAGGGAACGGGTGTCCACAGGACACCAAATGTACAGGAAAGGCTGTGCGCATGCGCTCACATGTTCTACGGACAGTGTTCAGGTCATGAAACTAATTAAAGTGCGACACAAGTGAGACGTACAGTTACGGACAGGCGCAATGTTCGTAGGACTTATGGGTGTGGTGCGCATGTGCGCAGATGTTCTACAGGTAATACAGACAAGTATAGTGTCCTTAGGACACCCCCATTTTGGATAATCGCGGACATCCCAGACAACAAATGTGTTCTTAGAACAGTTTCAACTTGCCTGCGGACACTACGGACAGGAATAGTGTCCGTAGGACACCTCCATTTTGTTTAATTGTGGACATCTTGGACACCAAATGTGTTCTTAGAACAGTTTCAACTTTCCTTTGGACAGTACGGACAGGAATAGTGTCCTTAGGACACCTCCATTTTGGTTAATTATGGACAACCCAGACACCGCGCATTTTCTTAGAACAGTTTCAACTTGCCTGCAGACATTACGGACATGTTTAGTGTCCTTAGGACACCCCCATTTTGGTTAATTGTGGACATTCTGGACAGGCGCGCTGTCCGCGGACATCTTAACTGCCTTTTTTTAAAAAATAAGGCACAAAGGACTGAATTAAAACACATAATTTATTTTTAATTATATACAGATACAAAATCTATGCAAGAGAGGGGGAAGCAGAAACTGACACAAACACAGGGGAATTGGGGGTTTGGAGAGGATGGGCGGAAGTCTCATTGTAATGTTATTCTTGGTGTTCAGGGTTTGGGGATAGTTGACTGGGACATGGAGAGGGGGAACAGGTACATGTGGGACAATGAAATTAATTTTTTTCTTTTATGCGGGCCTCCCAAAATGTTTCAAAAGATTGAAATTTTCTATCAGCATGTCCATTTTTTCTTCCATGCACTGCAGAGTATGTTCTAATGTGTCTTTAGGTGTATTATTCTCAATGTTTGTATGGTTTGTTAAAAAAAAATGTTAAGTACACATAAAGTTATGATTATTAATTTGGTTATATAGAGAAGTGTCTACCATTAGTATCACTATCTTCAGTCATTTCCTCACGTGGAACATTTTCCTCAAGCCATTCCAAAGTGCTGGCCATTTCTGTGCAAAAAAAATAAATATTACTTTTAGTGTACCTAATACAGAAAGTTTAGAAATGTATAAGAAAAATGAAGTTTACTTACTAGCTTCTGGTAAATTGTGTTCTTACTGTTGTGTAGGTCTGCTGTTGCTCTTAGCTGTGTAATTTCTGTGAGGTAATTGTGTTGAAAGCATATCTTTTTGGTTTTGGTATGTTGGTATGGTATGGATGGTATGGATGGTTGATGTGTTACATATATAGGTTCCACTTCTTATATATTATTGCATATAATGTGTTAATGTGCAACTTTTTGAACATGTGCAGTGTTTATATGACTTGATAGAACCATTTAAGATAAACCCTGAGTTTTTGGGTAGTGTTGATGTTGTCCGCATCCATCCGCGGACATACGCAGAATCCGCAGACATCAAAATCACTAGTTGGGGGTGCAGTATGTTCTATGTTACATGTATAGAAAGTCAGGGAATCCTAGTAAGCATCTATCAAATTCACAATATGACTATGTATATTCAATAAAATAAAATTTGATAAAGGAAGGTTATGGTCCAGTTGCGCTACTAAAAACCTATGACATTCAGTAAAAAAACTTTATTAAAGGGAAGTTATGGTTGAAAATAAAACCAAAAAAACCCTGAAATTCGCTAGTTATGGTAAGCTAAGCAACCATAACTTGCACCACCACCGTGCATTGCTACGTCTAACACCCAGGACATCAAAGATGACATCACAAAAGTCATTGATGACATCACTGATGACATCACATGTGCATGTACTTTTCATGAAAAGTCTGTACAAGGGATTCTGATTATAATGTTGACGAAAAAGTGTCAAGGATCATTGGAATAAATGTCATGAGCTATGTAGTGTATTAAGCAATGCATTGATATAAATAGCATTGTATTATGAAGTTCTTTATAGTATAATAAGCTACTCATGTATAAACATAAGCATTGTGTGCATCATACATGATGGAGGTGCAAGATTCATAATCTTCCCATGTTGAATAGTGAAATGATAAATGCTTTCTTATCAGAGTTTTGTGTAGTGCAACATGTAATAAGTAGCGAATAAAACCCACTTACTATATAATTTCATTATTACATACAAAACACAAAGACACAATAACACATACAAATATGAGGATGTACAGGGAAAGTGAAGTATGCAAAAAAGCAGCAGTAGAACCAGAAAGTGTTTGTAACCTAACTGATTATCTTTATGCACAGAAATGATTGTTCTGCTTCAAACCTACACTTCCCTATGTATAACTATCAAATGATGTGACTGCACCCTAAAGAAAGTAATGCAAATACAAAAATGAGCATATCCAGAGAAAGTCCAGTAATACAAAAAATAGCAGAATAATAAGAAAGTGTTGATAATCCTACTGATTGTCTTCATACACGGAAAGCATTGCTATCTTTCAAGTGTGTATTCTCCCTTGTAAATGTTTCATATGCTGTGAGTGAACCCCAAATGAATTACTGTAAGAACATATTTGAAGTATAAGTCTACAAATATACTACTATTTGATTTTTTTGTTCCTAAATATTACTGGTCAAGATATATCACTAAAGGAAAAAAGAGGGAGCCAGACATGTGATGTCATCAGTGATGTCATCAATGACATTTCTAATGTCATCTTTGATGTCCTGGATGTCAGTCTTAGCAATGCACGGTGGTGGCATGAGTTATGGTTGCTTAGCTTACCATAACTAGCAAACTTAAGGGGTTTTTCGGTTTTAGTTTGAACCATAACGTCCCTTTAACAAAGTTTTTTTTACTGAATATATATACATACATATTTACCATAGGTCATTAGAATGAACTAAAATGACTTAAACACTACAAGAGGTCATTAAATTAATGAAGTAACGATGGAACCAAGTTACAAGTGATTTTCCCTAACTTCAGCAGTCCAATTCCTAAAAGAGTGGGGCCTTGTGCCCAAAAGTCACAGAAGCCACAATGATTTTCCCCAGAATGTATCCGTGGCTGGTAAGTTACTTGTGTCTGTGATTGTTAAAAAGAAGAGATGCAACAACGTTACTAGGCAAGCAAAATGTGTTCTTATCTTTCAGATGGTACTAGCCATATTCAATTAACAAAAGGTAGCAGAATTGAATGTGAGGATACAGAGGGCTGGTTCCTAATGTGATCCTATGGAAGAAAGGGGGAGACAAATGCTTTCCGTTTACTTACCTGCCGAACTCAGTTTTACGCAGATTACTTTTTGGGATGACTGGGGATCGCTGGAGGTTGGGTTTCCTGCCATTGGTTCAGGGGAAAGGTGGCCAGGAGCTGCGGGTGCAAGGATCAGGTCCAAATGCAAGATGCAACCATGTCAATGCATGGAATACAGGCCTGGAATGCAGGCACCAATTCAGGTCTACTCAGGACACTTCACAGGACGGGCAATCGCATGTTCCAGAGATGACAATCGTACAGAGATGATGGCAGGCATCCTTCCTGTCATGGTTAAAGAAGCATCTCTAGAACAGGATCCTTTGAGACTGCAATGGTAAAATGTGCAGGGAAGATGACTTGTATGACAATCTGAAGACCGACAAATTTCAAGGTGCAACTGCAACACTTATAGTGCGGTAGCCCATGAGAGAGCTGGTCAGTCCACCATGTGGTCCAGGGACACTTCTGAAGGCTCAGGATGGCTGGATCCTTCAACAGAAGTTGACACTTGCTGCTCCCACTAGTCCAAGGGCTGAAGCACAGCTCAGGTTCGTCAGAGATCAGGTAGTCCAACAGGGATTCACTGGGCCAGATTCAGGAAGGGGTGCCAGTCCTTTTCAAGAGTCTTTTTCGGCTCTTCAGTGGGCTGTTCGTCTATTAAGGATTCCTTGCTCTAATGCTGATCTGAAGAAAGGGCTGCAGGAGTTCTCTTATTATCCAAAATCTAGCCTGGAAGCAAGTCCATGCCCGCCAGATAAGGATCTGCACCATTCAAACAACGAGTAGTTGTCCAATCAGGGACAACTATTGGTTTCACTCATGCCCCAAACCCATTGACTCTGGCAACACAGATGTGGAGTGGAACCAACAGTCCTGACCACTTCTGGGCTCCACACATACACAAAGGCAGTACTAACCATGAACAAAGCAGCTTTCCGAGGCATGTACATGACCTCATATGGGATTTCCTGATCTGGCAAGGCAGGAAGAAGAGCAAACTACAATATGGCCAAAGAACAAGTGACATTTTAGGGCACTACTCACATTTAGAAGCCGTACAAGGAAAACACAAATGTGTACACTAGAAATAATGCAAACATTGTAAAAACATATCTACTACCATTAGCTTGTCTTTAGGCACATATAAAAGTAACCAAAAATCCCAAATGTAAACAGCTAGGGTGAAACAAATCTATCCCCTTAGCACTGTATTGTAAAATGCAGCACGCAACTTCACAAAGTGACAAAAATGTAAAAGTTGAATGGGAAACATACTTTCCCAGTACTGCTAGTCTGGGGATAGAGAAGATTCCCCATCACAAACGGAGACACATTCAATGCAATGAAAGTGAAGCAGAAGGCTTTACTTCCCCTCAAAAAGTCAGAGCAGGTTAAAAAACAAAGCAAAAAGACTGGGGTTCATAGAAACGATGGAGGCAAAGTTGCCAAAAGAGAACTCTTTCCTAACAGGCATCATCAGTGCGCAACTCTTAAGAGTAAGAAGGTGTAGTTTTCTGTCTTAAAGTGCTAGGTTGGAGGGACAACATCAGGAACTATTTCTTCAAAGACCTCAGCACTGCAGCTCGCTCGTGGATTGCCAAAGTGTTAACTGCTTAATTGGTATCACTACATTAAGCTATGTTATGTGGATGAAAATGAATCCTGTTCAAGCCATTATCAAGATGTGCTTTAGTATTTTGGGGGTTGGTGTACATTTTACACTTATTTCTGGACATGGTTTGTTAGGGGGCTGTTAACCCTAGAATAGCCTAGTTGCTATATTTATTGAGGGAGAATGAGGGCGGTTGTTTAAAGGTTGTGATGGTGGTTTATGAGTGATAAGAGTGTTGTTAGGGCTGGTTCCCTTCGGTTACAATGACAGTTGTGATAATGGCCTGCCACTTCTTTGTAGAGTGTCTTGATGGGGTTAGCTTTATGAAGCTCCAGGTGGTTCTCTGTGTTGAGTTTCTAGTTCAGAGCATTGAACTTGGTTAGAATGGGTATGGGTGGCAATTTGTGTATTGTTACTTTCTTCCCCTTTGTGTTAATTCTCAAGGTTGCTGTTTGATGCGTAAGGGGGAAGATGCGTTGTGATTTACCTATTCTGTATATCTGACTATTACCTATTGTATGTGTATGTGTGAGTCTGGAATGTCAGGTATGGAGTGTTCCAAGTGGAATATTATGATGTGAGTGTGGTTCCTGACGTGTCAGTTCAAAACTAAAGCTGGGCACAGGGGGACCGGTGGATGTTTCTTTTCCCTAAGAACCTGTCTTCAATGTAACCTTATGTACTTACCTGTATACCTCGAACCTACTAAAGCTACCTAAGTCAAAAAAACAAAAAAAAAAGCTGTGCGCTGACTGGCTGCACACTGCGTGGTTCTTCTAGTTTGGTGTCTTCTTTGTAAGTAGGAGTTTAAAGAGAAGCTACTGTGCATCACTGTTCTCCAGAAACAGTGATAATGGTGGTTTCCATTATCGGCCTTTCGCATAAAAAGTATGCACCAGCGTTTATTCATAGTTATGTTTATTTTGTTTGAACATGTATTTTAAATTGCTTTTCTTACATGAACTATGCTTGTAGTCCGGGCTTTGAGCAACATTCAGAGAATAAGCAAATGAGCACACCTCCAACCACCACCTACCTTACAAACATGTCCTGGTGAGCTAAATTGAAGTAGAATGTCTCTATACCGGCCTTGTCTGTCATGTACAGCTGAACTCCTATGTACATTCAACTAAAGAGGGCGTGTTTGGCCTGGGGGGGTCTTTTATGCCATTCTTATGAAAGTTATAACAGAGTGACCGTACGTGAATTGAGTTGTCTAGTGGTTAAGTGTTATCCCTCACAGTCACACTCTGCCCTTCCTTCACCCTTGCCCTTTCCTTCATATGTCATGCCCCCCTACATTTTCAGCAAAGTTACTCCACTGGCTATTCAAAAACTCTATTTGATGTTTCCTGATGGAAGGCTCAGAAAGTCAAACAAGTTTAAAAATGGTCCTAAAGATTAACAAATGGATTATTTTCCTAAAACCATGGGCCAGATGGTCCCATAGTCTGACGGTTGGCTGACATCACTATCTTTTTCTCAAAGGCATAGACATACCCTAAGAAACAGAAATAAAAATACAGTGGTTGCTCTTAAAATCCAAAAGGGCCTTTACTGATTGCATTCTCTGTGAACAAGTTCCATAGATGTGGTCCCACAATGCAGAAATGCCAACAACATCATTGAAACATGTCCAGGTTTCCTTGTGCTTCTGTACAGTAGCGAGGTAGCAATACCAAGACTGTTTTTCATATGGCTGGTACACTTCTGCAATTGCGTAGACTGGCTCAAAAGCAATGGTATAGGTTTTATAGCACAATGCCAGTGGTGAGGTGGCTATGTTAAATTCATAACCTTACAACCATCACAGTTTTTGTTCCTATTAATGCCTGTCTGTAGGAGGGCGTAGGTTAGCCAAAGTGCCAAGTTTTCCAAATGCTAAAAGCCCTATTCGCGCAGCTTTTTACAGGAGTAAACTTTGTATATTCATGGAAAAGTGTGAACACACATGAGTACGTTTCTCCGAACTCAAAAAAGGACACAGTGAGTGAACCGAAAAAAGAGTTTTGACTTGTCCAGCAAGAGAAGTTGTTTGCAGGACCGTGTGAGTGATTGTGAATCTGTCAAGAACGTGTCTGAATTTGAACGAGGTAGAGAAGGAAAACAAACATGTAATATTTCATAAATTCACCATGCTTCAAAGTTGTCTTATAAACTTTAGTGATTACACATAATGGACGCATGAACATTACAGGTGTATGTGTCAGAGGTGAAAGTGATAAGATATTTTTGATGGAGAGAACAATAGTTTATGCCGCTTTTTGGAAACATTTTAATTTGCTTCCTGGAACAAATAACATTTCTCCAGATCAAGCTACCCCAAATCAGACCACCAATGTTGGGTATAAGTGAGCCATTTATGGCAATTAGTTGGAAGTTACATGGCTATTCATATAACAGGATGTAACACTTGACTTTTTTGGGAATACGTTTTTGAATTGTAAGTTACAGCCACAATGAAACCTACAGTAAAGTCCACCAATAAAAGAATTCTTTGTGAATCAGGCTGGACACTCCTTTTGCAGTGGGACCTAGAACAATTAAACATGTATTGATGCCCTGTTGCACTGCATAGACAGGTTGGGAAATGAGAGGCAAGGCTCATACTTGCTTCTGGATGGACCAACCTGCAATCCTGCCCATCGCTAAGCTCTTCCTGCACATATGCAATTGTTTGATGCATAAATCTTGGGATGTTCATTGTTATAAAAAAAAACTGTTATGCATAATAACAAACTTCATGCCTGTGTCAAAAATGGACAACATATGAGAATGTGTAACACGGGTTGTCAGGGGTGCACACTTAACGTATTACAAGCCACTGGTCAGGATTTCAAGTTGTATCATTCCAGGTTTAAAACAATGAACCGACCTCGACTTTAGGCACATATTATATTGCATTCTGGTACTTGTAGTCCTGTTCTAATAAAGTGTAAGGGATTCAACATAGCGTGTCCTAACAATGCCTGGACTTTCAGGACATGTTTTAAGAGCTCTGATTCAAGTTATTGTTACTAAATAGAAGACTAATATATATGGCTGTAAGAGTGGACATAGGTTTGTCTGCATTTACAGCATTAGACCTTTCATTATTAGCATTTATTTGGATGTAGACTACTATTATTGCATTGCTTACTATGCAGGGAAGAAGAGAAAGTATTCAGTTATGTAAGTATGCATGGATGTATGCAATGTATAGAGAGAAATCAGTGGAGTGCTGTACGGAAAAGGGTAACCATCCTGAGACTAAACATGTGGGTGAGATGGGGACACAGTGCCAATTAAGTGGGGCCGAGTTCACATAAATATAGATCCCCAGAGATATTTCTGGAACTCGTATGTTGACAGTCTGGCAGCGTTTGTGCTTGCTTATGTATTTAAAATAGCTGATACAATGAGTACCACTTTGTAGGAAGATCATTTATTTAAAATGCAATTTCAGTATCAAATAAAAGCTTAAACGTCGGCCTGCTCACACGGGCGTGCAAAATAAAACAAGTGCAAACAAAATATTCCTTCCATTAGTTTAGGCCCTATGTCAACATGTACAAATTGCACGCTCACCTTACCAGTGGAGTACCTTTGCAGAAAACGTTGGGGGTCATGACATCTGAAGGAAAGGGGCAAGATGGAGGAAGAGTGAAATGTGCCTGTGAGGGATCACATTCAACCACTAGAGTCCATTGCTGACACACTTTCTTAAATTTCATAAGACTGCCGTAAAAGATATACCCCAGTCTTGTGAATGTTATAACAATGTTGTGCTTTATAATTCAATTCAAAACACATGGCAAACATGTCCTGGTTAGATGAATCTGACTAGAAATTCAGCTATACATGACAAACAGGTTCCGTATAGCTGAATTTCTGCATTCATTTGGCTCAACAGGACATGTTTGCAGATAGCAGGAGGTGGGAAGTGTACTCAGTTCCCTCGTCTCTGCATATGACTCAAAGCTCAGGTCACAAGCATAGGCTATAAAGGAAAAACACTTTCAAATACAGGTTGTAACAAAATGTACCCAAATGATGAATACAAGCTTTTCATGTGAAATGCGGATAATGGGAACCACCACTATCTGATGAGAAAATCACACTCTCTGGAGAACAGTGCAGCACAGGAAAACATAAAATAGCTAAACTTTAAACTTACAAAGAAGAAACAGAACAAGAAGCACTATGCAGAGTGCAGCCAGTCAGTGCACACTTTGATCATTATCATAATTAATGTTCATTAAATAACATTGCTTAATGTTTTTATTCCAATTCGGAGGAGTATATTTCGACAATCCACAAGCGCCCTGTCATGCTGAGGTCTTTAAAGAAGTAGTGCCTAATGATATACCTGCAGCCCAGCACATTAAGGCAGATAACTGCTCCCTATTACCCATAAGTGTTGTTGACCAAAATGTTATGACAGACAGTGACAAAGCAAGACATGGCTATACTGGCTGCACTAAAATGCCAGTCTTGTCACATAATAACACTTACCATGCATGCTTTATCATAGATTCTCAGTATAAAATCTCAATCAACAGTAAGAATTGCTAAAGTGGTTGAACCAAATTGCATTCTAGCCACATAATAACACGTGTCTTGCTTGCTTTATCATAGATGCCCAGCACAAAATGTCATCTTGCTAAAGTGAGAATGGCAAGAGAATGGCTTTACCAAAATGCCAGTTGAGTCATGTAATAACAATTAAATTAGGACAATGATGTTGATTTTCAGTGAAGCCTTTACTGTACCAGGTTGACCACTTCTGTTTTATTTAATAAAGACTTTTTTTAAACTCTTTTTTATTAGTTTTCTTTTCCTAACATAACACCATTGTGCCAACATCAACAAACAACTCTAAACAGTGATTCTTTTGCTTGCATTGGGTTACAGTGTATCATTCTGCGTTCAGTCAAGTTGAGCATTACATTTACTAATCATCTAGGTTAACGACATCTATTGCAGACAATGCATACCCTTTAAATCCTCATGTTGCTGAATTTCCCACCCCATTCTTGGGTCATTACCCTAAATTGGACCCAGCATCATCAACCGCTTCTGACCCCTTGAGAGACTGTTTTGCGTATATTCCTCTGGGTCTTGTGGTTCCTCGAGGGGGTGTGATGGGTGTCCCTCTGGATCTTGTGATTGTTTTATCAGGTAGTGTATTTATGGGCCCCAGATGTTTGCGGGGCCAGCTCGGTGCTTTAGCAGTTTGCCATATTCTAATTCCATATCATTACAGTATAAGATGTCAGTATGCCATTGGTTCATTGTTGGAGATTGCGTCCCGCCCCATGTGTTAGTCACTCGTCTCTTTGCCAGAAGCAAGAGCAGCCCGCTAACTTCCGCATGCGTCCCTGGATTGGTTTGGTGTATCCCAGATATGCTGTCAGTGGGTCCCTGATCACCGCTTCCCCCGCTATCACACCCAGTGTCCCAAACACTTGTTTCCAGAAGACAGATCTGTAGGCAGCCCCGGGCCTGGGATAACAAATCTGCTGATGCACTGTAGCATTTTGTACATCTGTCTGAAGCGTCGGGCAGAATTGATGCACCCGGGCTGGTGTAAGATATAACTGGTGTAGGTATTTAAAGTGGATCAACTTATATCTGGCATTAAGGGCCACTTTATTTGCACCTTCGAAGCAGTACTTCCAGACTTCCCCTGTTATAGCAAGTCCCAATGTTAGTTCCCATTTCCCATGGGGGGAGGTGCCTGGCTCGTTCCTGGTTGCAGGATACATGGCATACAGTGTGGAAACCACGCTCTCTTTGGACACACCTCTGAGTACTTTATTTAGTATTGGGGCTATTTCTTTTTTCCCGGAAAAGGATGGCCAAAGCTGCCTCATAGAGTTTTGTAGCCTGAAATATAGGAATACATCCAGGGCTGAAAGCTCCCCTCTATCCCGTAGATCTGCCAGCATTATAAATTGTACACTTCGGAACAGGTCTCGGAAGCAAGTCAATGCTTGGTGTTTTGTAAAGGTGACATAGCACTTTTTCGCTGGTGAGGGTGACCCCGGGAATATAAATTATCAGCAGTTCTGGGGAAAAGATGCCACCCCCTCTGTTTGTCATTCAATCCTGCAGGATAACTGCACCATATTGTTGGCTCTGGATGCCCTTTCGTGATCAGTCAGGATAGTGGATCACAAGAGAAACTGCAACATCACTGCTCTCTCCATTTCGAAATGCTCCCGATCACCCCAGTCTCTGAACCAATAGAGGAGGAACACTGCCTGAGCCACATTGTAATAACTCTCAAAGTAAGGCAGTGCCATTCCCCCTTCGTGAAGCAGTGCTACCAGTTTGTCCCATGTAATTCTGGCCTTATTCCGTGCCCAGACAAATGTCAGCATTGCTGACCTTATATCCTTAAAATATTCATTTGGTATCGCCAGCGGGACATTTTGAAACACGTATAGAAATTTGGGTAGTAGTGCCATTTTGATCAAGGTGAATCTCCCATAGAGGTTTAGGGGCAGGTTCATCCACCTGTCCAATGCTGATTTGGCTTGTTCAAATAGTTTTTGATAGTTATATTTGTACAGGGTTGCCAGACTGTGGGATATGTTGACCCCTAAGTATCGAGTATGATCCATGGGCATTTGGAACCACCACGTGTCTGCAAATTTAACTACACCTTCATCATTGGGAAGAAGATGGATTTTGTCAGATTTATTTTAAGCCCCGAAACCTCCCCAAATTTTAGTACATCCTGCATTATTGAGTTGAGGTTGTGCTCAGGGTTGGATACAAATATCACCATGTCATCAGCATACAAGGATATCACCACCCTGTGTTTTGCGCCGTTGGATTCCCCTGTGTAAGTGACTTTCCCTGATCGCCTCTGCCAATGATCTATCTATCAATCTATTAGTGATTTAAATCCAGCACACACCCAAGTCAATGCCTAGCATGTAGTGCTCAACTGAAATCCTTATTTACTTATATACCGATTACCGATATATTAATTATTACCGATATACCACTCATATCACGCCCTTCTCCTGGAAAGCCCCCGGTCACACTGAACCAGGAATCAGGCTGGAATCAGGCTGGTTTGCAAAGGCAAATATTTATTCATGTATTTAAGATTTAATCACAATATGTTTTAATAGGTACACAACAATCACCAATGAGGTGATGTAACACTGGATAATATCTTTAATACACAAGGGGTAAGTAGTGAGCAAATCAATTCAGCCCAGAAAATAATACTTTTGTGTTGTTTCAGATCAGATAGCACTGTGGTTAGAGATTCCCCCTGCACACCTCTCAACCCCCAACAGGTAATATAAAGAGATAGGAGGAGAGAACAGGTTTTCAGGAATGGCAGAATTCAAACAGAATATCAATCCCACTTTCCCCCAGCAAGCACAAGAGAAAAACGGAATTGACTGTCAAGCTGTCAGAATGGCTTTTAAAGTTATCTTTAGAATGGAATGGGCAGAAACACCAAATATGGTGAAAATTGCTGAAATTGTTATAAATTCTTATCGGAGCCGCTTTGCACAGTTGCACACAAACACAAACAAATATTTAATCCCAAGAAAACATTTCAAATCGTAAAATTCAAGTTGAAAGCAATTAAAAGCTGGTTTACACATGCAAAAATGTCCCCAAAACGAAAATTTGCGGCAAACTTTTCAATGTGCGATATTCGCGATAACAGGAGAATCACATTGACTTGGAATGCAGGTGCAATCGATAGATGTGGATGTTAGCTACAAGCAGAACTTGAACATTTGTTTCTATCACAAAAATTGAGGGAGTTACAGACATTTTAGTGAAGGTTGTTTTTCGAGATAGGCGCAAGAATGGAAAACAGGAATGCGCTTTTACAATTGACAAAGGGGTTTCTTACACTAGAGGAGATCTATAAACAAAACAAATACCACACAGAAACACAGTCACTTGATCAGGGTGATGGCCTGCAAAGGAAACTCGCCTTCTTCAGATGAGAAAAGACCAGCGCAGAGATAGTTTTGACAATACTAGTCCTGGAGGAAAGATGGGATGGTTTGGAGAGAGGTTTCAGACAATGCAAAGATACTCCTAACAATACAGGTTCTGAAGAAAAGATAGGATAGTCTAAGATAGGGATAAGACTATGCAAAGTACATATGCTAGTGACACAATTCTTCCTATTTATACTCACTCGATACATTTTTAAATGGGACTATCAATTCTGGTCAGGCAATTGGATCTGGTTTAGGAAAGACGGCTTGGCACATCGGACGGGACAGGGTCAGCAAGGTCCTCTGGTCACAGCACGGCACAGGACTGGACTGGATCTGCCCTTCTTGGTTCTGCGGATATTTGACTGCAGTAGGCAAGCAGTAACAGCACAGCCCAGCTGTATTATGTTGCTTCCCCTTAGGCTTGTGAGGTTCTGTTCTGGAATTTGAGGCCTAGCTGAGAATGGTTCAGATATGCAATAGGCCTTTTTCTTTGCCAAGTTTCTGGAATTTGGAGCAAGGAAGATGTAAAGTTCAGCAGCAGAGTGCTCCGGCAGCATCAGGATAGTGAGTGAATCTGTCTATCTTTATGTGTGGTGAGCTGTCTCTATTTATGTTATGAAATGACATTGTAAAGGGGGTGTGTGGGCCAGTTTAACCTAAGCTTGCCCATTTGAAAGGTGATTGGGTCAGAGTCTACTCTCTGCCTTGATAGGAGAAGTGAAACAGAGTGGCATCTTTATGGTGTGATTTTTTGAGGCTGAGAATCCACCCCTAACCCCTGGAACACAAAATCTACTTTTGGCAAAATACATATTTCCACAAGTGCAACCTCTACAAAAATCACATATACAGATTACATATTTTATATAGCAGCTACTTCTCAAAACCCTGTAGCTGTGGGATCTTGTCTCCGCCTTTCACAGAATTGTGCCATTTTCACTAGCAATACAATGTCCAATTTTTAAGCACATTTCTACAGGTGTGCATGTTTAACATGGGAATAAGTGTATAAAGTTTCACAATTCTAGCGGAAATACATTTTTGGTAAAATCACATTTCTTGCCATTGCTGTCCAGGACATGTCACACAGTTCTGGCCTCTCTTTACCCGTACATCCAGAAACTACATTAACAACTCTGTTATTTTTTATATTTTTCACAATTTTAAATAGTAAGTTATCAGTCTTTTTAAAATGTGTTCTTTGTCCATGTTAAGCAACAAATGGTCATTTGGCTCCACCCCTTGGTCTCTCCCTGGAAGCCCAGGAGCCATTTCCCATGATTGTTCCTTGGAGAGGCCATTTACGACTGTCTTCACACTTCGAATTTCCTGAGCTACAGCTGGTCATTGTCCCTTTTGCCTCTGTAGACCAGGTTCTTTCCAACCCTATAATTAACACTTCTGCATGATTTCCTGCTGGGGGGAAAGACCTTCCTTCTGTGAGAAAAACCTGTTATTCAAGTTCTGCAGCTTCAGCCAGGTTTAAATTAATTGTTAAATTCTGTGACCTTTTCCCTAGCACAAAACAAACTTGTTATCAAATAACAGCTAGAATTCTCATTCAAGATTTTTAACCATGGGATCAAAACAATTACGATATGGGTTACTATCAGTAACAGGCCTCTTAGATTACAAACATTTGACTTTCAGTTTATACATGTTAAATTTTAATCAGGCAGGCCTCTGACAGCTGTCATCAGAGCAGCCCTCTGCTGCACAGAGATTTTTGAAAGATTGACAGGCAGGCCACTTTTGCTGTGGAAATCTCTTTATGCTCTTAGCCTTTCAGGACTTTGTACGTTCACAATGATTTTTTAAACTAAGTGAATTGTAGCACCCAGCTAGAATTTTGAATATTTGAAAGGTGTTCCCTACCGGCCTTCTGAAGTTTCAGCAACAAAGAAAAGGTGATTTTAAAGCAAGATTTAGAGTTTCATTTAGCAAACACTGCTTTTTCCTTCTGCAGTCCACTTTCAATTGTTGTGGAGCCCAGTGACACATTTCAGTAGTGACCTCTGTTCCACCACCGACAACATGCGTGGCAGATTGGGAAGCCATCTTTTTGTGCGTTGAAAAGTGCAATTTTCAGGGGTTTTGGCACGCACAAACGTTTTGCGGCCATTTTGCTGTTTCTGGCACCATCATAACAGAGTGATGCAGCATAGCAGAGTAAAAGTGGGTCAATACATCCCACAGAGCCCCCCCTCCCGATTTGAGTTTGACCGCTCTGTCAAGGGGAAGTCGGGAGACTGGGATGTTCTTTTTTCTTCGTCCATGTGGTGAAAGTCATCTGCTTCTCACGTCAGTGCTGGAGGGACACGCTCTCCTCGCCGGTTCTGGTTGGGAGTATGGAGCGATGCTCCGGGCTCGCCGGGCCTTTCCTCCCGGTCCCCGAGTGGTCTTCCTTGGTAATTAGAATTTCTTAGTTCCAATGCTAGGAGACAGAACAGAGCATGGTTATGGACATTTCCCCACTACTTCTCCCTAAGGGTGTAGTGGGGCAGATCCATACATTGAATACAATTTACAATATTCCCTGCCTCTATTTTTTACTAATGGTTTTAAAGGCTGGTTTCTTCTAGGTTGCTGGAATTTCCCGCTCTGGGTTTCCGGTTGGCCCCTCTATTCGCCGCAAAGTATGCCTGGGAAGGCAACTCTTCAGCTGATTTATGTGGACCCACTTGTCTTCCCCTTCTGCAGACTCCCCTGGTTCTTATTCTGGGCTGCCCCCCCCCCAGACCCTGGATTTGAGGAGTTCTGGGCCGCCATGCTCATCTGAGGGTTCTGTTGAGTCCTCAGCATGCAACCCAGATCCTGTGCCATGTTTTGGACCTGGTGCTCCAGTTGGGACACCCCCTCGGGCTGGTACATGGTCCTCTGGTCTACTATGGGTTCATCCCGGGAAGGGTAACTATCCCTTCTCGTATAATACCCCTGGTAAGGATAGTTTGGGTACCCCTCCACCCTTAGCCTCCCCTCTCCTGTATTAGGCTGTCTGGGCTCAGGAAAGTGGGGAAAGAACGAAGGGTTGTTTTGGGGGTTGAGGTTTGGCGTGTACAGGGGAAAGAAATTTGGTCCAGCATTTGGGGGGTTACTGCCCTACTGGGGAAAGTGAGGATGGGAAGTTTCCTGGGTTTCCAGCTGTCTGGTTGGTTCACCCCCCATGGGCTGGGGGAGTCCACACATAGCCCAGGATTGGTCTGTTATCCTTGTAGCGTGGGCTGATGTAGTCAGGTGAATTAGGGGTTCCATTTGTAGGGTTACCTCCCTGACTCCCTGTTTGGGATTGGCCCGAGGGCCTTCTGGGTCTGGGGTTGGTCGGATTCTGCGCGGGAAGGTTTTTAGGCCCCCCCTCTCCAGATCTAAAATGGGGGTAACCTTCACCTCCGCCACCTTAGCAGCAGCAGGGGTGTTGGTTGGTTTGGGGCTTTTGCTAATATTTTTACTTTCTAGTGGCTTCTGCACTTCATAGATGGGTGTTGATTGTTCAATGACCCAGTCTAGTGATCCTTTCTCATGAAAGTCCCTCACTAGCAGGGTCATAATGTATTTAGGGAGAGCATGAAAAAAGGTGTTCACAAATTCCTTACTATCAGTGCGCACCCTTCTAGTAGTCTGCGCAAATTTGCATTTCAATTCCTGGACAAATTCTTTTGGGGCCTGCTCTTCCCCACATTGTAGGTTGTAGGTTGCCTTGCGGGCCTCTTGAGGGTTTCGATGAATAGAAAAATGTTTCAGGATGGCCGCCCTATAGGTGGACCATCTGGAATGGTTCTGATCCTCCAGCCCTGTTAAGAAGCTGGAGTACTCAGGTGAAAATTTCCACTTTACATACTGAATACAGCTCTGGCTGTCCATCAAGTGGAAAGTCTCCATCATCTGGTCAAATAATTCAAGGTGCTCCCAAACTGAATATTTGACATTTTTGTGGTAGGGCGTGATGACAATCCTAAAAGCTGTTATTTGTTTCAGGGGGTCCTTGAGTAAAGCTCTCTTCACTTTGTTAGACTTTTTAGTTCTGGTCACCCTGGTCCACTCATCCTCTGACTTAGAGGCACTGCTACCAGAGATGGCTATCTGATCTTCTAGATTCTTCCGGATTCTGCGAGCTTGGGAATGGCTGGCAGAATGTGGGGGCTTAGTCTCTTGGGACCTGTGGCTCCCAGGATTGGTTGAGTACCCCCCCACTGTCCTAGCTGAGAAGATGTTTTTAGTATGCTCTTAGTGGGCCTAGTCTCATGGAATTCCCCCACCAAATTGTACTGCCTGATCTCTTGGTATGTGATATTTCTGAGGATCCAGTTCTCTAATTCTCCCCTCACTGGAGTCTCCCTGATCAGAGAAGATGGTCCTAGCACTTGGGAACCTGTACATAGATGCCCGCCCATCCATTTCTGGGAGGCGCTGACCTATTTGTCCCATATTTTCCATTGTTTTGAAGTCTACCATCCCCGTGGCCCTTGGTTCATATGAGCCAGTGGACATGGGGGTGGCAGAGTCCATGGAATTGGAGGGATTAAAATCCTTGATGCCAGGGTTCCTGAGGTTATGCTCAGGGGATTCCCGTTCCCATCTGATCTCATCTCTTTCAGCCCATACTCCCTGATAACCTGCCAAAATCTTACCCTTTTGTTCCTCTATTAAGGCCTTTCTGGTCTCTATGAGTTGTTCCTGCTTGGCTATCTGTCTATGGAGTCTGTCATTTTATTCAGAGAGCCTCATTGTCTCTCTGTGCTTCCTGCCTGCATTGGGAGTATTGGGCCAATGTTTGCTGGAGGAGACTCTCCACCTAAGTTTGGTCCTTACTGGCCTGATTATTGTTTGCCAGAGCATCTTCCACCTTCCTAGTATGCTCTAACAGCTTTTCATAGTCCATTTTGAGTTCACCCAGTCCCTGAAGGGCCAGGTGATTTTCTTCTAACTTGGTTTTTAAATGGCTGACTTCCTGGCCTTGGGCGTCCCTTTCCTGAGTTAGAGTGCCCCTGCGTTATGCCAGGTCGTCCCTTTGTTTTCTAATGGCATACAATTTCTGGTGCTCCTCATCAAAATCTGTTTGAGTGTGGAGATCCTTCACTATTAATTTATTATTTTCCTCCTTTAGTTCATCAATCAGATTTTGTAGGGCAACCATCTGCCCTGCGCAGGCTCTATTATAATTTAATTGCTGCTCCAGCTTTTGTTGGCTCTGTTGCAGAGAATTCAACCTTTCTTGACACTCTTTTTGCAGTGTCAGTATTTTGGTATCTTGCTCTGCCTTCTCTTGCTGCAGGAGATCCATATCTTCCTTTACTTTTGTCAGGTACTGTTTGGTTTCTCTCTCTGCTTCTTGGCTCTTTTGTAGCCTTTGCTCTGCAGAGTCCAGATCAGTTTGGGTTTTCTGTAGGAATTGTACTTGCCTCTTTGCCAGATCTAGGCTTTCTGCATATTTCTCCTGTATTACTCCAATGTGGAGGTACAGGTAAGCTGCTATTTTGGCAATTTTACATTGCTCTTCTTTTACTTTTGGGGCCATATACAATTCACTTAGTGCCTGGTGTAATGGACCCTGGTCCTGCCAGGTATCTAATTCTGTGGCAATGACTTGTTGTTTGATTTCTTGGAGCCAGACTTTCTCCTCCTGCTCTATCCATTCACTCCTGACAAAAATGTGTGCAGTAGGTGTTCGCTTGCAATATTATTTTAAACTAGGGTCGCCATTCCGGAAATATTAATTTCCATCTGACTCAGGGTTACTTTACTTTTGCAAAACAGGCCCAACTCCTTTGAGTATTTCTATTGAAGGGTGTTTTCTACAGTGTAGCACAGTATGGTAACCCAACAAGGGGTATTTAACCCGTCAGTTAGCACGCTGTGTTAGACTGTCACAAGTGGTATGTCTAATTCAGGATCTCGCAACGAGCCCCCAACCTGTAAGTGATTTCAATCCGGCACACACCCAAGTCAACGCCTAGCATGTAGTGCACAACTGAAATCCTTATTTATTTTTGTCTAAAAGTTCATTATTCTGAACAATATACCACTCATATCACGCCCTTCTCCGGGAACCCCCCGGTCACACTGAACCAGGAATCAGGCTGGTTTTCAAAGGTAAATATTTATGTATTTAAGATTTAATCACAATATGTTTTAATAGGTAAACAACAATCACCAATGAGGTGATGTAACACTAGATAATATCTTTAATACACAAGGAGTAAGTAGTGAGCAAGACAATTCAGCCTATAAATAATACTTTTTTGTTGGTTCAGATCAGATAGCACTGTGGTTAGAGATTCCCCCTGCAAACCCCTCAACCTGCAATAGGTAATAAAAAGAGATAGGAGGAGAGAACAGGTTTTCAGGAATGGCAGAATTCGAACAGAATATCAATCCCACTTTCCCCCAGCAAGCACAAGAGAAAAACGGAATTGACTGTCAAGCTGTCAGAATGGCTTTTAAAATGATGTTTAGAATGGACTGGGCAACAACACCAAATATGGTCAAAATTGCTGAAATTGTTATAACTTCCTATGGGAGCCGCTTTGCACAGTTGCACACAAACACAAGCAATGATTTAATCCCATGAAAACATTTGAAATCTTAAAATTCAAGTCGGAAGCAATTAAAAGCTGGTTTACACGTGTAAAAATTTCCCCAAAACAAAAAATTTGCGGCAAACTTTTCACTATGCGATATTCGCAATAACGGGCAAATCACATTGACTTGGAATGCAGGTGCGATGGATAGATGTGGATGTTAGCTACAAGCAGAAGTTGAAATTTTGTTTCTATCACAAAAACTGAGGGAGTTACAGATGTTTTAGTGAAGGTTGTTTTTCAAGATAGGCGCAAGAATGGAAAACAGGAATGCGCTTTTAAAATTGACGAAGGGGTTTCTTACACTAGTGGAGGACTATGAACAAAACGAATACCACACAGGAACACAGTCACTTGATCAGGGTGACTGCCTGTAAGGAAACTTGCCTTCTTTAGAAGAGAAAAGATCAGCGCAGAGATAGATTTGACAATACTAGTTCTGGAGGAAAGATAGGATGGTTTGGAGAGAGGATTCAGACAATGTAAATATACTCCTAACAATACAGGTTCTAAAGACAAGATAGGATGGTCTAAGATAGTGATAAGACTATGCAAAGTGCATATCTAGTGACTCAATTCTTCCTATCTATACTCACTGGATACATTTTTAAATGGGACCGTCAATTTTGGTCAGGGAATTGGATCTGGTTTAGGAAAGACGGCTTGGCACATTGGACGGGACAGGGTTAGCAAGGCGCTCTGGTCACAGCACAGCACAGGACTGGACTGGATCTGCCCTTATTAGTTCTGCAGATATTTCACTACAGTAGGCAAGCAGTAACAGCACAGCCTGGCTGTATTATGTTGCTTCCCTTTAGGATTGTGGGGTTCTCTTCTGGAATTTGAGGCCTAGCTGAGAATGGTTCAGCTATGCAATAGGCCTTTTTCTTTGCTAAGTTTCTGGAATCTGGAGCAAGGAAGATGTAAAGTTCAGCAGGAGGGTGCTCTGACAGCATCAGGATAGTGAGTGAATCTGTCTATCTTTATGTGTGGTGAGCTGCCTCAATGTATGCCATGCAATGCCATCGTAAAGAGGGTGTGTGGGCCGGTTTAGCCTAAGCTTGCCCCTTTGAAAGTTGATTGGGTCAGAGTCTACTCTCTGCCTTGATAGGAGGAGTGAAACAGAGTATCATCTTTATGATGTGATTTTATGAGGCTGAGAATCCACCCCTAGCCCCTGGAACTCAAAATCTACTTTTGGCAAAATACATATGTCCACATGTGCAACCTCTATAAAAAATCACATATACAAATTACATATTTTACATAGCAGCTACTCCTCAAAACCCCGTAGCTGTTGGATCTTGTCTCCGCTTTTCACAGAATTTTGCCCTTTTCACTAGGAACACAATGTCCAATTTTTAAGCAAATTTCTACAAGTATGTGCGTTTAACATGGAAATAAGTGTATAGAGTTTCACAATTCTAGTGGAAATACATTTTGCGTAAAATCACATTTTTTGCCATTGCTGTCCATAACATGTCACACAGTTCTGGTGCCTCTTCACCCGTACAAGTCACCAAATGTACTAACCACCATTGCAAAAAATTGAATGCAAAGAATCCGTGTATGAGGTTTTTTGAGATGCCTTAAACAGTGTATAACTACCCAGCAATTACGGGCAAGCAAAAGGTTTTTGGAATATAGCTTTGTTATGCTATTTTTAAAATCACATGAGTAAAAATTGTAATTGTGTTACATGTATATTGGGTGCTCTCTTATGTACAGACCACTTGCAGTGATCTGTTAAAAGTGTGCTGGATCGATTCCCGGCCAGTGTTAGACAGGTGGGGTAGCCTACATCCCCGTTTTTCCTAAAATTGCTTCTTCACCCGTACATCCAGAAACTACATTAATAACGCTGTTATTTTTATATTTTTCACAATTTTAAATAGTAAGTTATCAGTCTATTTAAAATGTGTTCTTTGTCCATGTTATGCAGCAAATGATTGGCTCCATCCTTTGGTCTCTCCCTGGAAGCTCAGGAGCTATCCTCCATGTTTGTTCCTTGCAGAGGCCATTTACGACTGTCTTTACACTTCGAATTTCCTGAGCTACAGCTGGGCATTGTTCCTTTTGCCTCTGTAGACCAGGTTCTTTCCCACCCTGTAATTAACACTCCTGCGTGATTTCCTGCTGGGGGGACAGACCTTCCTTCTGTGAGAAAAACCTGTTATTCAAGTTCTGCAGCTTCAGCCAGGTTTAAATTAATTGTTAAATTCTGTGGCCTTTTCCTTAGCACAAAACAAACTTGTTATCAAATAACAGCTAGAATTATCATTCAATATTTTTAACCATGGGATCAAAACAATTACAATTGTTACATTTCGGCCTCGAAAGGCCGTGTTTCCCTATTCCGTGGCTTCCCTGCAGAAAAAGACGCATTTGCAGGCTCCCTTGTGGAACAGATTTCGGTTGCCATCGCGCCTGTATACACTCCGGAGGAAACCGTGTCAGATGACACGTTACGTGTGTGGGGAAGGCGTATCGAAGCCACGCCCCCCTATGCTTTAATTACCCCGTTCACCGGAAAGGTTCTTGCTGCTAATTGTGGTGTTACTCTCATACGGTTACGTTCCGCATTCCTTGTGAACTCCTGTTCATACAACTATTGAAATTCTGGTTCCCGACTTGCGTGTGTTTCCTGGACTGTTTTCGGATCTCCTTCTGGCTTTGTCTGTACTTCGTACGTTGCTGACCCGGACTGACTCACGGATTGTCTGCACTCCTCCTTGTTGGTTTCCTGCACCCCTCGGCTTTGACTCAGACCGCTTCTGGATTGCCTCTGCATGCGCCCACTGCCTCCTTGCAGTTTCCTCACCTTACTTCCTTCGGGACTCCTCAGCTGCTCAACATCCTGCCTGAGGCTGTAAGGTAAATTCAAGTCTAATACATTTACTTGGGGAGACCCTGTCAACGCTACCTCCGCTGAACTGTTTCAGTCGGAGACCATTACTCTGCTGGTTTTACTGGTACATTTCCTTCTTCCTGTTTGATTCTATTTGTACATTTTCTGGGACTGCAACATTGCACAACGAACAGCTCTTCCAGTGCATTTGAGACGCTTTCCTGTGTATGCACCAACCCGTTACTAGTGCGACCCTCGTGCCTCCTGGGTGTTACCTTCCTGTATTAACTTTCCCTTTTGTTATTTTATCCTGTCGTTGTTGCCTTCCATTCTGGACACCATTAACTCTTGAGAATTCCTCTTTTCAGGTCTGTTTTTGGTTTGATTATCTGTTGGGAGCCTATTAGGGTACATTGATGCTTATGGTAATGGGTTTATTTTCCTTGTAGGTTCATCCCCATAGTGAACTCCATTAATCCTTACCATAGGTAATTCCTTAGTCATATATGTCGTATTGCCGTCATTTCTCATCTTGGCTCTTCTAATCATCTTTGTATTCCTTTGCAGCATTGGGTTGGTGGTATGTGTTCTCCCCGCTCTTTTAGGCGATTGACACCTCTGTCTGTTCAGACTGAAACAGCAGAGAGGTACATCGTCGAGAAGAGCCTCTCTTTCGAGGAAGCCTGAATCATTGAATTCAGGGGAGCTGGGATACTGGAGGCTGAACCGTGAATTCCTGTTCTACTTCCGTCTCCAAGGTCGCCTTATCCAGATTCCTTGACCTACTTACGGAGCAGTGAGTAACAGAATTATCAGCCTTACAATGTCCACGGAGGCTAGTGATGCCTTGACACAGATCGTGCAAATTGTCACAGATCTGAGAACCAACCTGACCAATGGACAAGCGGCATTGCGCTAACGTATTGACGCTATCCAGGCCTTGGTGACTACTCCAGCCTCACAGGCAACCGGCGCTGGAGCTAAGGCTTCAGGGTCCGGTTTTCCAGCTCCCACTCAGGAAACGACTTCCATTATGCTTACCACCCAGAATGTTTCCTGGGTGATCCCAAACAATATAGGACTTTCATCAATCAGTGCAAGCTGCACTTTTTGTGTCGTCCTGCTTCTTTTCCCACTTCCAAGACTAAGGCTGCTTTTGTGTTGTCACATTTGGGTGGCACCGCGGCCGCCTGGGCAAATCCGTTGTTAGAATACAACAGCCATGTTCTTTACAATTGCAATGCCCTTCTCACTATGATGAGTAAAGTTTTTGACACACGATATACTACTCAAGCTACTGACCTGGAGTTACTGAAGCACAGACAAGGGAACAATTCCCTATTGGTCTATTTAGCCCGCTTCAATCAGTTGGCAGCTGAGACAGATTGGCCTGAAGAGAAAAAGACAGCAGTCTTCTACCAGGGTTTCTCTGACGAACTAAAGGACATACTCTCTGCTGTCCCAGTTGTTCCCACAGTATTTGGACAGTTGCTTGATTTAGTCCTTCAGATTGATGCTCGCAAAGCCGAAAGGCGTGGTGAGAAGAAACCAGCTCTATTCGTTCCAGCATCTGCGGAAACCTCGTCCACTACACTCCCTGCTCCTGAACCCATGCAGATTGGTGTTGTTAGAGTTCCGCTCATGCCTGCTCAACGCGAACATCGCAGGTCACACAACCTGTGCATGTATTGTGGGGCCTCTGATCATCTGTTGCCTGAATGCCCCAAATAACCCAAACGAAAGGTGGGAAATGCCAAATCCCGACAGTAGACGGAGTCCCTATGTCGGGAGGTCCACCTATGGACTCTCTTTTACTGAGTCCTACTCAATTGATCCATCTTCCTGTCAATTTTTCCTTGACCCATGGAGGGTCATTTAAAGCAATGGCAGTGATAGATTCAGGACAACTGGTAATTACGTTGATCAATGCTTTTCTTCTATGTCAGGAATACCACTGATTCGCAAACATATTCCTGAACAAGTAAATGCAGTGGGTGGGTCAGTTCTTGTCTCTGGTATTGTAACTCATCAGACGGTTCCAATGGTCATGAGCACCAATGAAGGCCACACATAAGAGATATCTTTTGACATTATGAAAGCCCCTGCATACAAGGTCATCCTTGGTATTCCATGGTTGCAATTCCACAACCCTGCCATTGATTGGTCAACCCCTCAGATTCAGTTCCCTTCCAACGTCTGCAATACCCGATGCACTTCATTGCTTGGAATTAGCCAAGGTAGCCCTGTCAGGGCACTAGTGTCCTCTTCTATGCATATTGGAGCCATTTCTAACACAGCTATATCCGTGGTTCCTCCTCAATATGCAGAATATGCGGATGTATTCGACAAAGGGATGGCAGAAACTCTACCTCTACATCGGATCTATGACTGCCCAATTGATCTAGTACCAGGGATGAGGATACAAGCTGGAAGAGTGTATTCACTTACCCTCAAGGAAGATGCCGTACTCAAAGTGTACATTGACAAGTCCCTTGCTATGGGGTTTATTCGTCCTTCAAAGTCTCCAGTTGCGTCCCCACTCTTTTTCGTTCCCAAAAAAAGAAGGGGATTTGCATCCCTGTATTGATTATTGTGCATTGAACGCAGCTACCATAAAAAAACAATATCCCCATCCTCTGATTTCGGTTCTCCTCGATCAACTGGGATCATCCAAGATCTTCACTAAACTCGACCTCAGAGGGGCCTACAATTTGGTACGCATGAGAGAAGGGGACGAATGGAAAACTGCGTTTAAGACACATCATGGTCTATTTGAATACCTGGTGATGCCCTTTGGGCTCTGTAAAGCCCCGGTGACATTCCAGGCTTTTATGAATGACCTATTCCATGACATCCTAGATCAATACGTCATAGTTTACCTAGATGATATCTTGATCTATTCACAGAATCAGACTGAACACATCCAACATGTCAAAACGGTACTTCAACGTCTAAGAGATCATAAATTGTTTGTAAAGGCTGAAAAATGCATTTTACACGCGTCAGAAGTGGAGTTCCTGGGATACGACCTTACTGACCAAGGGGTTCCTATGAGCCAGTCCAAAATTAAAGCTATCCTGGAATGGCCGGTGCCTAAGTCTATCAAAACATTGCAATAATTCCTGGGATTCGCCAACTTTTATAGGCAATTTATTAACGGTTTCTCTGACATTTCTGCGCCTCTTACCTCCTTGACCAGTGCCAAGGTACCGTATCTTTGGTCACCGGAGGCCCAAAAAGCTTTTCACCAGTTGAAATCTGCCTTTACTTCTGCTTCTGTTCTTAAACACCCCGACCCAGATCTCCCGTTCTTTGTGGAAGCTGACGCTTTGGGATATGCGGTTGGCGCTGTCCTGTCACAACAGTGCTCCCACACAGGTGACATTCATCCCGTCGCCTATTACTCACACAAATTCACTCCCTATGAGAGAAATTACTCTATCACGGAATGTGAGCTCCTAGCCATTAGGGACGCCTTCTTGGAATGGAGACACCATCTCTTGGAGGCTCGACACTCTGTAACAGTATACTCTGATCACAGGAGTCTGTTAGCCTTCAAATCAATGAAGTGTCTCACTGCCAGACAGGTGCGTTGGCACTTGTTTTTCTCACAATATCAATTTGTCATCACATACCGTCCTGCTAAAGCTCAGGTATCTGCTGACACCCTTTCCCGCCTTCAAGCGGGAGATCATTGCCTACAGTCTGAACCTTTGTCTCTCCTATCAAACAAAGTTGTTTGTGGCTGTTCGGTTCAACCCTCTTTACGTTCCATCATTGTTGACTGGGTCTCTACCCATCCGACGGAGATTGCCGAATTCAATTTGGAACTGGTGCAAGGTTTGCCCTACATCCAAGGGTGTGTCTTTATTCCACCTGGTCAGGCCCGGACCTTGGCACTTCAGTGGTCCCATGACTCTCTGGTTGCAGCACATCCAGGAAGTCAGAAAATATTGGAGGCATTGTGGCGTTGGGCTTGGTGGTCTACAATGGCAAGAGACATAAAGGACTACATCACAACTTGTGCCATTTGCGCCCAATGTAAATCTTCCAGAGCCAAACCTGTGGTTTTGCTACAACCTTTACTGGTCCCATACAAACCCTGGCAGATGGTGTCAATGGACTTCATCGTTGACTTACCCGACATACAGGGACACAACACCATCTGGGTGGTGGTTGACTACTTTACTAAATATGCCCTATTCATACCTTGTTCCGCATTACCATCAGCTCCTGGGTTGGCTAGACTATTCAGGGCGAATGTATTTCGCTTTTTTGGATTGCCGTTCGTCATTGTCTCTGACCGTGGTACGCAATTTACGGCACGGTTCTGGAAGGCTCTCACTGCTTCCCTTGGCATTGAAGATCGATACTCCTCGGCCTACCATCCTCAGACGGACGGGCAGACGGAAAGAACCAACTCTACTATCGAACAGTATCTACGTTGTCTATGTCTTCAGTTCCAACAGTCCCGGTTTGTGTCTTTACTCCAAGCAGAATTCGCATATAATAACTCTATGCACACGTCCAAGGAGGTTTCTCAATTTTTTGCTCTGTATGGTTGTCACCCGAGCGCACTACCACTCGATCCGGCCTTGCCTGAGTCCAATTCGGCTGCACGAGACTGTGTATGTGACCTAAACCATATCCATCGAGATGTACAATGTAATTTGCTCCAAGCTCAGGAACGTGCTAAGAAATCTGCAGACGTGCATCGCTCTCCGGGCTTTCCTACCAGATTGGCCTGAAGGTGTGGTTGTCATCTCACAATTTACGGATCATGGGGAAACGCTCTCTATTGCCTCGATTCGTGGGTCCTTTTGCCATTTCCGCTGTGATTAACCCTGCGGCGGTTAGGTTATCTCTGCCACGTTACTGGCGCATTCACTGTGTCTTTCATGACTCTCTGATCAAACCTTATGTCGGATCCACTCATCTACCGGTTCGCCCTCCTCCGATCTTGGTGGGTGGTGAGGAAGAGTACGAGGTATCCCGCACTCTGGACTGCTGGGTTTCTAGAGGTACGGTACGATATCTGGTGGATTGGAAGGGCTTTGGGCCTGAGGACCGCAATTTGGAGCCTTTGGCCAACCTGCATTATCCCGACCTTTTGAAGGATTTGCATTCCGCAGGGGGTTGCCGGTGTCTTTGGGGGAGGATACTGTTACATTTCGGCCTCGAAAGGCCGTGTTTCTCTATTCTGCGGCTTCCCTGTGGAAAAATACGCATTTGCAGGCTCCCTTGTGGAACAGATTCCAGTTACCATGGCGCCTGTATACACTCCGGGGGAAACATTGTCAGCTGACATGTTACGTGAGTGGGGAATGCGTATCGAAGCCATGCCCCCTACGCTTTAATAACCCCATTCTCCTGAAGGGTTGTTGCTGCTAATTGTGGTGTTACTCTCAAACGATTACGTTCTGTATTCCTTGTGAACTCCTGTTCATACTTATATTGAAATCCTGGTTCCCGACTTGCGTGTGTTTACTGGACTGTTTTAGGATCTCCTACTGGCTTTGTCTTTACTTTGTACGTTGCTGACCCAGACTGAGTCACGGATTGCCTGCACTATTCCTTGTTGGTTTCCTGCACCCCTCGGCTTTGACTGGGACCGCTACTGGATTGCCTCTGCCCGCGCCCACTGCCTCCTTGCAGTTTCCTCACCTTACTTCCTTCGGGACTCCTCAGCTGCTCAACATCCTGCTCGAGGCTGTAAGGTAAAGTCAAGTCTAATACATTTACTTGGGGAGACCCTGTCAACGCTAACTCCGCTGAACTGTTTCAGTCAGAGACCATTACTTTGCTAGGTTTACTGGTACATTTCCTTCTTCCTGTCTGATTCTATTTGTACATTTTCTGGGACTGCAACATTCCACAACAAACAGCTCTTCAAGTGCATTTGAGATGCTTTCCTGTGTATGCACCAACCCGTTACTAGTACGACCCTCGTCCCACCCGGGTGTTACCTTCCTGTACTAACTTTCCCTTTTGTTATTTTATCCTGTCGTTGTTGCTTTCCATTCTGGACACCATTAACTCTTGAGAATTCCACTTTTCAGGTCTGTTTTTGGTTTGATTATCTATTGGGAGCCTATTAGGGTACATTGATGCTTATGGTAATGGGTTTATTTTCCTTTTAGGTTCATCCCCATAGTGAACTCCACTAATCCTTACCATAGGTAATTCCTTAGTCATATATGTTGTATTGCCGTCATTCCTCATCTTGGCTCTTCTAATCATCTTTATATTCCTTTGCAGTATTGGGTTGGCGGTGTGTGTTCTCCCCGCACTTTTAGGCGATTGACACCTCTGTCTGTTCAGATTGAAACAGCGGAGAGGTACATCGTCGAGAAGAGCCCCTCTTTCGAGGAAGCCTGAATCATTGAATTCAGGGGAGCTGGGATACTGGAGGCTGAACCGTGAATTCCTGTTCTACTTCCGTCTCCAAGGTCGCCTTATCCAGATTCCTTGACCTACTTACGGAGCGGTGAGTAACACAATATGGGTTACTATCAGTAACAGGCCTCTTAGATTGCAAACATTTGACTTTCAGTTTATACATGTTAAAGTTTAATCAGGCAGCTCCCTGACAGCTGTCATCACAGCAGCCCTCTGCTGCACAGAGATTTCTGACAGATCCACAGGCAGGCCACTTTTGCTGTGGAAATCTCTTTATGCTCTCAACCTTTCAGGACATTGTAAGTTCACAATGATTTCTTAAACTAAATGAATTGTAGCACCCAGCTAGAATTTTGAATATTTGAAAGGTGTTCTGTACTGGCCTTCTGAAGTTTTAGCAACAAAGAAAAGGTGATTTTAAAGCAATATTTGGAGTTTCATTTAGCAAAGCACTGCTTTTTCCTTCTGCACTCCACTTTCAATTGTTGTCGAGCCCAGTGACACATTTCAGTAGTGAGCTCTGTTCCACCACCGACAATATGCATGGTAGATTAGGCAGCCATCTTTTTGTGCATTGAAAAGTATGATTTTCAGGGGTTTTGGCACGCACAAAGGTTTTGCGGCCATTTTGCTGTTTCTGGCACCATCATAACAGAGTGATGCAGCATAGCAGAGCAAAAGTGGGTCAATACATCCCACAAATCAAAGATCAATTAATGTTGTCTAAATTAAATAGAAACAAGACATATTAAGTACATAGCACAATGCCAATTTTACCCTTTCTACCACATAAAAAACAAAATGTAGTCCAAAACATTTTGCTTGAGTCTTCTGATTTCTAAAACTAATCAGATGTTAGATAGAAAACAACAACATACATAAGACACCATTTGTTTTACATAAAAAAGAAAATATTTCAACATACATCAAAACAATTTTCATGTAAAATATTCTAGCAAATTATATCATGGCAAATCCACCTGATTCAGCACCTTATATCAATATTTATTACTGCACATCTCTTGATTCATATGAACAAATTGGTCTGTCACCATTTCACCCTCTGTCTTCAATATTTTGTAAACTACTGGGGACAACTTATCCACAATTTCAAATGGCCCTTGCAGGCCGCAAGAAATTTAGAATTTTTATCTTTACCTTTTCCAAAATGAAATTTAAATACCTGATCCCCTACATTATACTCTTTCACAGACGTCTTTCTATCATGATATGACTTTGCACTGTCAGCAGCTCACTCCAAATTTCTCTGCACAGATGCAAATGCATGTTGTAAATGCTTCCTCAGTTCTTCCACATATTCATGAACTGCAGATGCACTCACAAGTGTCTGCTCATTGGTGCTGTACAATAAATGTTGTGGCAGTACCATCTTCCTACCTGTCAACACCTCATGAGGGCTGATACCTGTTGCTTTGGCAGGAGTCGATCTGATTGCCATAAAAAAAGGGGTAATCGTAAATCCCTGGTGGAACCGACCTCCGCTACAAACTTCTTTAATATCTCCACAATAGACCTATTTCAACGTTCAACATTCCCAGAAGAGGTGGGCCGGTACGCAATATGCAGTTTCCTTTTTACCCCCAACATCTGCCACACCTTACTCATCAAGATGCTTGTGAAATGACTTCCTCTGTCTGACTCTATTCTTTGTGGTAATCCAAATCTTGAAAATATATGATTCACCAGTAATGTAGCTGTGGTTTGCGCACTACAATCTGGTGCAGGAATACACTCTACCCATTTCAACATCAAACAAACCAGGGTAAAACAGTTCCCCCTACTCAACCTTTTTACAGGCCCTACATAGTCAATTTGAAAATCTGACCATGGAAGGGTTAAGCCTCTTTTCATCAGTGGAGCTCTATGCATTGGTGAAGCGGGTGTAAATTGGGCACATACCAGACACCCCCTAGTGTATAATTCCACAACTTGGAACATATGTGGCCAGTAAGCATAATCTTTCAATACCTCTAAAGTCTTTTGTGAACCTCTGTGTCCTGCAGTTATTGCATCATGTGCATGGTGTAGCATTAGCCCTCTAAATGAAATGGGTACCACCCACTGTATTTGTCCTGTTATGGATTCCCTGATCCTAAGTCCATCCTGTAGTGTAATTTGTTTTTTATTCTTTAATAACACCCTCAACCCTTCTTTTCCTGTACAATCATGTTCAGCTAAAGGATTTTGTTCAGGGTCCATCAAATGATTATTAAAGATCCCCAATATTGGATCATCTTTTTGCGCTTTAATAAGATCATGATCTGGTGTATCATAACTCCATTGCACTATTGGTTGTTCTACCTCTTTTGGAGCTTTAGAGCGTGTAACTGCATCTATTTGTATTTCACCAATTAAGTGTTCAATGGGTAACAACTCTCCCATAACAAAGCCAATCTTGGCTAATTGAATTGCTTTATCATTTCCCTCCTTATCTTCTCCTGGAGTTTTCAAATGCCCGCAAATTGTCCTCCAGTATACTGTTAAATCATTTTCTGACAGTAATTTGTCTATAGCCTGTATCAATTTACCATGGTTGTGGGGCTTTTTATTATATGTAAGCATGTCTCTTGTTTTCCAGCCAGGCAAATATTCTACAAAGCTATTTCGTGCATAAACAGAATCAGTCACCAGCACAATTTCACTGAATTTATTATCAACTGCAGTAGTAATTGCTTCATAAATGGCTGCCAACTCTGCTACCTGGCTACTCCTAGCCCCAATTCTCATCCCTACATTTCAACCAGACATTTCCTATCCCTGATACCAACTGTTTACTGCTGTCATGTTCAATATGAAAAGCACATCCATCAACATATACAGTTTGTAAATTCTTGCATGTCCTTTCATCAAAAACTTTGTGTGGTAATTTTTCAAACTCCTGCAAAAGAGGTTCAACTTTGATTTCGTTTGATACACATTCAGCTGCACATTCATGTAAATCTGCTAACCCTTGAGCAATTGGGATCTTTTTATTTTGGCCATATCTCACTTCTAAAGGAAAGCCTTGCAATGCCAGTGTCCATAAGTAATTCTGGACTGTGCTAAATTGCCTGACCTAATCCTTTTACTCGATACAAACTGCAATGGTTGATGATTTGTCTCAATGATTACCTTTTCCCCTTGAACAATGCAGCGAAAATGCTGCAACACCCACACAGTGGTCAAAAGGGCCTTTTCACATTCTCACTGAATTTGATCTCAACCTGGGAAAATGCCTTACTTGCATAAGCAATGGTTTTGTGGTTCAAATCATGTTTTTGAGATAACACTGCTGACATACAATGTTCAGTGAAACCTATTTCTATAAAGAAATCATTGGTTTGAATCGGATACGCTAGACACAGTGCCTTTATGAGACATACCTTCAATTTAGCAACTGCCTCAGATTTCTCATTTTCCCATTTCAAAGGTGTATTCAGCTTCAATAATTTAGTTAATGGTTGAGAAATTTCAGCATAATTTTCAATTCAATTCCTGTTATATCCCGTCATTCCTAATAAACTTTTTAAACCTTTCACATTTCTAGGATCTTTCAATCTCTGTATGGCCTCCACCTTTTTCTTTTGTGGATTTAGCCCATGTTCAGTTACCTCTTGGCCTAGGAAATTCACCTTTTTCTTGCACCATTGGGCTTTCTGCAAAGATACTTTGGCACCCGCCTTTTGCAATTGGCCAAGTACATGTCTAATTTCATCAAAATGGCTTTTTAAGTTTTCATTTTTTATCAGGACATCATCCACATAAACTATAGTTTCTCTTTCCGCTGCATCAGGCATAGCCTTTCTCAAAAATATGCCAAATTCGCTCCGACTATTGACATACCCGAATGGTGTTCTAGCCCATGCGTATTGCATTTTATCAAATGAAAATGAAAATAAATTCTGAATATCCTCTGCCAGTGGCACACAACAATATCCAGATGTAAGATCTAATGTGGTTAATACCTTTGAGCCATGCACCTGAGCAAGGCCTTGATCAATGAATGGCAGCGGCCATCTGGACACTGGCACTCTTTAATTGAATTCTCTCAGGTCTGCACACAGACACCATTGAAAATTTGGCTTTAACACACCCAAAATAGGAGTGTTGGAGGTACTATGAATGGGCCTGATAATTCTCCTAGTCTCCAAGTTTTTAATTATCTCTGCCAATGACTCTAAGCAGCATGCCAGTGGCAATTGATATTGGTGCAGAAACACTGGATTTCTACCCAACCCTTCTGGTAATGTGGCAACATGTAAATTTGTTAGCACACAATCATATGCTTCTTTGGCAAAGACTTGTTTAAATTCCATAAATATTTTTCTCAATTCATTTTTATTCTCTTCGCTATCACATGCATCTGCTAATAGAATCTGCTCCTCTACCATCTTTGAACATTCTGGGAAATCCTCCAGTGGAGGTACCTCGCAGCTCTCTTCTAACTGTTTGGCTGTATCTCTTTGCAAAGCTGTCACTTTTAAATATAGTGGCATTTCAGTTTCCACTTCAATGTGCTGATTTTCCGTTTCATTTTCATTTAAATCAAATGCTATACAATTCTCTTGGTGACAGCGCACTGTCTCATTTGAATCATAAGGGTACATAGATTGAATTTTAAAGATCCCTTTGGGTTGAGAATCCAGATACTCTGGCAACACACCCTGTGCATTTAAATATCTCTCAGGGATATTTCCAATCACCATGTTATTGAAGTCTGCAGTATAATGTGATTTTTGTATGGCCAACCCTAATAAAGAATTCTATTCTAAGTGAATATCCTGACAACCTTTGTTATTCACCATAATTTTGACAGACCCTTCCCCAACATCTACCAATGGGGTATATTCATAATCCAGGCCTTGCTGCTTCATGGATTCATTCAAGCACACAAATGCATCAGAATCTTTCATTTGCTGACCACTCTTGCACTTTAGTGTTATAGCAACCTGCTTGGTGAATACAGGGATAGTAACCACCTGTAATACAATTGCATATGGTAGCAATGGTGCACAATGATAAGCCTTTCTCTTGTCTTCAAATTCGGGTGCAGGCCCGCCTAGCCGGGACCATATTTTTTGGTTAAGGAAATCTAACACCGTACACATTCTGTGCATGATACCCAATGTAAATGTCCCAATGTTCTGTGCAATGCCCATGTAAAAATCATTTTGGGTTCCACTCACTATCCACACATTGTGGCAGATGGTTTTCTGTCCAATATTAATCTTTAGCATGCATCTTCCTGCAGAGACATATTGGTTTTTAATTCTAAATTTTGGGATCTCCTCCCTTTCCATTATTCTCTGCAGTGGTTTCTCATTAATAAAACTCCTTTCCTGTTCAAGCGCCAAAGTAGCTTTTATCATTTTAGAATGGTCATTTATACCAACTTGAACCCATGGCTGCTCATCTTCCATGTGTATTTCAGCAAGAGTGGTGATGTGTTTTTCTGTGTCTGCTTTAGGACTAGTGTTCTGTTTGCATTTCTCTCTTTTAAATAGAAGCACAATGCGTGTTCATCTATTTCAGTTTGTCATTTTTTCCTGGGAACCAAATAAATCTGCACAGATTGTTTTCTTTTTCTTTTTCACTTTTCATTTTATCCTGACACATCAAAATGACAGTGACACTAGGCACACAGCTATTTTGTAGATACACCTCCATTGCATCATTTGTTTTGGCAATTGTATGGCATTCACTTACATTGCTGTTTTGGGACTTTATTTTCTTAGGTCTTAATGGTTTTTTGGTTCAAGACCACAGTACTCCATTTACCCCCATCTATGAGAGGAGACAATCTTTTCAAGCAATCTGTTCCCATCAGGAATGGAATTTCACAAATAGATGTGATCAACACTTCCTGTTTCATTCTGTGTTTTCCTATATTTATGCCAACCTCGGTGACACCCACGATAGGCACCTCCTCACCGTTAAAATTATGCACTGGGCCTTTACTACGCCTCACTGTGATATGATTCTGTGGAGATCTCCCTTCATTGATACTTTTTACCAATTCTTTGGACATAATTGTGGCCTGTGTGCCTGTGTCAATCATTGCAAATGTATTGCATTTTTCTTGCACATTAATGGGAGCATAATATCTGACTTCAACTTCCTCTAACACACACAAAAAGTGCAAATTCCTACTGATTTCAGGATTCACTTTTCTCAGACCTTTCTCACTTTTGGCTAAGCACATTGGTAAGTGAAAGGACATTTTTCCCTCCTTTCTGTCCATTTCCGTTTCAAAAGTCTTACCCATCCTCCCATATTCAGGGGTCCTTTGGAGTGTGGCCAGTCTTTGCCCTTCCATCCAGGGATCATCAGAGTTCACACTACAACCCTCCAACTGAATATGCGTAGAAACAACACCTGATAATTTGTAATTTTCTAATTCTGGGTATTTGTGGGTATATGGCATGGTACCAATCTTTTTAACTTCCTCAAAAATCTGTGGCTCAAAGAACTCTTCAGGTGACTGATCTGTAACCTCCTTTTGAGTACTTATTCTTCCTGCCTGTATTTTATTAGTATCTTGATTGTCCAGGGAGAGCTTTCTAACATCCCCCCCCCAACTTACTCCCTGATCAATTGTATTGCCCATGCATGAGTTGTTTTACTTAAATCTGTCTCTTTGTTCTTTTGGAATTTTATGTTTTCCTTTTTCATTTGTGCACATCTCCTACGTTTGATTTAACTCCAAGTCAAACCGAACTTCTTTTTTAGATGTATTTGCAATTTCTGTCTCATGTTTATCTGCAGGTATTTTTGTTTTTAAATCATTAAGCATCTCAGAGTCATTATGCAAAGCCAGATCAGGGCAATCTGTCTTTTTATCATTGCAGGTATCATGAAGATTTAGTCACTTATTATCGGAAGCCACCTGGTCACTACCATGGCCTTCTGCCTCCTCCTTTGATGACTGCTTTTGGGTCGTACAAAGCTTCCCTATTTGTTCAGCCAACATTTTCACTTGTGCATCGAGGCACTGGAATCTTTCCATCTCTCTAGAATCTTCTCTCTGCGGCCTATGCCGATATTGATTGTTTTCCCCCTGGTTGAATCTATTCTGATATCTCTCAGGAGAGTAATTTCTATTGCTATTGATTCTGAACTCTTGATTCATGCGTGGGGGAGCGGGGTGCACTTATCCTTTGATTGTAGTCCTCTGGTGGCTGTGATTGATTGTATTGAGGTGGGGCATAATTCATACTCTGCCTCATGTCATGTCTCTCATTTTGTGACTATTGTGACCTATGCTGATTCCCATTTTCAGTAAATCGATCCACACACCGGGGTCTATCCTGATTACCATACATCATGGTGTTGGGGTCAAATCTGCTCTGTGTCCCCAATGTCTGGTAGGGACCATTACTTCTTTGGTCTTGATTTTGTCTCTGATAATTGTTCATACTTGACATATCAGGCCGATATCCTGCTCGGGGCCTGTCTCCTAAGTACCTAGGGCTAATATAGATCTCCCTATTACTAGGATCATGTGACTGAAACATCGGTGCAGAGAGCGGCAACCTCTGTTGATTACCCCTTTGTTCGGGTGTTACATTACTTTTTCCTGGACTTTGAGCGGACTCAAGTGACATTTTAGCTGACCTGATTTGC
This sequence comes from Ambystoma mexicanum, assembly GCF_040938575.1. Taxonomy (NCBI): domain Eukaryota; kingdom Metazoa; phylum Chordata; class Amphibia; order Caudata; family Ambystomatidae; genus Ambystoma; species Ambystoma mexicanum. The sequence continues at coordinate 1,435,881,970 of NC_090921.1, forward strand.
ATTACTGTTGCTGAGGATTCTTTAGATTTTGGTCTAGTATCTTTCATTTTATCACTCTATCTACACTGACAGTATAGCACTTCATATAGTTTTGTACTTTGGTGCACAATCCACTCAAGGGACTTGTCATGATCAAATTCACGGACTAACTATGATATGATGTATTTCTGCAAACCATAGAAATAGGCAGTTTTAAACTCATTTGAATTGGGGTCAAAGGATATATAAAAGCGAGAAAAAGCTATTTTTAAGTCTTGCAAAAATTGGGGGGGAACGTATTTGGCCCAACCGTAATGGTGTATGCCACGTTCTTTGCCTCCTGTAATGACTGGAATGGAGAAAAATTACATCTAATCTCTTTTTCAAACTCTACTCATGTCATGTTCTGCTGTTCATTTAATCCTCTAATGATACTGGCTGTGGGAGCATCCCAGCCTTAAATGAAAGTATTGTCTGTATTGTTCATTAGGTCTCTGGAGGGCTTTAAATATATAGTGCACCGCTTCTAAATGGTCTTCTATACAACACTCCCCTCCTTTTTTGAATGGTTTGATTAGGGCCTTGAGTGATTTCATTATTTTAATAGGGCTACTTGTTGCTATGCATGGGATTGCACAACTTTGTGATTCAACCCTTGTTTCAGGCGTATGGGATTGGTGGCGGCCCCCAATGGGTGTGTCAAATCCCCCAAGGACGCTGCAACCAAGTTCAGTCACTGGCCCAGCCACTGGGGCACTAGCTCTCTGTGTAGAAATATGATTCACCCCAACACCATTGAATATGGTGCCCTGTCGTTTGTCCTGGGACCTGGAAATGTATATTTGCTGTTCCAAATCCTTGCCCTTTTTAAGGAGTCGATCTGCATCCTTACGCGAGTAAATGTTTTCATCACCCATCTTATTAATCATATTTTCCATATCGCTCATTTGAATTTGGCATTCATCGAACTCTTTGTCTAGTCTGTCTTTTTCTTGAAACATTTTAACTATCTCTTATTCAGCATTTTGAAGATCACTTTCTTTCTCAAAATGTTCTTTTTGTAAAATCTGCATTTCCAAAATAACCTTGTCTTTATCTTGTCTAATATGATCTACCAACCCTTTCAAGTGTTTTAATTCTTGCTCACTATCCTCAAACTGTTTCTTTCTTTGGGACAATTGAGTGCCGAGATCCTTACATTTTGACTGCATATCCTTTTGACATACCTCCAGTTCTGCTCTTAACTTTTCCTCTTGTTCACTAGCTCCATTCAGTTCACCTTTTAATCTGCTAATCAGCTTGGCATCATTTTCTTGCATTCGCAGAGACCTATTTAAAATGAACCATGTCTTGGCACGTAACCGTATCATACAATCTTTCTCTGCATGTTTATCAGCAGCATTTAATAATCTCAGAAGGCAGACCTGAATTATGCTAACTTCTGCAAAAATGCTGTCCAATGGTTCTTTCTGCACTTCCCCATAGATACGGTCATGTTATTTGAGGACCATGTCCCATGTGCATATAACTTTGCCGCCAGATATTGCACTAACTCTGGGAATGTGTCCTCCATTTGAGACATTCTGATATTCACGTCCAGTGTCACACTGATCTCATAAAATGGGTTTACTTTAATGCACGTATGGTAGTGTTCAACACACTTGTCACGCCCAGTAGGTGCTCTACAGTCACTTTCCCGGCCAACACACCATTATCTGTAATAGATTTTGTTTTATTAGGGTACATTTGTGATTTGGTGGTATTTTCTTGCCGTAAAAATATTGTTGGTAATTTGGTGGTAAATTAGTCTTGCATTTAGATTGGGTTTGACATCGCATTATCTTAGTGACCATACCTGGTTAGCTTATATTGGTGGTAATTTTAGTGATATTTTGTTTTGCGGTAATTATTTCTGTGGTATAGTGGTGAGCATGGTTTTCTTTTTATACTATAACCCCATCATAAAACAAAAATGTCCTTTCTATTAGAATACCTCTTAGTTGTCTGTAGAGAGCTCCAACCCTATGCACTTCAGAAGTTTGTGGCTGGTATGACTGGCTTATATACACCGAGTAATCTATGTGTCCTTTCCCATAAGCATGCAAGGAAATAAGCATTCATCATACTACACACATACCTTCTCTTATTTGTTACTTTACTTGCATTGGTAAATTGGCAAATGCACTACTGCACTGATATGAGCCTCCCCCTTACACATCACCTATGTAAAATAATTCACAGAGGCATGAATGACAAAAAATCCCATTTGTTTTCATGGATACTTATTATATTGAATCTCATGTACATGTCATCAAGTCTTACCATGGTTATTTACAGCATCCTCTGGAATACAAAAGAAAGCAAAACAGAACAAACAGGTCTATTTAAAACATGGGTTAATGTTCCCACATTCTAAAAAAAAAAGCTAAATAAACATGCAATAATTTCCTAACCTTTCTACACTGCAATAAATCTTAGCCAAACGTACGGCATTCCACATGGTCCTCACTTAGCATTTCTCTTACCAAGATTGGTATTTCTTTGAAGTTCCCAGCACGACCTTGCTGCACTCGCAAATGCAGGCCCAGCGGCAGCGCAAAATACTTCTGAATCTTGTGTGGGGAGCACCAGCGAGATATCTCTCACAGCCAGTGCTCTGACCCCTTGGAACTCCATCAGTCTTCTCAGCCCAGCCTGAACTAACTCTTCTTCGCATTTCTTGTCCGAAGAGAGCTCTCATCCACCCCCTTGCTGACATGCCTTGTCTGCCGACACTTCCTCCCAATCAGGTTAAAAAGAATTTGTTCTGTACCACCCTTCATATTCATAACAATGAAGTTTCAGACCAGAATTACTGTTTCATTTTGGCTTCCTGCTGCAGAATTCTTTCTGCTCTCCACAAGCTAAAAAAAAAGAAAACGCCAGTGTGCATTTAAAAATGAATATGAGTAGTGCCACTAAAACATGGATTTTCACCTCATTTTTCATATGAGACTGCATTATAATGTTAGAGAAGTTAGAATTAGTATTTTAGCAGTGTTAATTATGTTAGTCAGTTATATAACTTAATGTAGTCTCCATGTATGAGGCATGCAAAAAATAAATGGTGCACTTCATTATTTGACCTGGCAGCACTAAGCTTTTCTATGCGTGCATTTCATTATCTGCAGTTTCAAGTTGGGCTTGGCTGTGTTGTAAACCCTCTACTTTGCATTCTACCAACAATGCTATGTTATACTGGCAAAAAAAGAACAAAACAAATTCTATGTCACATACTGGCAAAATACTACTACCTGCTGGCAATAACAAAATGCCTTTTTTTTGTGTTTAATTGTATTACAATTTTTACAAATTCTGTCCAGATTTTTCTGTCTTTATTTGTTGTTTCTCGTTGTGACTGTTGTGCAGTTTTCTGTTTGTTGCAAAGTTTGAAGCTTTCTTTTATTGTTTTTTTCCCTCTAGCTTCAATGCCATTACATGTTGGTAAAATGCTACACATGTAATAAAAAATACCAACCATGTCCTTACATAGCATAGACAGAGCAGCCAGGCTTATTTTAGGAGATGGAGAGGGGGCTGTAGAATCATTACAAATGAAATTGTAATACAAATTCTCCAAAGAAACACTAAAAAACACTATGGGCCTCATTACGAGTTTGGAGGTAGCCGGAGCTGTTAGCTCCATGGCGGCCTCCAAACCGGGCTTCTTTACAGGGTTCCTGTCATTCCAATATAGGAGGACCCGGTAATTCCTCCTTGCAGGAACCATTCCCCATTCCCATTGGAGCCCCCATAGGGCTCAATGGGAATGGGGAGGGAGATAATAATGAGCAGATTACATCGGCCCCATTATTATCTCCCTCTGCCCCTCATGGGACCCGCAAAGGGAAGCTCGTAATCGTTGCTCCCGTAATGAAGGGGGCCGGTCCCGTACCGTATTACCGGAGTGGCACTCTCATAATGAGGCCCTATGTATGTAAAAATAAATGATTTATTTAAATACAAGTAGGCCCAGATATATCTAAGGGTGAATAAGTACTAACACATTATATGAAATCACAATTATAAAAAAACACAACAATATACTTGAAGGTACACAGACCAAAGTATAAAACTTATTTGGAACCCCTGACATCAGTTCTACCGAAGTCAAAATCTTTTCATACACAGTCAGTATAGGTCAGTATAGCGAGTAAACACCAATGGTTACTTTCACAATTGCATTCAGTAATGCAAGGTCAGTAGACCCTACCAGTTGTACAGTGACTCTTAGTACATATCACATAATCAGTCAACTGGACGATATACGTTTTGTGAATAGTGGAGCACTTTTTCTAGGTACAGTAAAAACCTATAAATACTTTTGTGATAACACAAAGTTATACTAGGTGAGTAAAACCTAAGTATGTAATATTCAATTACTAGTGCTTTAAGATCAGTGAAACACAGATTGAGATAAACAGTAACTATGGTAACTTATTTTTGAATGGCACACAGCTAACTCAAGGTAAGGAAAACCCATATGATTTGTTTAATCTCACAAGGAGTCCAGGTTAGATCTTTCCCAACTATACAAGTGACTGATGTAGGACTTATAAGGAACAGTTAGAACCACAGACTCTGGGTTAGATAGCACAGGGAAAGTAAACCATAATGTTACACTTTACTGAATGACTCAAAGTTATTGTAAGTAGGCAACAACCTAATACAGACCTATTCTGGACAGGCTAACAGCAAGTCAAGGAAAGCAAGAACCGGTTGGGGGAACTCATACAATTATCCTAATAGGACTAATATGGTGATACTAACAGTTGGAGGACACTAATTCAATTATCCTGCAGGAATAATCTGGTGAAACCAACACACTACCTTTGGGAAGATAGAACAACTGAATCACAGATGAGTAATATACCTTCACATCTACTTTCTATTAGCATGGCAACACGGTTTCTAAGGAAAGAAATATGTTAAGCATACTATTAAGAATAGTGCATCATACATCCAAGGTAAATAGAAACATTTGTGACTGTTTACTCTTAGAGTTACAATTACCAACAACTCTTTACAAGTAAGTAACTTTAAACACTTATTTTCTCTTGTAGCCAAAAGTCCCAATCCCTAAAAAGTCTTTCCCTTGTTCTCAGAGCATGAGTGCTCTCAGTGGCAAAAAGGGGTCACTAGGATCTAGTGACCAACAGGCAGTGTCAAGATAGGCTCTTAAGTAGCAAAATTCAGAGTTCCTTAGGAAGACTGGGCAAACAGGTGAGTACTTTACTTCTGAGTTAGAAGAGGATCCAGGGGCTTCGTTGAAGACACCATAGCAGGATTCTAGCAGTGGGACTGGGTGAACTGGATGAGAGGCCTCCCCATCACAGAAAACACCCCACAGCTACACAGAAATCCTAACAGACTTAAGGTAAGTATATACCCAAGGCAATACAGTACCTCATCAGCATTGAAGAAGATTCTGCAGCAGGACTATTTCAGGATCAGCAGCCAAAAACCTGGTCAGTGGATTCTTTGTCGTGGTGACTGAAAAAAGGACCTTGAAAGGAAATTTGCAGCAGGGATCGATGGAAAAGGCTCTAGGCAAGGTTTCCTTAGTGGCTGAATGCAGTTCTGTGGATTTGGTGTTTTTTCAAGAAACACAGTAGAAGACAGAAAATTGTGGTTGAATTCTCATCACTACAAAGGTCCAGCACTCTGTTGAGGTGAATTTTCGGACTCTATTCATGCCTCTTGAAATCCACGAGGAGGCCCACAAAGTTTCAGCGGGATTCAGACTTCAGAAGGTAGTGCACCACACAGTGGCTTGAGATCCCAGGGTACTGGGGTATTGCAGCAATGCAAGGTCGCAGCAATACGTGGGATGGCTCCAAATTCAGGCCATCTTGATTGTAGTGGGTCTCAGTAGGCTCTGGGTCAGGGTCCTCTTTTACGGAGCCCCCAGGTTGATTGGAAGGAAGGGCTACAGCAGGCTCCGGTTACATAGCAGGCTCTCCATTCGCGGGAAATCATTTCAGCTGCTTTTCCTTCATCATTCTCTTTGGTTTTGGTTCCAGTGGTCAACTTCTTTTCAGCTTCCAGGTTTACAGTATTTATCAGGAATTACAACACAACGAACGAGAAAGGACAAAAAACACTAAATGGTGAAAAAAGAAGACCGGGACCATTTTGGCAAAATGAGCACCCCTAGGTGCCTTTACTTCAGCTGTGAACATTGCCAAAATGTTGTTATAGAGGATACCTTTAAAAAGACACTATGGAGAGTCAAAATAAATCACACCCATAAAAAGAGTAAAAAAATCTGTAAGTGTCGAAAAAAAAGTTCCCACTCGCTGAGGTATTAAGAAAATCAAGTGAGTTCCTTCTACACGATCAGACTTAACTTTAACATGTTAAATATTTGTACTGTGAGGAAAAGTGTGAAATGCAATCACTCTTCCCATCGCTCCATTGACTAGAACAATTTCCACATTCAAGTTACTCTTTAGCATTAATCGTGCATTGATACGCAGTTTTAAAACTCTTTCCAGACCTGCTGTTTTAGAAATGTAATTCTCTAGTTGACATAATCATTGCTCTCTTGGTATAACATGAATGTCTGATACATCACACGATTTTATCTCTACAATATTTTGCTTCTCTGACAGAAAAATTGTATATTTAAACTTGTTATACTCTCCAAGTGTGCACATCAAAGCAACAGAAGAACTATGTATTTCCTAAAGAGTCAACATGACATCAGACGGACTGCAATCTGCATGTAACATGTTACAAATCAGTCTTCCCTTTAAGACTGCTCTTACATTTTCCTCAGGCACACCTGTACAAATCTTACTAAGCATGTCTGCATAATCTATGTCTCCAGATTGCCTCATATTAATGGTAAGTTCCTCAAATTCAAAACAATTCCACAGGTTAAAATGACCAATACTTCCTATACTTTTTGAGCATCCTTAGATTGCAGCATTCTGAAACTGGTTGACCTTTCACAGTTAATTGTAACAAGTCTACAAAAACAAGTACATGTTTACCTCCAAACAAAATGTTGTAGTCAGTCTTCAAAACCGCTTTCATTTCACGCGAAAGAAAGCTAGAATCACATTAGACACCATACTCACTTCATCTACATTCAAGGTATTTAATTTTCTAAGAACTTTTTCTACTGCTTGCGATGCACTTGATACAAGTTTCAGATATTCTACTTTGTTGTCATGCTCCACTGGTAATACCTCCTACATTAAATGCTGCTAAACCTGTTGGAGCAGTTACAATACATGACAAAGAGGAATATGTTACATTTTGGATCATAGCTCTTATTGCATTAATTAAAAAAGATTTACTGTTGGGTATTTTGTGTAGATTTGGGACCTAGCGGTATTTTCTTATCGCCAAAAACAAAATAATTTAGTAATAACCACTCCTTGTATTTAGATTGGGTTTGGTATTATAGTGGTATAGTGGCTATGCATTATTTCAGTACACAGATACATTTGGTTGGTATACATTTCGTTGTGGTATAGTGGTGAGCATAATTTCTTTGTTTAATTTGTGCCCCCAACGTACAAAACCCCTTTCTTTTGTTTAGACTGTTCTTGTGATCTCTAGAGGCCTCAGGCTTCTACATTATTCAATAACACCACATTTTCATATGGAGTGCCACTTATGGCTGTTATCACTGATTTATCTACACCAGTGAGCTATGCTTCCATAAAGTATTCACAATAACATGTGGTGTTATCATTAATTTATTTACATTAGTGAGACTATGTTTCCATAAAGTATTCACCATAACATGTGGTGTTATCACTAATTTATTTACATTAGTGAGACTATGTTTCCAGAGGCCTCTCTCTGCTGATTTATATACGCCCAGCAGACTATTTTATTATATTCCACTTAGAAGACACACACATACATATACACTGAGTGGAACCACGCACACAGCTATTTATAATTGCTCATAACATTACTTTATCTACATAGGCAGTTTGGCACATATATTACCTAATAACCTCCCCTTTTATTATGTGATATGGGCTAAATGCACCAGAGAAAGACAGAAGTAAATAAAAACCTTTACACAGGTTGTGATTTATACCAGTTTCATTTCAAAATCATACTTTACCAGTTTTGCGAGGCAGTCTTTTCTAGAATAAACAGAAGAGAAACAATTGCAAAAATACAAGGCATGTCATTAAATTCTTTGCAACAATAAAAAGAACAGTACATCAACTTTCATTTAGATGGCAACATTAGAATGTGGCATTTAAAATTGCTAATTCCCCAATAGTGACTATCGCTACACTGCCTGCCTAATAATACATCATTTGTCCGTCACAGCATACTCACTCCATTCGTATATTTACCAGCTATTTGTAGCTCTCCCACACACAATCTTTTGGCTTGTCGCCTCCGAGAAGTGGCCCAGGGTTTTCTTTTAAAGCCCCCAGCGAGAACATGCAGTTCCAATCTGCAACCTTCTGTTCTCAAGCCGGTGCTAATTGACTGGGGAAACCCAGTCTCTGAAGGTGAGCAGCCCAGCCAGGCGACCTCAGCAGCTTCAGCCAAGTCCTCACTGCAGCACCGCCAAATGTCTTATAATCTCCCTCTCCCCGAGCTGCTTCAGGAAACCTCTGTTACAGCCCTAAGGTGACGTGTCACCAATCAAAATACACAATAATCTATCCTCCTTCTTCAACAATGGCTTGGCTTATACTATTTAGAAACTGTATCTACTCATTTCCTGGCATGCAGATTTTGCATCCAGCTAACACAGTGAACAAAGAAAAAAATGAATCCAAGTGCACGTTTAAAATTACTTTAAGAGCCTGTCTTTTCTACCTCATTTTCACATGGAGATCACATTATGATGTTATTTGATTAGTATTAGTGATTAGTATTTTTTAGTTAAGTTAATTAATCAAGTATCTAATGTGTCTCCTGTAATTGAGGCATTTTCAATTGAGAAAGAATTGTGTTCTTTTAAACTAAGTAATGAGAAATGGAAAAAAAATATGTTCATAGATAGCCTGTCTTCATATACCTGTCCATATGTTACCCTGGCAACACATGACTTGCTGTACCACCTTACAGCTATAATGTGATCCCATGGAGTGGCGCTGCTCTCCAAAACACGCTAAATTATACTACATATCCACTCCTTTTTCTGAGAATTTGGCCATGGTCCAAGCCACAACTGGAAGAAACTCAACTTGCTCTCTTTCTTCTTTTAAAATGTATGCGTATTGGGATATCTTTCTCTCCCCGTTGTATCTCCTAACATGAGCAACATCTTCATCTTCACTGACAAAACAATCAACCATCCGCCCATCATTAGCACCAGGACATCTGGACCCACTATAGAGCATTCCCCCCAGGTTCCCCAATTACATTTTTCCACTTCTATTACACCCAGGTTACTAACTGTAATATTGTTCTTTCTTAGATTCATTTTCACTACATGCTTCTCTTTATGATTCAATAAGAATTCCAGATACGGATCTATTGGAAATGCATCCCTTTGAAAAAAAAAATCAATATTTTCTACTTGGCTTTCGTAACATCAAATAATGTTAATCCTCCAATCGACACAATTGTGTCCTTTGGAACATGTAAGTAAAATACATTATGTTTCACCTGTTTAATCACAAATGTTCCATGATTCAAGTGTACTACTGTTCAGTTTTTTAAACAGGTGCTGACCAACCATTTACCTTTGACCATCTTAGCTTGTGCCAATTCTTCACTCCCCATATTGCTAATAATTACTTCACATCCTTCTGATATACTTGGGTCAGATTTCAAACCACAAATAGCGTCTGTAGCATCAGGAATAAACGGTTTACCTGGGCACATATAATTTTGTTCTTTAAATTTGACACACGTTTCCAAATTTGGTATCAAGTAAACCTCAGGCTCCCATCACTGAAATGCCACCACTTCTGGAGTCTTAATCTTAATAAATTTGTCCTCTTGCCAAAATCCCATATTGTGTACCCACTTGGTTTGATAAATGAGTTCAGGAGCTACGTATGGGATGCATAGTAAAAACCATATTTCCAATCTTTCCAAGTCCACATATAATGCCATTGCATTACCCATTTCAAATGCAATTTTTACCTGTACCATATCAATCTCCCTGCTGGTCAACCTTTCTATCATTTGATGAATAATATCCTGTGAAACGAACGATGTACAATGGTATATGTCCTTGAATCAATTTTGAAATTGCAGTTTGAACTTCTCTCATATAATTTGTTAACAGTCTATCAACAGGACTCATTATATTCAAGATTTCACTAAGTGTTCTCTCATGCTTAATAATCAATTTAGTCGCTCGTTGCATTACATCCACTTGTTCATTCAATATGACTGCAGTTTCATTCATAAACCTTACTTGTTCATCTAATCCCCCTCTAATCCCATCTAATGTTTTTTGTATTGTTTCCAGGTAACACTCAGTTGTTGTGCTGTAGTACTCAGCGTCCCTACTGAAATGACATTGGCTGTTGATATCGTGGTACCTATTATGGCTCCAATGAGATCGCAAGCATCACTGCTCCTTTTTTTCCTCTCCTCTTCTTAATGTCTGCTGAATTCAGAAAATGTTTTCTCCAATTGCATCAATATATCCCTTATTGACCGCTTAGCGTCCTCTTTTCTTAGTTCCAGCCACTCTTTAGTCTGCTCAGCTTTAATTCCAGTATTGTTAAAATGTTTTTCTATCAGAGTATCAGGATTCAATGGTATGTAAATGTTCTGGAAAATCATCCTTCTATCACTCATGATGAATCCTGGTGCTTCTACTACCTCAATACCAGATGCTGGTCCAGGCTCAATGACAACCTGTGCTTCTAAATTTTTGAAGTTCCCTCCGAATATCATCATAATTATCCATATTGTTGGCGTCATCACCAATGCTGATTGCTTTGCAGCCTTGGTCTTCTCCCCCTTCCGGGGCTTCTCCGGAATCCGTCCGCGTGGTCTCCAGGACTCCATCGCCTCCCGTGTCCTCCGGTCCCGTAACCTCCAAGCCAAAATGTGTTAATATTCTAAATCAAATAGAAAAGAAACAAATTAAGTACTTAGCACAATACTAACTTCACCCTTTTTCCAAAAATAAAACATGCTTTGCAAAACATTTCGCCCTTTTTCTCTCACCTTCTGAAATTAAGCACATGTTAAAGAAAAAACAAACATACATAAAAATAGCATTCAATATTTAATACATTTTCATTTTGGAAACCAACTCCATTAATTTCAGCTTCCATTTTTTTATATATATATATGTATATATATATATATATATATATATATATATATATATATATCACAGTATTTATGTTCCATTATAATAATCAACCATCTTTATTTAACTTCTCTGCCGCTGCCTTCTGACTAGACCCATTTACCTTACCTTTTTATGTTGAAGGGACTTGATCTGTTTCTATACACTCAAGTTGTTTAATCTCATGTCAGGGGTGGCATGGTTTAATTTGATTCACATGAACAAATTGTTCTGTTGCTGTTTCACCTTCAGTCTTCAAAATGTTATAAACCACAGGAGAGATCTTGTCTACAATTCGGAATGGCCCCTGCCATGCTGTTAGAAATTTGGAATTTTTCTGTTTACTTTTTCCAAAAGGAAATTTATACACCTGATCGCCCACACAATACTCTCTCACTGATGTCTTTTTATCATAATATGCCTTTGCACTGTCAGCAGCTCTCTCTAGATTTCTCTGTTCAAAAGCAAATGCATGTTGTAAATGCTTCCTCAGTTCATCAATTTATTCATGAACTGTGGACGCGCTCACAAGTGTCTGCTCATGTGTTCTGTATAGCAGGTGTTGTGGTAACACCATTTTCCTACCTGTCAAAACCTCATGGGGGCTAATACCTGTTGCTTTGGCAGGAGTTGATCTGATTGCCATCAAAACCAAAGGTAAACGTAAATCCCAGCTGGAACCTGCTTCTGCCACAAATGTCTTTAATATGTCCACAACAGACCTATTACTGCATTCAACTCCACCCGAAGAAGCCGCCCGATATGCAATATGTAATTTTCTTTTCACACCCAGTATTTGCCATACCTTACTCATTAGAGAACTTGTGAAATGGCTTCCTCTGTCTGATTCTATTCTTTGTGGCAACCCAAACCTTGAAAACACATGATTCACCAGTAATGTGGCTGCTGTTTGCGCACTACAATCTGGTGTAGGAATACACTCAATCCATTTCGACATCAAACACACCACACTTAAAATATAATGGTTCCCCCTGCTCGACCTTTTTACAGGCCCTACATAGTCTATTTGCAAATCTGACCATGGAAGAGTTAGGCGTCTTTTCATTAATGGAGCTCTATGCATTGGCGAAACAGGTTTAAATTGGGCGCATGCTAGACATGCTCTAGTATATAATTCCACATCTTGGGACATATGTGGTCAGTAAGCATAATCTTTTAGTATTTCCAATGTTTTTTGTGAACCTCTGTGGCCTGCAATTATTGCATCATGTGCATGGTGTAGCATTAGCCCTCTGAATGAAAGGGTACCACCCACTGTATCTGTCCTGTTATGGACTCTCTAATCATGAGTCCATCCTGTAGTCTAATTTGTTTTTTATTCTTTAATAGCACCCTCAACTCTTCTTTTCCTATACAATCATTTTCTGTTAAAGGGTTTTGTTCAGGATCTATCAAATGATTATAATATATTCCCAAAATTAGATCATCCTTTTGTGCCTCAATCAGATCTTGATCTGGTGTATCACAACTCCATTGTGCTACTGGTTGATCTACCTCCTTTGGTGCTTTAGAACGTGTTACTGCATCAATTTGTATTTCACCAAGTAAATGTTCCACAGGTAGCAATTCTCCCATCACAGCCCCAATTTTAGCCAGGTGATCTGCCTTATCATTCTCCTCCTTATCCTCTCCTGGAGTTTTTAAATGCCCACGAATTTTCCTCCAGTATATTGTTAAATCATTCTCTGACACCAATTTGTCTATGGCTTGTATCATTTTTCCATGTTTAAGTGGCTTTTTGTTTTATGTAATCATGCCTCTCGCTTCCCAGCCAGGTAAATATTCCACAAAGCTATTTTGTTCATAGTCAGAATCAGTCACCAGGACAATTTCACTGAATTTATTATCAACCGCAGTAGCAATTGCTTTATAAATGGCTGCCAATTCCGCTACTTGACTGCTCCTAGATCCAATTCTTATCCCTATACTAGGGACACCTTCACATTTCAACCAGACATGTCTTATTCCTGACACTAATTGTTTATTACTGTCATTTTCAATGTGAAAAGCACAACCATCAACATATACAGTTGGCAAGTCCTTGCATGTCTTTTCATCAAAAGCTTTGTGTGGTGATTGTTCAAATTCCTGTAAATTAGGTTCCACTTCCATTTCGTTTGATACTTGTTCAGCTGCACAGTCATGTAAATCTGCTAAACCTTGAGCAATTGGGCTTTTTTTTATTTTGGCCATATCATATTCTACAGGAAAACCCTGTAATGCCAGCATCCATGAAGTGATTCTGGACTGTGCTAGATTACCTGACCTAATTCTTTTACTCTCTAAAAACTGCAAAGGTTGATGATTTGTCTCAATAATCACCTTTTCTCCCTGAACAATGGGGCGGAAATGTTGTAGCGCCGACATAGTGGTTAATAGGGCCTTTTCACATTCATTGAATTTAATTTCAACTTGGGAATATGCATTACTTGCATAGGCAATGGTTTTGTGATTCAAATCATGTTTTTGTGATAACACTGCTGACATACAATGTTCAGAGAAACCTATTTCTATAAAGAAATCCCTGTCCTTTATGGGATATGCTAAGCATGGTGCCTTTACAAGACATTCCTTTAATTTAGCCTCTGCCTCAGACTGCTCTTTTTCCCATTTCCAGGGTGTATTCAGTTTAAGCAGTTTAGTCAATGGTTGAGTGATTTCAGCATAATTTTCAATGAACATTCTGTTAAAGCCTGTCATTCCTAATAAACTTTGTTACCCCTTTCACATGTTTAGGGTCTTTTAGTTTTTGTATGGCCTCTATTTTTTTCTTTTGTGGATTTAGTCCATGTTCAGTCACTGCATGGCTTAGAATGTTCACTCTTTTCTTGCACCATTGTGCTTTTTGTAAAGATACGTTGGTGTCTGATTTCTGCAATTGGCCAAGCACATGTCTTATTTCATCAAAATGGCTTTTCAAGCTTTCATTTTTTATCAGCACATCATCCACATAAACTATGGTTCCTCTTTCTGCTGCATCAGGCATAGCTTTTCTCAAAAATATGCCAAATTCACTCCCACTATTGACGTACCCGAATGGAGTTCTAACCCATGCGTATTTAGTCTTATCAAATGAAAAGGAAAATAAATTCTGTATATCCTTTGCCAATGGCACGCACCAATATCCAGAGGTGAGATCTAATGTGGTAAATACTTTTGAACCATATACCTGAGCTAATCCCTAATCAATGAATGGCAGTGACAATCTGGATACTGGCACTCTTTTATTTAACTCCCTCAAATCTGCACACAGTCGTCATTGACCATTTGGCTTTAACACACCTAAAATAGGTGTATTGGATGTGCTATGAATGGGCCTGATGATTCCCCGCGACTCCAAATTTTTTATAAAATCTGCCAATGACTCTAAACATGCCAGTGGTAATCTATACTGACACACACATATTGCACTTCTGTTAGACCCTTCCGGTAGTGTGGCCACATGTAAATCAGTTAGCCCGCAATCATAAGCATCTTTTGCAAATACATCTTTAAACTCCATAAATATCTTCCTCAGTTCATTTCTATCCTCATCGTTGTCACATGCATTCGCTGATAAAATCTGCTCCTCTACCATTTTGGAGAATTTTGGAAAATGTTCTGGCAGGGGAATCTCGGCGCTTTCCTCTAATTGTGTGGCTGTGTCTCTTTGTAAAGCCGCCACTTTTAAATGTTTTGGCATATCAGCTTGCACTTCAATGGGCTGATTTTCTATTTCATTTTCATTTAAGTTAAATGTTATGCAATCCTCTTGATGACAGCACATGCTCTCGCTTGAATCATAAGGGTACACAGAACGAATTTTAAATATCCCTTTGGGCTGAGAGTCCAGGTATTCTGGCAATTCACCCTTAGCATCTACATACTTTTCAGGGATATTTCCAATCACCATGTTATTTAGATCTGCTGTGTAATGTGATTTTTGTATGGCCATTCCTAATGGGGAGTTTTCCTCTAAATGAATATCCTGACAACCTTTATTATTCACCATCATTTTTACAGCCCCCTCACCCACATCTACCAATGGAATGTATTCATAATCCAGGCCTTGCTGTTTTATGGATTCATTCAGACACACAAATGCATCATAATTTTTCATCTGCTGTCCATTTTTGCATTTCAGTGTTATTGCAAACTGCTTTGTGAATGCAGGGATAATAGTATCTTTCCTCATTTGTAATATAAATGCATAAGGGACCAGCTGTGCGCAATGATAAGCCCTTCTTTTGTCTTCAAATTCAGGTGCCGGCCCACCTAGGCGTGACCATATCTTTTGATTAAGGAAATCTAACACCATACACATTCTGTGCATGATGTAATTGCCCATGTAAAAGTCATTTTGTGTTCCACTCACTATCCAAACATTATGGTAAATTGTTTTTTGTCCAATGCTAATTTTCAGCATGTATCTACCTGCAATCGGTTTTCAAAGTCTGGACCGTCCAAACCAGAGACATACTCCTCCCTTTCCATTATTTTTTGCAACAATTTCTCATTAATGAAGCTCCTTTCCTGTTCAAGCGCTAAAGTGGCTTTTATTGTTTTAGAATAGTCATTTATCCCAACGTGAACCCATGGTTGCTTATCTTCCATGTGTATTTCAGCAAGAGTGGTGATGTGTTGTTCTGACTCTGCTTCAGGAGCAATATCCTGTTTGCATGTTTTCTCTTTTAAATAAAAGCGTAATGTGTGCTCATCTATGGCAGTTTGCCATCTTTTCCTTGGGTCCAAGTATATCAGTACAGATTGTTTCTCATCTTCACTCTGCATTTTATCTTGACACATTAATATAACTGTGACGCTAGGTATGCGACTATTCTGGAGATACACCTCCACTGCATCATTTGTTTTGGCAACAGTGTGACATTCATTTATATTGCTGTTTTGTGAGTTTAGTTTCTTAGGTCTCGATGGTTTTTTAGTTAAGGACCACAGTACTCCATTCACCCCATCTATGAGAGGAGACAATCGTTTTAGGCAATCTGTTCCCATCAGAAATGGTATTCCACAAATGGATGTGACCAATACCTCAAGTTTCATTCTGTGTTTACCTATCTTTATGTCAACCTCGGTGACACCTATAATAGGCACCTCCTCCCCATTAAAATGATGCACCGGACCTTGATTTTCCTTCACTGTGATCTGATTCTGCGGGGATCTCTCTTCATTGATACTCTTCACTAATTCTTTAGACATAATTGTGGCCTGTGCGCCAGTGTCAATCATTGCAAATGTATGGCATTTTTCTTCTACAGTGATGGGAGCATAACACCTGTCTTCAATTTCCTCTAACACACATAAGAAATGCGAATTCTTACTGATTTCAGGGCTCACCTTTCTCAGGCCTTTTTCACTTTTGGCTAAGCACATTGGTAACTGGAAGGACATGTTTCCCTCCTTTTTGCCCATTCCTGTGTGAGAGACTATATTCACTGCTCCATGTTCAGAGGTTTTTTGGAGTGTGGCCACTGTTCGCCCATCCATCCAGGTGTCATCAGAGGTCACACTACAACCCTCCAACTGAACATGTGTAACAACATCACTTGGCAATTTGTCATTGTCTAATTCTGTGCATTTGTGATTATTCAGTATGGTACCAGCCCCTTTAACCTCTTCAAAATATGTGGTTCAAAGAATTCTTCAGATGATTGACCTGTACCCTCCTTTTGAGTATTCCTTTTTTCTGCCTGAGTTTGGTCATTGTTTTGATTGCCCAGGGAAGGAGCTATAGTATCCCCACTTACTCCCTGTTCACTGGTATTCCCCATGCATGAGTCATTTTTCTTAAATCTGTCTCTTGGTTCTTTTGGATCTTCAGGTTTTCCTATTTCATTTGTACAAATCTCCAATGTTTGATTTAGTTCTAGGTTAAACCATACCTCTCTTTTGGAAGTATTTGCATTTTCTGTTACATGTTCATTTACTGGTATGTTCACTTTTAAATCATTAGGCATCTCAGAGTCATTATGCAAAATTACATCAGAGCAAACTGTCTTTTTGGCACTGCAGGTATCATAAGTACTTAGTCACTTTTCAGAAGCCCCCCGGTCATTGCTATGGCCTTCTGCACCCTCCTTGGATGGCTGTTTTTGTGCTGTACAGAGCTTTCCTATTTGCTCAGCTAACATTTTCACTTGGGCCTCGAGGCACTGGAACCTTTCCATCTCTCTAGAATCCTCTCTGTGTGGCCTAGATCGATATTGGTTGTTTTTTCCATGATTGGATCTATTCTGATACCTCTCAAGTGAGTGATTTCTATTGGGCCGGTTCATGAACTCTTGATTCATTTGTGTAGGGGAGCGGGGTGCGCCCATCCTTTGGTTGTAGTCCCCTGGTGGGGAATCATTGTACTGACGTGGAGTGTAGTTCATGTTCTGCCTCATGTCCTGTCTCTCAGGTTGTGGGTACTGGCCCCTATGTTGATTCCCATTATCAGCAAATCGATCCACATATCGGGGTCTATCCTGATTACCAAATATCATGGTATTGGGATCCAATCTGCTTTGTGTCCACAATATCTGATAAGGACCATCATTTCTTTGATCCTGATTTTGTCTCTGATTATTGTTCATACCTGACATATCAGGTCAATAGCCTGCCCGAGCCTATCTCCTAAGTACCTGGGGCTGATGTAGCTCTCCCTATTACTAGGATCATGTGATTGAAACATTGGTGCAGGGTGTGATGACCTTTGTTGATTACCCTTCTGTTGAGGACATTTTGGCTGACTTGATTTCCATCACTGTTGCTGAGGGTTCTTTAGATTTAGGTCTAGTATCTTTCATTTTATCACTTTTTCTACCCTGACAATAGAGTACCTCATATAGTTTTGTGCTTTGGTGTACAATCCATTCCAGGGACTTGTCACGGTCAAATTCACGGAACAATTGGGATATGATGTCTTTCTGTAGCCCATAGAAGTAGGCAGTTTTAAACTCATTGGAATTGGGGTCAAAAGATACATCAAAGTGAGAAAATGCTCTTTTTAAGTCTTTTAAAAACTGGCGAGGGGTTGTATTAAGCCCGGCAGTGATTGTGTAAGCAACTTTCTTTGCCTCCTGCAATGACTGGAAAGGAGGAAAATGACACCTAATCTCTTTTTCAAACTCTGCCCATGTCATATTCTGCTGTTCATTCAATCCCCTTATGATACTGGCCGTCGGAGCATCTAAAGTTAAATGAAAATACTGCCTGTACTGTTCCTTAGGTATCTGGAGGGCTTTAAAAATGTCATGAACCGCTTCTAAGTGATCCTCTATGCAGCATTCCCCTCCCTTTTTAAATAGTTTGATCAGGCATTTAATGGATTTCATTATCTTTACGGGGCTACTTGTTGCAATGCATGGAATTGCACTACTTGGTGACTCAACCCTGGTTCCAGGTGTATGGGATTGGTGGCGGCCCCCAATGGGAGAATCAAATCCCTCAAGGATTTTTAAACGTCATTTTAAACGTGCACTTGGATTCATTTTTTTCTCTGTTCACTGTGTTAGCTGGATGCAAAATCTGCATGCCAGGAAATGAGTAGATCCAGTTTCTAAACTGTATAAGCCAAGCCATTGTTGAAGAAGGAGGATAGATTATTGTGTATTTTGATTGGTGACAGGTCACCTTAGGGGCTGTAACAGAAGTTTCCTGAAGCAGCTCGGGGAGAGGGAGATTATTAGACATTTGGCGGTGCTGCAGTGAGGACTTGGCTGAAGCTGCTGAGGTCACCTGGCTGGGCTGCTCACCTTCAGAGACTGGGGTTCCCCAGTCAATTAGCACCGGCTTGATAACAGAAGATTGCAGATTGGAACTGCATGTTCTCGCTGGGGGCTTTAAAAAGAAAACCCTGGGCCACTTCTCGGAGGCGACAAGCCAGGAGATCGCATTTGGAAGAGCTACAAATAGCTGGTAAATATACGAATGGAGTGAGTTTGCTGTGACGGACAAATTATTTATTATTAGGCAGGCAGTGTAGCGATAGTCACTATTGGGGAATTACCGTGTTTAAATGCCACATTACCGTGTTTAAATGCCACATTATAATGTTGCCATCTAAATGCAAGCCAATTGATGTACTGTTCTTTTTATTGTTGCAAAAAATTTAATGAAATGCCTTGTATATTTGCAATTGTTTCTCTTCTGTTTATTCTAGAAAAGACTTCCTCGCAAAGCTGGTAATGTATGATTTTGAAATGAAACTGGTATAAATCACAACCTGTGTAAAGGTTTTTTTTTTTGCTTCTGTCTTTCTCTGGTGCATTTAGCCCATATCACATAATAAAAGGGGAGGTTATTAGGTAATATATGTGCCAAACTGCCTATGTAGAAGTAATGTTATGAGCAATTATAAATAGCTGTGTGCGTGGTTCCACTCAGTGTATATGTATGTGTGTGTCTTCTGAGTGGAATATAATACAATAGTCTGCGAGGCGTATATGAATCAGCAGAGAGAGGCCTCTGGAAAAATCGTCTCACTAATGTAAATAAATTAGTGATAACACCACATGTTATGGTGAATACTTTATGGAAACATAGTCTCACTAATGTAAATAAATTAGTGATAACACCACATGTTATTGTGAATACTTTATGGAAGCATAGCTCACTGGTGTAGATAAATCAGTGATAACAGCCATAAGTGGCACTCCAAATGAAAATGTGGTGTTATTGAATAATGTAGAAGCCTGAGGCCTCTAGAGATCACAAGAACAGTCTAAACAAAAGAAAGGGGTTTTGTACTTTGGGGCCACAAATAAAACAAAGAAATTATGCTCACCACTATACCACAGCTAAATGTATACCAACCAAATGTATCTGTGTACTGAAATAATTCATAGCCACTATACCACTATAATACCAAACCCAATCTAAATACAAGGAGTGGTTATTACTAAATTATTTTGTTTTTGGCAGTAAGAAAATACTGCTAAGTCCCAAATCTACACAAAATACCCAACAGTACCTGTTTGTACTTGACCACTAATATACAACAATACAGGTTTGTATTACACACAAGAGCATTTACGCTTGTCATGCAGTAAACCATGTAAGAACACATCTTTAGTTTTATAGTAAACTTATTTTTGCTCTTTACTCGGTTTACCTACACAAACGATGCTGATGACAAGCATAACCTTATCCCATTGACAGGTAAGTACGCCAACGACCTAGCCCTGATTAACAGAATGTACTTATCATTCAGGCATGGATGGCCATGGGCCTCATCATGAGTTTGGCTGTAGCCCTTAAATGCGGTGGTAACAGTATTACAGCCGCATTTAAGGGCTGGCCCTATCACGAGTTGGGCGCTAAATCGACTGTTTTACCTCCAGCTTTTTCCTGGAGGTGAAAATCCCTGTTTTCGGCTGTATTACAGCCGTCTGTATTAGCCCGCATAATTAGCGCCGAAAATTCCCCATTGGAACCAATGGACCCAATCAGGAATGGGGATTTACCATTAAGGCCCAACTCGTGATCCGGTGGTAATACCACCTAACTGGTCGGTCTTAGGGCTATTACAGTCGGCTGTATTACAGCCAGCAATACAGCCCAACTCGTGATGAGGCCCACGGTCTTTGCCTGAATGATGAAAAAATGAACTCCTTCACCTGTAAGAGGATTCAATTCAACACTACAGCTAAGTCAATGCCTAGTCTGGGATACTAAATGGAAACCCTTATTGATATATCTTTATGTCCAGTTCATGCGTTCTGGATGACTACCCCTATATAACACCCCTCTCTTAGAATCCCCCTGACCCCACTGAGCCAAGAAGTAGGTTTGTTTTGCAAATTTAAAAGATTTATTTGAAAAAAATTAAACAATGTATAGCTATATCACACTTTGATAATAAATTAATAATTGGATATCACACTTAATCTGATATGATAAAGATTAACAACGGAGAATCTGGCACTAGCACACTTGTGAATAGGAACAGAAGAAGAAGGTGGTAGAGAATGCTTTATATAAGTTCAGATGGATGTAATGTTGAATGAAAATGCAATACAGAAAATACTCAATATGATTTCAACAAAACAATGTAATCACTTTTCTCTGGCAATCCCCTTCCCCCTTTATGCAATGCAGGGAAATGGAAGGAAAGCACAAAGTTCTCAGAAATGCAATCAAATGTAATTCAGTTCACCCCAGCAAGCTTAGGTTACAGATCGGAGTTTAAACACAAGCCCAAAATGCTTTTATATGTGCTGGCAATGAAGTGAAAAATATACTAAAATGCTTTTAATTCCCTCTAGGAGGTTCAGGGTGAGTGAAATCAAGTTAATATTAGTCCAGGCTCACTTTAGCAAGGATCTAGGAGTAATTGGTAGGTTAAACGAATTTTTGGCAAATGAAAGCAAGAAAACTGCAGTTTTCACACGTTGAGAAATTTGCAAATCGCGTCAAAATTCGTGAGTGCGTCTTTCGCGATTACGGCAAAGCTATAGGGGGTAGGAATGCGGTCTTAGGTTCGTAGGAAATCCACGATTCTAAGCTTTCTGAGGAAAGTTACTGCAAGTCTCTAGCACAAACGGTCACGGAGATATGAGCGATTAAATAAAGGTCGTTTTTCAGATTTGAAATTTTAAAGTTCAAAAAGACAAGTGCAGCTTGCAACTAGAAAATGACAAGTGACAGCTTTACAAATGACAGGTGACAGTTAGGAGACAGTTCTACTTAGATTAAAATAGGATTTAATTATATTATTTTAACTAAGAGATTGGTTCTGCACAGTCTGCTAGGTACTCACAATATATTTTTTAAATAGATGGGCCTCGCCACGGATCTGGTCAGGTTTTAGACTGGACTGTGGTCTCTGCACTTCACAGTGATCTGGGTCAGCTCTCTCTGGTTCTGCTAACAGCGGTCTGGTCTGGGTCTGCTCTCTCTCTGGATTCTGGAGATTGATGGATTTGAAGTCTGGATCTTTCTGCACAGCTTTTTCTAGAGATTGATGGAGGTAAAGTATGGATTTTCCCGGCAGAGCTTCCAGCTGCAAATGGATTTGAAGGTCCCTATCTGTCCTGACTGTCTGTTTTTAAAATGGGTGTGTGTGCAGCATCACTAGACCCTACCCCTCTCCACTTGCCATTGGCCCAATTCTCCCCTCACCCATGATTGGGGAAGGAACTGTGAGTCAGAGCGATGTCATTTTATGGCTTGCAGAGAGGACACTCCCTTGTCAAATTGCACATAATCTATATTTGATAAAAAAAAACATATTTGCACAGGTACACATTTGTTTAAAATTACATGCACCCCTCACATATCACAGGAGGTATCCACTGTTCAAACTCTGCTCTTCCTGGGGGCTTGCATTCAGAAATGGCACATATTTCACTTTTTAACTGATTTTGCAATATCGGACATTAACCCAAATTTACACACATGTGCGCAACTAGTATGGACATTAATTGATGAAGTGTCAGATTTTTCACATGCACACATTTTGAGTAATATCCTCTTTTCCGCTAAAACCCCCCTGAACATACCACCGGGTCCTAACACGTCTTAAAATGTGGGCAGAAAAATCACAAGAATTATGGTATCATTTAAATAATTTTCACAAGTCCGCTCTATGAATGATCCATCTTTTTAGAGTTAGGTTCTGGCCCCAAAGGGGTGTGGTTTCCCCCCAGCACAAGGTTGAATTTCTGGTTTTTCCAGTTCTGCCAAGCCAGCTTGCTCTCACAGGCAGTGCCCCTCCCCTGTCCTTCCAGGAGGAAGCTCCATTTACGACTCCCGCCAATAAAACATTTGCCTGAGTCAGGACAGGCCTTTGTTCAGAGCTCCTGTATTCTGTGGGGGCTCCCCTTAATTCAATTATCAGCGAGATGGCATATCCTTAGTGTGGCCAGCAAAAGGCAGATGGGCCTGGGAACACAGCTGTGACTCAAGTTTCACTCCTGATGGGGGGTAGTTGCCAGGCAAAATTGGAATCTCTTTAAGCCAGTTTTTAGCTACATGTCATTTCTGTTCCCAAGTTTTCTGCATTCAAATAAAACTAAACATTTTTACATATGCAGCTAGAATGCTGATTCTAAGTTTAAAACTATGACATTTAAACAATTGAAACCTATGTGACACTCAAAAGTAGGTCACTCAGTCAATTTAAACATTTAGATTTTTAGTGTCTTTCAGTCCAAATTTACTTAAACTGCTGAAATCCACAGCTCAGCCAGTATTGTTATAAACCTTCAAGTCACTTCAGAATATAACTTTAGATTGTATCCACCTCTCAGTAAGTCTTTCTTTGGCTTGCCTTGGGTTCATTTATTCAGTTTTAAACAAAATGTAAAATCTGGTGTTGTTTTAAAACGCCGGCTTTTTGATAGTGGTGAGTACTGGTACTGCATCCCTTTTTGGGAGGCAAGAAAATGAATTCCCAACAGTTATGGGTTTGCTTTTGGCAATCAGCATTGCCATTCCCAATGGTTTCAGACTACTGTGTGGGTAGTCAACTGGTGGTTTTAGGCAGTGTCCTTCTGTGCCCATAACATCGGCAAAAATGAGTGGCAGCCTATTCTTCATGCATTTCCCTGTGCATTTTCTGGGAAGTTCTGGCCATCATGATGTTTTCCATGTCAGTACTGCACAGTTTTGAGGTAGGGCTTCGATGCGTGGATAAAAACATCCCACAAGCCCCCTCTTGCGATGGCCATTCTGTTTCACTGATGGGACTCGCAAGACCTGGGATGTTTCCTCATCTTCTTCCAATTCTGTAGATGGCACAGTTCAGCATCTTCCTCTCCATCCGGTCGGATCGATCGGTTCTCCTCGCCGGTCCTGATGGGAATATTGGGCGGTACCCTGGGCTCCCTTGCGTCATCCTCCCAGTCTCCGGATCATCCTCCTTGGCCGGTCTCCAGCTTTTCTTTCTCCTAGGACGACAAAGGAAGAGCGGCAATACCTATTCATAGACATTTTCCACCACTGTTGAGATAGTGGGGCAGCATATGCATTTCATCATAACGAAACATTACATTCTTATTTTGAAAAAAAAAACAGTATAACTAAGAGACAGTTTCATGCAAATCACAATATTTTAGAGACTAGATGTGGTATGTTTTATGGTTGGAATTGAATTAGTCTGAGACAGTACCCGCTAGGATTCCAGAGGATTCCTCCAGTTGTTGCAGAGTGTGCCTGGGATGGCAACATTTCAACTGGTTTATGTGGACCCACTTGTCTTCCCCCGCTGCCAAAGGACCTTTGGGGATGTGGATTTTGTAGGCCACAGGGGAGATCTTGTCGATGATCTCAAAGGGTCCCTTCCATGTAGGCAAGAATTTCCGCTGTTTTGCCTGGTTTCTTTGGAAGTTGTATAGATAGACCCGGTCCCCCACCTGATATTCCTTCCTGGAAGTCTTCAGGTCATAGTGGGTCTTTATGCTATCAGACGATCTTTCTAGATTGCGCTGAGTGTAAGCAAAAGCATGTTGGAGGTGTTTCCTTAAATTCTCCACATACTCATGAGTTGTGGAGGCATTTATCAGTGTCTGCTCTTGGGTCCTGTAGAGCAAATGCTGAGGAAGCACCATCTTGCGCCCAGTCATCAACTCAAATGGTGACATTTTGGTTGCAGATGAAGGGGTAGATCTGATGGCCACTAGGACCAGGGGTAATCGGATATCCCAACTTGGCCCAGAATCTCCCACAAACTTCTTTAATATGCTCACAATGGTTCGGTTATATCTCTCTACTGCCCCAGAAGAAGCTGGCCTGTAAGCAATATGTAACTTCCTTTTGACCCCCAGTATCTCCCACATCTTTGTCATTACTTCACTGGTGAAGTGGCTACCCCTGTCTGACTCAATCCTTTGAGGTAGACCAAAACGGGAAAAGATGTGGTTAATCATCAAGGCAGCTGTGGTTTCTGCCTTGCAATTTGGGGCTGGGAGACATTCCACCCACTTGGTAAACAAGCATGTCACAGTCAACATGTACTTATTCCCCCTAGCAGAGCGAATCACGGGGCCTACAAAGTCGATTTGTAAATCTGACCATGGCAGTGTCATCCCCCTCTTTTGGAGAGGCGCACGGTGCGTGAGGGATGATGGCTGAAATTGTGCACACACAAGACACCCCTTCAAGTATTGGTCGAGGTCCTGCCCCATGTGTGGCCAGTATGCAACCTCTCTTAAGATTTCCAATGTTGTGTGAAACCCCCTATGACCGGCGGTGGCCGCATCATGGGCGTGACTTAACATCAGGCTTCGGAATGAGGTAGGAACCACCCACTGGTCATGGCCAGCTTTGGATTTCCTTACCAACAAACCGTCTTGGATTCGGAACATTTTTGGACATTTCATCAACACTCTTAGGTCCTCTTTCCCAGTGTAATCGGTATCCGTCAGGGGAAAGTTCTCAGGGTCCTCAAGGTGCTGGTAAAATTTACCAATTATTGGATCCCCCTTCTGAGCGGTAATTAAATCAGCATCAGGGGTCTCCTTACTCCATTGTGCAATTGAAAGGTCGTTGTGAGCATTTGTCTGGGCCCTAGTGATAGCAGTGACCTGGATTTCCCCCAACAGGGACTCAATCTCAATTAGATCCCCTTGGATGGCCCCGGGTTTGGCCAGCTGATCAGCTAAGTCGTTTCCAGTTTTGTCTGGTCCCTCTACTTTGGAATGACCCTTGATCTTTTTCCAATAGATGGTCATCTCATTCGAGGTGACCAGATCATCAATGTTTTGGATCAACTTCCCATGTTTCAAGGGTTTGTTGTTAGCACATAACATGCCTCTGGTTTTCCAATTAACCAGGTGCTCCACGAACCCGTTCCGTACATAATCCGAATCTGTGATTATGACCAGTTCGTGGAGTTGATGCTTGACAGCAGTGAGGATGGCCTGATGCACAGCCATCAATTCTGCCACCTGACTACTTCGGGGACCAATTTTGTATCCAGCGGAGGGTTCTGGGGACTCATTCACCCATGCATTCCCTACGCCAGCCACCAGTTCTTTCTCCCCGTTGTTGTCAACATGGTAAGAGCATCCATCCACATACACAGTGGGCATCCCTCACACTTGTCTTCTTCAAAGACTTTGTGGGGGGAATTAAGGTATGCCTCCATGTTGTCCTTGATTTTCAGACTTTCGTCCTCGAGACAGTTTTCTCTGGCACAATCATGCAAGTCATCCAGACCTTGCGCGAGGGGACTCTTCTTGTTTTGGCCATATCTGACCTCCACAGGAAAGCTTTGCATTGACAGAATCCAGGAAGTAATTCGGGAATTACTCACATTTCCGGCCCGGATTCTGTCACTTTGGAGATATTGCAGAGGCTGGTGTGGAGTCTCCACTATGATGTGTTCCCCCTGGATAAACGGGCGGTAATTCTTCAATGCCCACACCGTTGCCAGGAGTGCCTTCTCACAATCGTTGAATTTTTCCTCCACAGAGGATAACGTTTTGCTCGCATAGGAGATTACTTTATTGACCTTGTCATGCTTTTGGTATAATACTGCCGTCAAGCACGTATTAGAGAACCCCGTCTCCAGGAAGAACTCCTTGTTTCTGACAGGGTAAGCTAGGCAGGGCGCTTGTGAGAGGCTTCTTTTGAGTTGTCTTACTGCCTCAGCTTGTTCTGGACCCCATTCCCACTTGACCCCCCCCTTTCAGGAGATGAATCAGGGGTCTGGTGATCTCTGCGTAGCCCTCAATGAACTTTCTGCTGTAATTAGTCAGTCCAAGGAGGCTCCTTAGTTCCCGCAGAGTTGTGGGGTCTTTCAGTTTCTGAAGTGCTTCCACTTTCTTTTCCTGGGGACAGAGACCCTGAGGAGTAATCTCATGCCCCAAGAAATTAACACGGGTTCTACACCACTGTGCTTTTTGAAAGGAAAGTTTTGCTTCGGCGGCCCTCAACTGTGTCAGAACATAACGGATCTCCGCTATGTGTTCCTCAACAGTTGAGCTTTTGATGAGGACATCATCTACATAAGCCAGGTTACCCCTCGCACCCAGGTCGGGCATGGCCTTATGTAGGAAGATATTGAACTCATTACCGGAGTTAAGGTATCCGAAGGGAGTCCGGGTCCATGTGTACTGCTGGCCCCCAAAGGTAAAAGCCAGTTTGTATTGGTCCTCCCTACTGACAGGCAGAGTCCAGTATCCATTGGTCAGGTCTATTACAGTGAATACCTGTGACCCCTGAATCTGGGCCAGCCCTTGGTCAATGTAGGGAAGAGGCCATTGGGAAGTATGGACCCATTTGTTGAGCTCCCTAAGGTCGGCGCAGAGTCTCCACGGGCCGTTTGGCTTCAATATTCCCAGCACCGGATTATTGAAGGTGCTGTGGACTGGACGGATTATTCCCCTGGACTCAAGGTTCTTAATTATTTCAGTAAGGGACTCCATTGATGCGAGAGGCAAGCGATATTGCTTCACAAACACTGGAGTCATGCCAGGGTCCGTGGGGATTGTTGTTGTGTGGATGTCAGTGCGACCACAGTCATATGAGTCTACCGCAAAGAGATCTTGGAAATCCAAGAAAACTTGTTTCAACTTTTGCTTTTGTTCCAGAGTCACACAGGCATCAGCTAGGTTGACTCTCTCTTCCACCATTTGCCTGAAGCCTGGAAAGACTTCTGGTTTGGCTATTTCAGCGGCCTCCTCCAGCTGGGTGGAGAAGTCCCTGGTCAGAGTGCTGATTTGGACTGGAGGCTTCAGGTGGGAAAGGCAGCCCTCATGGACTTGGAAAATCACCTCATCCCTCCTGAAGTCACAAGTCACATCTTCCTTACCATAAGGGCAAGAAGTGTACACCAGGAAGTTCCCCCCATGCCGGGTAAAAATCCTGTCTGGTGTTGTATTGTCGTCACTGTCACTGTCAAAGCAGTCCTTGGGGATTGGCCCTAACAGTTCATTACCTAAATCTATGGAAAAATGTCGGTCATCAACCGCCATTCCAATAATGGTGCCTGCGGCTAGAGTAATACTCTTTAAGTCGCTGTTATCCACCTCTATTAAAATGGTGTCATGTTCAATGTTGACTAATGGAGTTGGGTTTACCCCCAACCCTTGCTGTTGGAGAGAAGCATTTAGATGTATGTAAGCATCAGGGTTTTGCAAATATTGTCCTCTTTTAACTTTCACTTCCAGGGAGAATTGTCGGGACCTTTCTGGGATGGTGACTTCCTCTTTAATCTGAATTTCAACTGCATAAGGTGGCAATTGAGCTGACCTAAATGCTTTTTCTGGATCATCAAAGCCCATGGGATTATCTGCTAATCGGGACCAAGCTTTGAAGTTTATTAGGTCCAAACTAATGGCAAAGCGATTGAGAATGTCACTGCCTAAGTAAAAGGCGGCAGGGACGTCTCGCACGACCCAACAATTGTGGACTATGCTCTTGTTGCCAATGGAGATTTTGAGCATACACCTGCTTGGCAGGAGATGTTTGGAATTGGGTGCTTCCAGGTCCATTTCCCATTTGTCTATCAGTTTGAAGGTGGGAATGGCTGGATCTTTTGGGAGTTGGCGGAACATGGCTTCGCTGATGAAGCTCTTACCGTTGTTCACACACACTCGAGCGAGAACAGAGTCCTTCCCATCATTTAACTGAACAGGGATGAACAACTGCTCTCCAATTTGCTGAATATCAGCCAGGCTCTGAGCTGATTTCACATCTTTCTGGACTATAGGAGTGGGAGTTTCTGATT
This sequence comes from Ambystoma mexicanum, assembly GCF_040938575.1. Taxonomy (NCBI): domain Eukaryota; kingdom Metazoa; phylum Chordata; class Amphibia; order Caudata; family Ambystomatidae; genus Ambystoma; species Ambystoma mexicanum. The sequence continues at coordinate 1,435,910,916 of NC_090921.1, forward strand.
GTGGATTAGTATAGAATCTCAGAGTGTTTCCTTCCAGCGTGGAGTACCACTTTAGACTGGAAGGAAGGTTGATTTTCAGAAATAGAGAGGACCCTCCATCACCAGTCTGTTGTCCTACTGCTATTACTGTCACGTCTGGAATTTGGCTATTCTGGAAGTGAAATTCTACTTGGTCAGATTTTTGTTCAACCATGTGGCAGGTGCCGTTTAAACTAACATGGTTGACACTCTATTGGTCGGCTAGTCTGGGTCCAGAGGACCTTGTTTACACAATCTATTAGGGGCGACAACCTTCTCAGGAGGTCATTCCCTAGTAAACAAGGGGTGCCCTCTGGGGTCACTATTATGACCGGGTGTTTCAACTTGTGTCGCCCAATTTTAATGTCCAAATCTGCCGTCCCCTCGACGGGAATTTCCTTCCCGTCAAAGTTCTGCAGTTGTCCAGGAAGAGAGGTGAGAGGAATTTGGTAATTCTCTCCCCTTGCTGCATTCAGTTCATCAAAGGCCCTTCTGGACAGAAGGGTAGCTTGAGATCCAGTGTCCACCAGCGCTGAGATTGTACCCTGCCCCTGTACTTGTACCGGGGCATAATATCTTCCCTCCTTCTCCTCAAGGGGGCACAGATAATGTACATTTTTGGACAACTGGTGGGCTAATTTTCTGGTTTTGGACATAGCGAGAGAAGAGATTTGGGCAGAATTCTGTGGAGAGTCTTGGGAATCTGAAAGAAAAAGTTGGCAACTGGAGATCAGAGCCATTGTGGGTTCCCCTGGCTCCGGTTCTGGGCCGCCCCCCCCTTTTTGGAGGCAGTCACCAGGATGGGTTTGAACCAGGGGATTTTCTTGCTGTTGGTTCTGGGATGAGATGGTGGGCGGCGGTAGCTCAGTCTCCACATCTCCCCAGTCTGGATTTGCATCCCTAGGGACCCATTTTTCTTTGGGAGGAGTTCCCCCCTCTCTGAAGGAGAAGATCCTTTTCCCAGGATCCTCTGAGGATCCCTCTCCCTCAAATTGGAAGATCTGTACCTCCTCCTCAAACTGAGTCTGTTTGGGTCTTTTGTTTCTCCTACCCCCCCTCTGCTCCTTAGGAGGCAGACTTTCAGGGGCAAGAGATTTTGTTTCCGGTTCCTGGGTTTCCAGGGGCTGTTTACAAGTGAGGAAGGAAGCTTCCTCCAAGGCTTTACACCCCCCTTCCCTTTGTGCCTCCTCCCTGGGAACCGGTGAGTTATCGGGGTGCTGCCCCCGTCATTGTTCTGGAGCACCTGGTCCAGAGTTGGGTGCGTTCTGCGCCGGCATGCCGATCTGAGGGTTCTGCTGAGCCCTCAGTATGTGACCCAGATCCCGCGCCATGTTTTGAACCTGGCGCTCTAACTGGGAAACCCGCTCAGGCTGATACGGGGCCCTGTTTTCTCCCCTGGGCTGATCCCGGGAAGGGTAGCTATCCCTTCTTTGGTAGTACCCCTGGTTGGGAAGATTTGGATACCCCTCCACCCTTGGCCTCCCCTCTCCCGGATTAGGTTGTCTGGGCTCAGGGAATTGGGGAAAGAAGGATGGATGATTTTGGGGTTGGAAGTTGGGTGGATACCTGGGGAAAAAGTTCTGCCCAGGATTTGGAGAATTTCTGCCCTCCGGTGGGAAGTTAGGAGGGAAGTTCCCTGGGCTAGGTGCTTGGCTGGATCCCCCCCTTGGGCTGGAGGAGTCCACACATAACCCAGGATGGGTCGATTTCCCTTGTAACGGGGACTTACATAGTCAGGAGAGCGAGGGACCCCATTTGTGGGACTACCTCCTTGACTCCCTGTTTGTGACTGGCCCGAGGACCTTCTGGGCCTAGCATTATTAGGTGCCGGTAGGTTTTTAGGCCCCCCCATCTCCAACTCTAAAACAGGGGTGACCTTTACCTCTGCCACCTTGGCAGCAGCAGGGGTGTTGTTGGCTTTGGGGTTTTTGGGCGCATTATTTTTATTTTCTATTGGCTTCTGCACCTCATAGATCTGGGTCGCCTGTTCAATGACCCAGTCTAAAGATCTTTTCTCGTGAAAATCCCTCACAAGCTGGGTCATTATATATTTGGGCAAGGCATGGAAAAACGTATTAATAAATTCTCTGCTATCCGTGCGCACCCTTCTTGTGGTCTGTGCAAAAGCACGATTTAACTCCTGCACAAATTCTTGTGGGGCCTGATCCTCCCCACATTGTAAATTGTAGGCTGCCTTGCGAGCCTCTTGAGGATTTCTGTGAACAGAAAAATGTTTCAAGATGGCCGCCTTATAGGTGGACCATCTTACATGATTTTGGTCCTCCAGCCCCGCAAAGAAACTGGAGTATTCCGGGGAGAAGGTCCACTTTACACATTGAATACAGCTTTGGCTGTCCTTCAAATGGAAAGTCTCCATCATTTGCTCAAACAACTCTAAGTGCTCCCAAACAGAATACTTGGCGTTCTTGTGATAAGGCGTGATGACACTCCTGATTGCCTTTATCTGTTTCAATGGGTCCTTAATCAAGGCCCTTTTTGCCTTATTGGCCTTTTTGGTTCGGGTAACCCTGGTCCATTCATCTTCTGACTCAGAGGCACTGCTCCCAGAGGTTCCCGTCTGTTCTTCCAGGTTTTCCCGGATTCTGCGAGCCTGGGAATGGCTGGCAGAATGTGGGGACCTGGTCTCCTGTGTCCTGTACCACTCAGAGGAATCTTCAGATCCCTCCTGGCTGCCAGGATTTGATGGGTACCCCCCCCACTGACCTAACTGGGCAGAGGTTTTCAGGATGCCCTTAATGGGCCTACTCGCCTGGGGTTCCCCATCAAATTGCACTGTGCTTGGGTGCCCATACCCGGATGCCCGCCCCTCCATTCCTGGGTGGTACTGGCCTATGAGCCCCATGCTTCTGGCTGGATAGTAATCTGCCATCCCTGTGGCCCTGTGCTCATGTGCGCCAGGGGACATGGGGGTGGCAGAGTCCAGGGACTAAGAGAAATAAAGGCCTCTGGTACTAGGGCTCCTTGGGTTATGCTCAGGAGTTTCTCTTTCCCAGCGAACGTCATCTCTATCCGCCCCTGCTCCCTGTTGCAATGCAAGAGCCTGTGCCTTCAGTTGCTCAGTTAAGGCCTTACTAGACTCTATCAGTCTCCCTTGCATTGCTACCTGTTGTGGGAGCCTATCATTGTGCTGGCAGAGAGCCTCATTCTCTCTCTGCATTTCCTGATTGGTCCTGGAGCACTGGGCCAGTCTTTGCTGCAGGAGGGTTACCTCCTGAGCTGTGTCCCTATTGGCCTGCTCCTTTCTTGCCAGAGCATCCTCCACCTTCCTGGTGTGCTCTAACAAGTTATGGTGTTCTTTTTGGAGGTCACCCAGTCCCTGGAGGGCCAGGTGATTTTCTTCCATTTTCCTTTTTAAGTGGCAGACTTCCTGGCCTAAGGTATCCCTTTCCTGACTAAGAGCCTGCATCTGTGCCGCCAGGTCGTCCCTTTGCCTTTGGAATGCACCAGTTTTCTGGCGCTCCTGGTCAAATTCTGCCTGGGTATCCAGGTCTTTGAAAATCAGTTTATTGCTCTCTGCCTTCTCCCTATCTAGGTGGCTTTGCAGGGTGACTACCTGCTCAGCACATGCCCTATTGAAGTCTAACTGTTGCTCCAGCTTTTTCTGGCTCTGCAGTAGGGAGTCCAAACCTTCTTGGTACTCCTTCTGCAAGGCCAGAAATCTGGTATCCTGGTCAGCCTTTTCCTGTTGCAGGATGTCCATATCCCTCTTTATTTTAATGATGTGCTGTCTACTCTCATTTTCTGACTCCTGGCTCCCCTGCAGCCTCTGCTCAGAAGAGACCAGGTCAGATTGGACCTTCTCTAACGCCATCTGTCGCTTATTTGCCAGATCTTGGCTTTCAGTACATTTATCCTGCATGCCTCCCATATATAGGTACAGGTATGCGGCTATCCTAACCATCTTGCCTTGTTCATCCTTAGCTTTAGGAGCCATGTATAGTTCACTCAGGGCCACATGTAGGGGACCCTGATCTCCCCATATATCTGACCCTGTTTCAGTGACCTGTTGCGTGATGGCCTGCAACCAGACCATGCGGTCCTGGTGAGTCCACTCACCTCTCACAAATAACTTATGTAAGAAGTGCTCTCTGGCTATTTTCATATCTACCAAGGTCGTCATTCTAGAGATTGGTCTCTGTCCTGACTTACAGAAATTAGTATTTTATTTTTGCAAAACAGACCTTTTTCTTAGAGCGTTCCTTTGAGGAGTGCTTTACAGCGTAACACAGCGTGTGCTCCGACCGGATATGTGTATCTGGTCAGCTGGCACGCTGTATTAATCTGCAGAAGTGATAGATCTAATCCAAACGTCCGGCACGAGCCCCCAATTTATAAGAGGATTCAATTCAACACTACAGCTAAATCAATGCCTAGTCTGGGATACTGAATGGAAACCCTTATTGATATATCTTTATGTCCAGTTCATGCGTTCTGGATGACTACCCCTATATAACACCCCTCTCTTAGAATCCCCCTGACCCCACTGAGCCAAGAAGTAGGTTTGTTTTGCAAATTTAAAAGATTTATTTGAAAAAAATTAAACAATGTATAGATATATCACACTTTGATAATAAATTAATAATTGGATATCACACTTAATCTGATATGATAAAGATTAACAACGGAGAATCTGGCACTAGCACACTTGTGAATAGGAACAGAAGAAGAAGGTGGTAGAGAATGCTTTATATAAGTTCAGATGGATGTAATGTTGAATGAAAATGCAATACAGAAAATACTCAATATGATTTCAACAAAACAATGTAATCACTTTTCTCTGGCAATCCCCTTCCCCCTTTATGTAATGCAGGGAAATTGAAGGAACGCACACAGTTCTCAGAAATGCAATCAAATGTAATTCAGTTCACCCCAGCAAGCTTAGGTTACAGATCGGAGTTTAAACACAAGCCCAAAATGCTTTTATATGTGCTGGCAATGAAGTGAAAAATATACTAAAATGCTTTTAATTCCCTCTAGGAGGTTCAGGGTGAGTGAAATCAAGTTAATATTAGTCCAGGCTCACTTTAGCAAGGATCTAGGAGTAATTGGTAGGTTAAACGAATTTTTGGCAAATGAAAGCAAGAAAACTGCTGTTTTCACACGTTGAGAAATTTGCAAATCGCGTCAAAATTTGCGAGTGCGTCTTTTGCGATTACGGCAAAACTATAGGGGGTAGGAATGCGGTCCTAGGTTCATAGGAAATCCACGATTCTAAGCTTTCTGAGGAAAGTTACTGCAAGTCTCTAGCACAAACGGTCACGGAGATATGAGCGATTAAATAAAGGTCGTTTTTCAGATTTGAAATTTTAAAGTTCAAAAAGACAAGTGCAGCTTGCAACTAGAAAATGACAAGTGACAGCTTTACAAATGACAGGTGACAGTTAGGAGACAGTTCTACTTAGATTAAAATAGGATTGAATTATATTATTTTAACTAAGAGATTGGTTCTGCACAGTCTGCTAGGTACTCACAATATATTTTTGAAATAGATGGGCCTCGCCACGGATCTGGACAGGTTTTAGACTGGACTCTGGTCTCTGCACTTCACAGTGATCTGGGTCAGCTCTCTCTGGTTCTGCTAACAGCGGTCTGGTCTGGGTCTGCTCTCTCTCTGGATTCTGGAGATTGATGGATTTGAAGTCTGGATCTTTCTGCACAGCTTTCTCTAGAGATTGATGGAGGTAAAGTATGGATTTTCCCGGCAGAGCTTCCAGCTGCAAATGGATTTGAAGGTCCCTATCTGTCCTGACTGTCTGCTTTTATCTGTTTTTAAAATGGGTGTGTGTGCAGCATCACTAGACCCTACACCTCTCCACTTGCCATTGGCCCAATTCTCCCCTCTCCCATGATTGGGGAAGGAACTGTGAGTCAGAGAGATGTCATTTTATGGCTTGCAGAGAGGACACTCCCTTGTCAAATTGCACATAATCTATATTTGATAAAAAAAACATATTTGCACAGGTACACATTTGTTTAAAATTACATGCACCCCTCACATATCACAGGAGGTATCCACTGTTCAAACTCTGCTCTTCCTGGGGGCTTGCATTCAGAAATGGCACATATTTCACTTTTTAACTGATTTTGCAATATCCGACATTAACCCAAATTTACACACATGTGCGCAAGGAGTATGGACATTAATTGATGAAGTGTCAGATTTTTCACATGCACACATTTTGAGTAATATCCTCTTTTCCGCTAAACCCCCCCTGAACATACCACCGGGTCCTAACACGTCTTAAAATGTGGGCAGAAAAATCACAAGAATTATGGTATCATTTAAATAATTTTCACAAGTGCGCTCTATGAATGATCCATCTTTTTAGAGTTAGGTTCTGGCCCCAAAGGGGTGTGGTTTCCCCCCAGCACAAGGTTGAATTTCTGGTTTTTCCAGTTCTGCCAAGCCAGCTTGCTCTCACAGGCAGTGCCCCTCCCCTGTCCTTCCAGGAGGAAGCTCCATTTACGACTCCCGCCAATAAAACATTTGCCTGAGTCAGGACAGGCCTTTGTTCAGAGCTCCTGTATTCTGTGGGGGCTCCCCTTAATTCAATTATCAGCGAGATGGCATATCCTTAGTGTGGCCAGCAAAAGGCAGATGGGCCTGGGAACACAGCTGTGACTCAAGTTTCACTCCTGATGGGGGGTAGTTGCCAGGCAAAATTGGAATCTCTTTAAGCCAGTTTTTAGCTACATGTCATTTCTGTTCCCAAGTTTTCTGCATTCAAATAAAACTAAACATTTTTACATATGCAGCTAGAATGCTGATTCTAAGTTTAAAACTATGACATTTAAACAATTGAAACCTATGTGACACTCAAAAGTAGGTCACTCAGTCAATTTAAACATTTAGATTTTTAGTGTCTTTCAGTCCAAATTTACTTAAACTGCTGAAATCCACAGCTCAGCCAGTATTGTTATAAACCTTCAAGTCACTTCAGAATATAACTTTAGATTGTATCCACCTCTCAGTAAGTCTTTCTTTGGCTTGCCTTGGGTTCATTTATTCAGTTTTAAACAAAATGTAAAATCTGGTGTTGTTTTAAAACGCCGGCTTTTTGATAGTGGTGAGTACTGGTACTGCACCCCTTTTTGGGAGTTAAGAAAATGAATTCCCAACATTTATGGGTTTGCTTTTGGCAATCAGCATTGCCATTCCTAATGGTTTCAGACTACTGTGTGGGTTTAGGCAGTGTCCTTCTGTGCCCATAACATCGGCAAAAATGAGTGGCAGCCTATTCTTCATGCATTTCCCTGTGCATTTTCTGGCAAGTTCTGGCCATCATGATGTTTTCCATGTCAGTACTGCACAGTTTTGAGGTAGGGCTTGGATGCGTGGATAAAAACATCCCACACACCTAGCCACTCCCAGTAGCATCACCAAACTAGGTGACCAATGCCGATCGTCTAATAATGATGGCAACATCATTTAAGTTACATGCGAAGTAAAAACATTGGGTTTTTACCTAGACTCCACCTTAACTTGAGGAAGCAGGTCTGCGCCACTGCCTCGGCAAGTGCTTACACCTGTAAGCTCATTCGAGCATGTAAACCCTTCCTCTCGACAAAAAGTTGTACCACTTTGGCTAGAGCCTTAGTCCTCTCCAAAACTGACTATTGCAATGAACTATATCTTGGAGCCAACACATACATTACTGGGGAACTGCAGATCCTGCAGAATAATGCCCTCAGGATAGCTTTGAGTATTTCTCACAGTCAACACATCTTTGCCATAAGAAGGGACCACAACTGGCTCTCTATTAAAGAAAGAATTCAACTTAAAACTGCATCCGTAACTTACAAATGTCTTTATAACTCAGCCCCAAAATACCTCTCTGATAAATTTTTCCTGAGACAATACCCCCAAATTTCCAGAGCAGCCAGCTCGAGCCGTTTACATGTTCCCAGATATAAACTTAAACCAGCAGAAGGTAACAGTTTCCCAGTCCTTGCCGCCCAACTCTGGAACTCTCTCCCCTCCAATTTTAGAACCAATGAATCACTCCATTGTTTCAGAAACAACATGTAGAATTGGCTTATTACCAATGATGCCCCTTAATAGTGCACCTGCCTTCCTATGTATATATGTAATATTCTCTGCACATGTGTTTTTATGCTATATTCTCTACAACGCTATTTTTTTTGTAACCGTGAATAATTAGGATACCGTATATGTACATATATTAGATTCTGTGTACCATATTTTCATGCTGTGTAACCAAGAAACTGCATTATCTCTATATCAAGAATATCTCAATAGAAATACATTTTGGTTGAAGCTAACTTTTCTTGATTTGTCTATTTATATAGTTAATGGCAAGATTGAGACCACAACATTTCACAAGGCAAAGGAAGTAAACTCCAAGTTGAACGCAGGAACCTGCCATCGCAAGTCAGTCATTACTAAAATTCTGGTGGCTGAATATTTTCGGGCACACCGCAATTGCTCCAATTACCAAATGTTTAGAGAAAAATGTAATTTGTTGTCTAAAATATTTAGAGAGAGAGGTTATAATGAATCCACAATAACTGCAGCATGTCGTAAAATAAAGAGTAAATCCAGAAAGGACATGCTGGAACAGATTCACAGAAACAAGGAAACTGAATATCCTAGGAATGTAGGTATAATTACCAAATACACTAAGGATTCTAATATCATGTACAAGATGGTCCAGAAAAAGTGGGCAATTTTACAGCTGGATAGAGACATATTACCTTTTTTGAATGACAAACCATCTTTTATTCATACTAAAGCACTGACGATTAAAAACAAATTGTGCCCATCTTTTCTGATGGATAGAAGCCTGAAAGGCACTCACTGGTTGAAACCATTGAAAGGATTTTCTAAATGCGGGACATGCAGTATGTGCCGATATGCGCACCCAGACTGCCAAGAATTTTTGAATACTTTAAGTATTAAGTTTGGGATTCAAGATTTTATCAATTGCCGTATTAAATTTGGAATTTATGCAATTGTGTGTGTGTGTGCAAGAAAGTTTAAGTGGGCAGCACCATCATTCAACTGCACAGGAGAATCAGAGAGCACAGAAACAGGATGATAAACTACCTTTTAACAAATCTTTATGAAACTTTGCATTCGGGGAGGGGGGTTCCCACTTTTAATTATTTTTCGACATTTCGGCCAAATCCTTAATATTCTTATTGTATTTCCAAGATTTTGAGGGGTTCGTAAGTGTCACTGATTCACCTTAACTATAGGGTGGCTATCACTGCCCATAGTGTATATATATATATGTATATATATATATTTAACTGGGCCTGCGGTAGCGGGCCAGTAGTTATGGTTAAGTTGCTCATCTCATCATCTCATCTCATAGGAAGAGCACTTTTTGGGTGGCTTATAACTTTGGTCCCTCTGGACAAATCCTCACCAAACTTTGTAAAATAAGAATATGGCCGGCGCTGAATCGTTTTGCAAAGTTTGGTGAGGTTTGGTAAAGGGGGGGCAAAGTTATAGGGGGGTCCCAAAATTATTTTTTTCCCATAGACTGAATGGAGAAAAACTTTGCTCATGCTTACAGCCGAAACGCTGGATGGATTTTCACCAAATTTGAACAAGTAGCAGCGGCTTGGTCTCGAAAGCATGCTTTTGTAAATTTGGTAGAAACTGTCCAGTAGCTTTTTTGTAAATGACAAGAAAGTAGGTGCAACTAAATTAGTGATATCTGACATGGACACAATTCCCTGTTCACTCCGCGGATAGGCAACATGTTAGCTGATTGGTTGGAGTGAAGCATGAGATGTGTCACATTTTCTCAATGCAGCTGCCATGTTGGATCTGCGGACATCCATGGACAGCGCGGCATGGAACAGAGCTGGAATCCAATCTTGGGGAGTGTGTTGGTGTGGAAGAATGGCTGGTGAGGGTGGGAGAGTGAGAGATGGGTCAAATGCTGTATTTGTTTAGGTGGGAAAAGGCTGTGATGTGATTGCATTGTGTGTGGTCACTGCGGCTGTTCGCGGACATACCAACCATTGACCGCACTACTGGGTATTTTATTATGCTCTGATGTACTGGTTTTGGGTAGTTAGTTGAGTATTGGGTGGAGAGGGCATGCATTGAAGAGTTTGTGCATTGGCTGCAAGTACTGTATTAGTATGTCAAGTGAAGTGGATAGGGTTTGAGGTGGTTGTGTTATGTTTTTGGGTTGTGGTCAGTTGGCAGGTGTTTGCTTGCATGGGTGTGTTATGCTGCAGTGGTTGTGGCCAGGGCCTATAGTCTTGGGTGCATGGCCAATGGCCATGTCCCTTCAGCCATGCACCCAAGACCCTAGGCCCTGGCCACAACCACTGCAGCATAACACACCCAATCAAACATTTTAACTATGGTATGTAGGCTGCATAGGGGGTATGTTTTCAAATGTTTGTATACTGGTTGCCAGTAGTGTAATAGTATTTATAGGACAGTGGACATGGTGTGTGGTAGTTGTTTTGTTGGACTTTGTTCAGCATGTTGGTACCTAAGACACTAGGCATTTTGGGTTGTAGTTAGTGGTCAGGTGTTCGTGTGCATGGGTGTGTTATGGTGTGTTGGTTGTCACTCCAATTATTGTATACTTACTGTTTGCTTTGTTGAGGCTGTATGCAGTGTTTTGTCCATGCCATGCACCCAAGACTGTAGAAACTGGTCACAACCATCACAGCATAAGACACCCAGGCAAGCAAACATTTTGGGTTGTGGTGAGTGGTCAGGTGTTTGCTTTCATGGGTGTATTATGTTGCAGTCTTTGTGACTCCAATCATTTATACTTACCTTTTGCCTAATTGAGTTTGTATGCAGTTTTTTCATGATATGACAAATTGGAGCAGACATTGTTTTTTCATTCTCTGTGATAAAAGAAAAGATCACATGTTAGTTAAGGTAGTTTGTAATGAAATATCACATTGCATAGCAGGCATTTCTGTACTTTGTCAACCTTCATAGTTAGTATTTTACAAGCACTATGCTTCAAACCAGTGTAATGTGCAAATTGCCCAGTTCCTGTGTTTGTTCGTAAACTCATTGGGTCTGTGGGAAAAAAATCCATGCAGGATTAAATAAAACCTTTCTACATATTTTTCGGTGGTTGATTTCAGTAGGAAGAATTGAATAGGTGTATGGTTTTTGGTTTGGAACTGGTGGTATAATTGTTGTAATTAGATACCAATTGGCGAATTCTAATTCTTTACTTCTTGTTGCATTTTAGCAGTATTCATTTATCTGTTTGGTTGTTGCAGAATTTTGAGGCAGTTAGATACCTGTTGGCGAATTCTAACTGTTGATAGTTTTGAAGTTGTTGAGAGTATTTTTATAAGTAATAAGTGTTGTAGGGTTTCCTTAGAAAAATGTATATTGCAGTTGTGTGGTTGTAGTTAGATACCTGTTGGCGTATTCTAACTGTCTATTTTTTGTTATAATTTAGTGGTATTCATTTATCTGTTTGTTTGTTATAGAATCTTGGGGCAGTTAGATACCTGTTGGCGTATTCTAACAGTGTATAGTGTTTTAATTGAAGTTTTGTTAATGTTTAAGTATAGATTAGTTATTAAACTTTGGTTTTAAGAAGATTAAATAAGTGTTTGTAATATTTGCTTGTAAACTCTGCTTTAGAATAATGGAATTATCATTACATTAGAACCATCCACATTTCTTTTTTATGTATGCAGTGTAGTGACCTGCATTGGTTGTGTCTCCTGCGTGGTAGATTATGCCTACTGTTGTGAAGGTTGTCTTACCAAGTGATACTTGCCCATGTGTGAATCCAGTCAGCTTGCAGTTGTTTTTGGTACCATCTGAATTGTAATGTAAAAACATTACTATTACGTATTCACTATGTAACTGTATTTGTAAAGTGGAATTGCAAGTAGTGCATAATCTGCCATGGTTTGCATTGTGTACAAGTTGCTGAAATTAAAAGGATTCACAGTTAGGTATGGATACACGACGAAGCGTTCATTAGGGTTTTGTTCCTGTTTCACATGGTTGCAGAAAGTGCATGTATGGTTCCATAGGTATGAAATCTGGAAGATTTCCTTTATAGGTATGGTTTTGTTTTCCAGTACTTGTAGTAAGTACATTAGACATTCTTGTTGGTTTGGCTTTTGTGTTTATAGTGAATGACCATTCCAGCACAGTAGTCCAATTCCTGCCTTATTCCAGAAACACTGTAAGTGTTATCAGGATTGTTGGTTGCATTTCTGTGAAGGACTAACATTTGCAAACATAATTGATCTGTCCCGTTTAAGTAAATGGGCCTCATTCCGACCCAGGCGGTAAGTTACCGCCTGGGTCGTACCTTTACCACCATGGCGTAAACTACGTTGGTTACCGCTCCATTCCGAGGTTGGCGGGGCGGTAAGTCCCCAATCCCCATTTACCCTTCCCCATTCCCATTTTTGCCCCATAGGGCATAATGGGAGTGGGGAAGGCGTTAATTACCCCACCGTAAATTACGGTGGCGTAATTAACAACAAGGTCCCTTAGCGCCATGGATTTTAACACCTGCTAAAAGCAGGTGTTAAATCCTCCATGGCGCTAAGGTACCTCGGAATCAGGCGGTAAGGGTCGGCGCTGTTTACGCTGCCGTAAACCCCTTGCCGCCTGGGTCGTAATGAGGCCCAATATTTTCAATAATTGGTGGCAATTGGAATAGAATATTTATTGCTACATTTCCATAGAAATTTACACCAGTTGTATTTGAAAATTTGAACGGACCAGACAGTTCTGTGTCTAAGACATTTGTTGGCAGTGTGCATTGTTTCTTTGAAGAGGTAGTTGGTTTTGTTTGTGTAGTGAATACTTCTTTGGTTGGGGTCATTGATGAAGTATAAGCTTCTTTTAATTTCTTTGGAGGTATGGTTGTTAGATCCTGTTAATTCAAGTCTAAACTAGTTTTCTTTTACAAACTTTTGCTTTTTGAGGAACAGGATTGGTTTTGAGATGGGGTGCGTAGAGTGCACATATTCTATTGTATTCTAGAAGGCAAGGAATATCAGCGTTCTGTTTACTTGCATCAAAGTTGAGTAGAAATAGTCCTTCAAGTGTACGTAGGCATGATAGTGCTTGATAGCTCATGCCATTTTTAAACACTGTGCTGCCAATATCTATCAATGCTTTATCTAGGATAAGACTTTGTAATTTATGAATGGTGACTGCATATGCTAGAGATAGAGAAAGTTGTTCTCTGTGTACATACATATCTTTGAAAAGAAAGAATCGAGCTGTTGAGTTTTAACCTCTGATAGTTTGTCAAAGTGAATATTGACAAACTCAATGTTGTTGTCACATGGGTATGTTTGAAAGCCAACAACTGTACCAAGTGCTCTATTAACTAGTCCTTGCTCCACGTCAAGATTACGTTTGAGCATTACTCTACAGTTTAACAGTAATTTTAATATTTTCCCTAAACCAGCTGTGTTAGAGATTGAGTTTTCTAAGGTATTTAGTCGTGCTGTGGGCTTGTTCACACATGGGTAGTGTCATACCGTGCACGTCCAGTTTGTCTGTGGAGCAAATTTGAACTATTGGTTGCATTTCTGTTTTCAAAATTGTTTCATCGAATGTTGCACAGCTTGCAAGAGTTGGCATCAAGGATATACAGTTTACATTTTTGTGTGCTAATTGTTCCATGACATCAGTAGCACATGAGTTATGGCTATATATGTCATGGATACGCATGGTATTCAAGATACTCTGTGCTTCTTTAGATAGTACACCAATCTGAATACTTTTCAAAATGTTGGCATAGGTGAGGTCGGCAAACTGACGCATGTTTTTAGTTAATTCTTTGTATTGGAAATGTTGCCAACGATTAACATTTCCTATGCTGCCAAGAGTTTTACGGCATAGTTTGTGCCCTAAGGTTTTAAAAATAGGTTCACCTTTAGTTGGTGTTAATTGAAGAAGTTCTCAGAAAACAATCATGTGTTTTCCTCCAAAGAGCTCTTCGTAGTCTGTTTTGAGGACCTCTTGTAATCTGAGGGCAATCAAAGCCAACATTAGTTTGAAGACCATGCTCACCTCATCTATTAGCAGCATTTTCATTTGCTTCAAAACTCTGCGTAGTTCCATTGCAGCTTCTGGAGAAAGTTTGTAGTAGTCTAATTTGTGTTGGTGTTATACTGGAAGGAGTAGTAATTGGTGTAAAGTGACACTGCCTATGTTGTAGGCAGCTAAACCTGTGGGGGCAGTTACAACAGCTGACAGTTTGTTGTTTGTCAATTGTTGAAGGAACTTGCTGATGATTTTGATTAGGAATGTTTTGCCTGAACCAGCTTGACCAGTCACATATCGAAATATAGGTTTGTAGTCTTGACAGGTACAACTTTTAGTTTTGGGCTGCATACCATATTCAATTTGTTTTGTTGTTTCTAAGAAAATGGTACGATGTTCATTGTTTAATTGTGATTTGAGTATAGCAAAGTCTTCTGTAGACTCTTCATGCTGGTACATGGTGTTTCTACTTCGGTCATAGCTAATTCAGCCTCATTTGCTATGAGTGGTTGTCCAAGTGGTCCTTGGCTTCCTGTTAGAGAAGGATGACTGCTGTCAGGAGTGTCTATATTTAGTTGTGCTGTTGCAGTCCAATGAATTTAAGTTCAGCTTTCTTTTCCATTTGGTGTGTTTTCTGCCAGTGCCCGGCTAAGGGTAATCGTGGGTGCTGTCCGTGTGCAATTTTGCTACTGAACCTACCGACTTCTACAAAGACCAACATGATAAAGAGATGCAAATCAATCAAGTAAACAACTGTCTGACAAAGTGTGTAGTGCATGGTCTACTATGTGATAAGATATACATAGGCAGCACAATTCGAGAACTGCGAATTCAAGTAAGGGAATAATTGGCTAAGATAGCGAGCCAGGACCCATGATTACCCCTAGCCACGCACTGGCAAAAAACACAACAAATGGAAAAAAGACTGGCCTTAAATTCATTGGACTGCAACATGTACAATTAGGCAAAGGAGAGAGGTGGAGATAGAGAAAAGGTGTTCCGCCAGACAGAAGCAAGAATCATTTTTAAACTTAACAGTACAGTGACTGGTTTAAACTCAGACAACGAGATGGTGTCCTTTCTTTAAACTGTGTATCTATATTGCTTCTAATTTCTATGATAAATTATGTATTTGAACAGGTGTAATAGTACTAATTCAAAATTTACCAGTTAGCCTAAAAGCGAGTAATAGAGAGCGAAAAATGAGGGTTCCACTATTCTCGATAATTATTTAGACACTGTTCGCTATTATAATATAAACAGCCATAATGAAAGGCATATCGTAAGAGTGGACATGGAGGCAAATAAAAGAAATATTCGGACATAATTGTACAATTAATTTCAATTGCCACACAGACTTCCACATTTAAGAATGGGAATGTTTGGATTAGAAATCTGTAAGAATACAGGCGCCTTCTTCCAAAATGATGGCGCCCGTTTAGTGCAATGTATCCACTGTAGACACAAACAAAGTACTCAGGCATCAACCGTTGCTTCGGCAACGTCACGTAGAAGGTGCTATAGTAGCAAGAGACTCGCTCATTAGGCTTAGAGCCAATGTGAGAGACGCCGTCATGAAACCAGGTAAGGGACCATCAATGGATTCAAACACTGACTAAAATACGTGCAAAGTTAGAATCACATGTAACATCTGAGCGTGAGTGTTGCAATCGTATTCTTGAAAGTCCAAACGTGATTTTTTGAATATATGCGCGATGAGGTTACCTTTCAAGTATCATCACGCGAGAGCCACAAAAGATGGTACTACTTACTTTACAAATAAGGCACTAAAATACGTGTAAAGTCACATTCACATCTAATATCTGAGCCTGTATGTCGCGATCATAAACCAGAAATTCTGAATGCAATTTTGCGTTTATATTCGCTGCAAGGTTACCTTTCAACTAACATCACACGAGGAATATAAAAGATGGTACTAGTTACTATACAAATTGGGCACAATTGAATGCTTTTAATTAGATGAACCACCAAGCACATTTAGAAATTAATATTGTGTTAGGGGGCAATAACACAACAGAGACTAATAAGGTAAACAATCAGAATGTCTATGGCAGAAAGTAAATAGAGCGGAATTTCATTATATATACAAATGATGATAATCCAGCCATTTGTATATTCAACAATTCCGAACGGTGTTGTGGGGACACAATAAGCAGGCCGAATAGAATACCTTGCACAGGATGTAAAACCATGTTATTAAATTTACATTATAAAACTCGAAATTCAATTAAATGGAATACTATGACATCTATCCACAGGGATTGAACCCTTACTATGTTATAACCATTCAACAAGATTGACAATGCAACTATGTCTTAAAGGTAATATAGAATAGGTGATGCAAGCTTATCCACATGATGTGAATATGTAATTAGTATAACATTATGTGCACTATAACTTACTATAGTCTCATTATATTATTTTTTCTCCAATGTTTGTCTTCTCTTGATTACCTTATAATCCTCCCTTTCTCCAACTCCTAATCTCTGTGTATTTGTTTTTTTGATACCAATTGTTTTCTGATCAACAAAGATATTTATACTATTGGGTTATGAAATAACAAATGTACCACCAGCCCTGATTTGAAGAAGGCTTTTACTGCCGAAACATGTGTCACCACTAAGGGACAATATTTAAAAACTTTGGATAATGCACAAATCAGTCTGGCACATCTCTTATATTCTGAGTGTGTGGAGAAACTATTCATTTAATTAGAGATTAGAGTGGGATTAGCCTAGGCAACAGCCCATGGTGCAAACTGTGGCTGCTGTAAGACAAACATGGTATCAAGAGATGACACAGATACAAGGATTACTCTTTGAAAACATGTATTTAAACACTTAGGGTTGGTGAAACACTTATCTTGACCTACCTCTATTTTGGGTTTTTTCCATTAACTGATGTAATTAAAGGCCAGTCTAAGTCAATAAGACCAAAATAAAATCAGTCTGTGTCATAAACCGTTGCTTGCCCTCACATCTTACCAAATATTGTGTAGGGATTGTTTTAGTCAAAAGAATAGAGTTAAAAAGTAAAGTAGCTTGGGGGTTCTTGCTGTCAGCAGTGCAGATAGAGCACTTCTGAAGCTCTTGGTAAGCATAATTACAAAATAAGAATATAACAAAAAAGATACTGAAATGTGAAATGTGAAATGCTCTGCTCGGTAGACAAGAGACACCCACGTTTGCATTTTGCTAATGTATATTTCCATGTACATGAGTGTTTTATGCTTTTCTAAGTTTTTCTGACTATGTTTTGGGAATCCACATTTGGATTCTGTCCTATGTTAAACCAATCCAGATAAAAGCCATAGAGCACTATTATAAAAACGTGTAGCCTATAATTGTGTGAGTTTTCTTTCAAAATATAAAGGGTTGTGTGTTCAGCTGTGCACTAAGTGTGGGAGCACCCAAATATAAAAGGAGATAACAGCAAGCTAATTCCCTATGTTGTAAATAAATGCTTTAGCAGGTGGTTACGGTAACCAGAGATTTAAAAGTCTTCTACAAGCTTTGTCATTTTTTATCAAATGTTGGATTGCTTGAGGTTTCACCCTTCATAAGCCATTACAGATACATCTTGCTGATGCCATTCAATAAGGTGGCAAAATGTAACTCGTGTTGTCTGTGTAATAGAGCTGTCCAAGCTATCTGCCAATTTTTAGGCCGATAAGGATGTCTCTCGATAGAGACTATTCCCCCCTTATACTCCACAAAAGTCTGCCCCATTCTTTTTTTTTATGATTTGGGGGCACCAATATGCAATAGCACTAAAATTCTTTGAACGTTCTATACTGCGGAGTCTGCTCTGCGTGTCACAAGTATTGTCCATCAAATACCTTTATCTAGAGTTTGAGCTTCACAGTATTATCCATGACTTTATCGTGAAAACTGTAATGTTCTATGACCAGCTCCGTAGGTTGCATAATGGAATAATGATGGTGAGCTTTTTATCTGCATTCCTTGCGATTGACAACTGTAAATTAATGGGAATATTAGCCTCATTGCTTGCCCTCTATACAAAGTGGCATGTTGGGTGTATTAATTGTTCTCGTGAGGGAGAACTGTATGTGCTCAAATCTCGTTTGAAAATCTAGACTAACCACGATTAGTAAGGGACAACACTTAACTATCCTGAATACTTGTGTTTCGTTATGAGAACATATTTCTAACTGCCCGATTAAACCATCTTATATTGTGGCCTACCCCAATAGCTCTGAAGCCAGACAGTACTTTTTTTTTTTAAACAGTTTTTATTGTTTTTAATCCACAGCATACCAACATTTAGACACAAACAAAAGCTTCAACCAGATATACACTTCAAACAAAACATTTAAATAAATCTATCGCCACCACTACCCCCCTCCCCTCCCGAATTTCCTCTCCCCAATAATATGTAATATCTCGTTTTCGCCCACACCGGTCACTTCTCGTTATCTCAAACGCATGGGATATCTACAGCACCTATAACCCTCATGGGGTGACTGCCTCATGGGCAACTTCCCCTATCTCTGGGTCATATAGGCCCTGTACCAGGACAATCCAAGCTGCCACCTCATCTTCTGCTGCCAAAAGCCCTAAGTGCACTGCCCCCCTCCAAGCCTCAGTTTCCGCCTGCGCCCATTTCCTCAAGTCCCTCCCCCAGTCTTCTATGTTGGAGCCCTTCGGTGCTTTCCAAGCCATTGCAATTCTGCATTTGTCCAGTATATTTGCCAAATCCTTCATCTTATGAATGTGGCTTGCACCCTTTGGGCGCGAGAAGTGACCCAACAAGCATGCTCCAGGAGAGAGGACATCTAGTGACAGCCCTCCTTTGTGCATTCTAGCTGCTATTTACCAGTATCTGCGCACTGTAGGGCAATCCCAGAACATATGTGGGCATACCTGCTTCTTCTGAGCTACACCATGGGCATGGTCTGGGGCCTGCCCCAGGGAACTGAGAGATCCTCTAAGGAGTCACGTAGGCTCTATGTGTCACAAAAAACTGAATCAATTGCAATCTGGCATTCCTTGACACTCTCTTGTGGTATCCCAGGACGTCCTTCCACTGTGTGTCTGAAAATGGGGCGCTGAAGTCTGCCTCCCATTTGCCTTTAACTGACAGTGGGGCAAGTGGCCCCCAGTTAGCAATAAGTCATGTATCCTGGATATAGTGTGTCATTCAGGGTATCCAAAACAGAATGGTTTTCTGTTGACTCACTCCATGTAGGCCAGCGACATGTTATCTCTTCCCTGATTGTACAATATACAGTAAATATTGGCCTGTGTGTACCCAGTATTGTCCACCAATTCCCCAAAAGGTATGAAAGTGGTATCCCACAACAGACTCCAATCATGACCACCCCGATGAGCTCCCAAAAGGCTTGTATTCCCTGTCCTGCTTCTGCAGAGGACACCACTGATATCAAGGGAATCTGAGCCGAGATCGGGTCCGCTAGCCCTGTGTGTTTGAGCACCCTATCCCACACTTGCACCCCCAGTCACACAAGGAGCGACCCCATGCGAGGCTTAGACCTTTTGGCCTCTAAAATTTCCCTTAGGTAGTAGTGTGATACCATGCGCATAAGCATCAGTGTTTCAGGACTGGGGTTGTCCGCCAGCCAGTCCACTACAAATTGCATTTGACTCGCTAGATAATTCAATGCAACATGCGGAACTCTTATTCCACCCTTGTCATAGGGTCTATGCAGGGGCGACAACACTATCCTGGCCCTGCCATTCTGCCACAAGAAGACAGCACATACTGTGTCTAGTGTCTTGAATAAGGATTTAGGGATGTAGTAAGGGATGTTAACAAAACTGTGTATTAGCCAGGGCAAGACCACTATTTTCAACAGAGCCAATGAGCGATACGGACATCTTATTACAAAAAGCATGGAATTTGTAATCCCCTCCAGGGTACTCCGGATATTATTATCATACTATGTCTCGTGGTCATGGTGCACATTCATTCCCAGGTATCTAGACGTGTCCACTGTCCATTGTAGTGCCGAAATCAGGAGCGATCGGACGCCCCTATCAGTCAGGCCTGCTAATGGGGACAGGGAGGACTTATCAACATTCATCCAAATCCCAGACATCTCCTCAAATAGCAACAAGGCTTCCATTATCAATTCCAGATTATCTTCTGGGTTCTGGATATACAGTAAGATGTCATCGGCGTATAATGATATTAGGTGGCTAACTCCATCTATGTCGATGCCTGCAAAAAGGTATTCAGCCCTCAAGTGTTGTGAAATCGATTCCATCGCCAGGATGTAAAGCAATGGGGACAGCAGGCATCTCTGCCTGGTCCCTTTCTTTATTTCCCATGGAGCCGAAATATGTCCGCCGGTTTTCACTCAAGCAACTGGTTGGGTGTAAATCATCCTCACCCATCTTAGGTATGTTTGCACAAAACCCAACCTGCATATCACCGCATAGAGCCATTCCCAACTCACCAAATCAAATGCCTTGACCGTGTCCAGTGTTTCTATAGCACACAGGGTTTCCTAGGATGCTGTGCGAACAATGACTTGATGTAACCTACGCAGGTTCTAGGCCATGTTTCTGCCTGGTACATAACCTGTCTGATATGGGTGAATAATCATATGGATCACCCTCTTCAGGCGATTCGCCAGGGTAACCGTCAACATCTTACTATCCTCATTGAGCATTGATAGTGGCCTATAAGAGTCACACCTCATGGGATGTTTCCTTGGTTTAAGGAGAGGGATGATAAGCAATTCTCTCAGACTAAGGGGAAGAACCCCTTTTTCAAAGGAGTCTTCGAACATGCTCAGGAGCTGTGGGGCAAGCTCGTCCATACACTCTTTGTAGAACTCGCCAGGAAAACCATCCGAGCCCGGGGTTTTGCCCGAAGGCAATGACCAGATCATACATTTAATCTTTTCCAGTGTAATTGGCTCTTCGAAACTCTGTAACAGCTCCTGACTTAATATGTTATATGAGCCAATGATATCTGCGGTCCCTCTTGGTAGAGGGTATTGTAAAATTCTTTAAAGGTCGCATTAATTCCTGCTTGTGTGTACCATGAAGCTTCATCTTGTATTTGAATCATATGAATGGGGTTCTGGCTCTCCTCCCTCTTATATAACCAGGCCAACAGCCTACCTGGTTTATCCCCTTCTTTATGTTGCCTCTCCACATACTTAGCATAATTATGTTTCCCCAATCTCTCCCAGCACTCTACACACTTGTTTCTGAGCGTCACAAAGACCGCCCCCTCTCCAGCTCCAAACACCCGGGACTGTTCTGCATCCCTTAACTGGTCCTCTGTGGCCGTTAACTCCCTACCCACCCTGAGTTGTATACTATTGGATTTGGCGATGGCAGCTCCCCTAATGACCATCTTAATGGCCTCCGACACCTTGCCTTTTTTAGGGACGCTGCCCAGGATGTGCTTGACATACTCTGCTACGCTCTTTTTTATGTGGTCGCGGAATGGTACGTCATGCAACGACTCACTCCTGAATCTCCACGTAGGAATTGGGGGTCGTGGGGGTGCACTTTGCCACTGCAAGCTGAGCGGCGCATGATCTGACAGCACCCTGCCACTGTACTAGTGTAAAGCCCGCCACACTCTCCTGAATGACAAAAAAGTAATCAATTCTGGTGTGGACTGCATGAGAGGCAGAGAAATGAGAATAGTGCCTAGTATCTGGGTGCAGTTCCCTTCAAATATCCTTTAAGTTAAATGCTTTCAGGAATGTCTGCAGGGACCTAGCCTGTGGGGGAGTTTTATGTTGCCTAGAGTCAGATCTATCCAATATTGGGATTAAAGTACAATTAATGTCCCGGCCCCAGAGTGCTTAACCATTCCTATAGGTGCTAAGCCTGTGGAATAGCGGCTGTAGGAACCCTGTAGCATTATGATTGGGAGCGCGTGTGTTAATCAAGCATAACTCTAAGTGTTATAGGGGTTCCTGCACTAGCACCTTCCTACCTTCATCGTCCATTTTGACCTGGTTTACCCTGAACGGTACTGAGGGCGATATCCAAATCAGCACCCCCTAGCATATACTGAATAGGGGGAAACCAAACATTTGCCCACACCATTTACTAGACAACAATGCCTGTCTTTCGGCTGTTAAATGTGTCTCCTGTAACAGTGCAATGTCAATTTTCCTCCTCCTCGGGTAGGAAAACACTCTATTTTGTTTCACAAAATTATCCAAACCCCTTACATTCCAGGTAAGTATGTTAACTAAGTTAGCCATTCAAAGAACATTCCCGAACTCTGGCCATCTCCCGCAGATCTAACAGGCTCTATGTGTGTACATGAGAAAGCGACCTACAACCAACTTTTTTCTCAGATTTATGTCTAGGCTTAGTACTGGCAAACCTTCCCCCACATCTACTCCCCTAAAACCCTCTAATATAAACAATAGCCCCCAAATGAACAAAAATGCTCAGGCTCATCCTGCTTCTCGCAACCTCCAATGGCTTAAATGCCAGAGGCTGGTGCGCAGCAGTCTGGCCCAAAAAAAAAGAAGCCAAAAAAGAAAGAAAAACAACAAACGCCAAACAGCAGGGGTGTGGGGGGGACGATGGAAGAGGTCCCAAGAAGCCCCCAGGAAGACAAAAAATCAACTGTTTCAGGCATTAACGTCCAGTCTGCAAGTGTTCAACCTCCTCCGGAGCAGATCCGATCAGCTGTAGGCCAGTGTTGTCACCCAGAGGAGAAGAAGGTTTACACCGCTCATCAGCATTGCCGAGGTGAAGGTCCGCTAATCCTGGGGCCTGTGCATGGCACTCCCAACATGGTGGGTTCCACAAACTGCAAAAATACCTGCTCTGACTCATCCTTCTATCTCAGCTGTCCCCTTTGTTCCTTGAACCTTGTCCCAGGCTCCTTTATCTTCTTCGACAAGGAGGATATTCTCCCTATCCATCCACTCTTGCACCTGCACTGGGAGATCAAAAAAAAGGGTGTGACCTTTATAAAGGACCTTCAAACTGTCGGGGGGAAATTCTCCCGGGGTCTGCTGGGCCGTCCGCGGACCCCCCGGGCAGTGAGGCCCCAACTCCTCCTGCGTATCCCAAAAATGAGTATGAGGCACACGCAAGAAGCAAGGTGGTTCTGCTGTTTATTAAACAACGGCAGGGATGGGTCAAGGATCATACGCGTCCGTCCTAACTCTCTCTCAAAATTCGTGGGGCTCGCAGGCCCTTTATACCTCAGCATGACGCGCTACTTGCGTCACTTGGGAAAGTTAGCAAAAAACCTATCGTCACTCTGGATTGGTTCCTCGAGTGGTAGGTTTAGTATAGCATACGTATAGAGAACGCTGTTAGTGGTTAAGGGTCAGTCAGGTGGTATACTTGGGTTGTCCCTTCTATTAGATACATGAAAATTGTTACATGAAGACCCCTGATGATTGGCTAATGTTAATGGCGTCAGTGATAAGTGCCCCATGTTCTGATTGGTCCACTCGCAAGCCCCCCAGCTTGGGACCATCGTTGTTCCCAGCTCGCGGTGCACCTGCCATTTGCAACAATGTATAACTATGTGTTTGTGCAGACAATGCGTGGATTTGTTCATAAGCTTGAGAGCAGACTACTGCCACCGCTGCAGATGTCCATTGAGTCGCTTCATTGTTGCTGCCTGTGTCTCAAGACGTGGGACCCAGGCGCCTCCTCCCTCCTGGGCCTGGCACCCTGTCAGGTTTGGCTTGGTCACGTGAGGAGAGACCGTGGTTGAGGCAGAATTCTGCACATTTAATGTTGCATTTTCCAGTGTGTGTCTGGCTTAGTTTGCAGGTGTGACCTTGGCCTCGGCTTGTGGTATGCAAGTTTGCAACATTGCTCCCTTGGCTGTCTGTTCTCGCCGGCTCATTCTGCAGGGTCAGCAATTGTACTCTTGCTTGTTCAATGTTCGTGGAGGCTCTTGCTTGCGGCCTACTTGGGCATGGTGCATAGGTGGGGATGTTTGATGCACGGCGCTTTAAGTTACAGTATCATATTGCTTTATCCCCAGTATCATGTCTTCGTTATATTTCTCATTGCAATGCATGGGTCAGGAGAAGCATCAGCAAGCATTTTAGATGAGTTCGTTGTGCGTCTTGCGTTTCTGCATTTTGAAAAACCTATGTGAAAAATAATAAAGATGCACGTCAGTGGGTGTTTCCGTCACCTACGTCATAGCACTGAATATGTTCTTCGTGTGGATTGGTGTGGGAGTGTCCAGTGTGCATGTTTGCACGGGTGCTCTGACAGTTGGCTAGGTCGTCATGGCATCTCTAACGATGTGTTTATTTACTGTTGAATGGTTCAGTCGAGGTCATCCATGCCGCAGGTGTCAGTTTGGGCAGGGCAGGCTGGTGGGCACATCCGTATGTTCCTGTACCAGGGTATTTGGTCGTCTGGTAGATAGGCAAACTCCTCTCGTGGCGGGTGTCTGGGCCGTGATCCTTTAGGCCAGGGGCGTGAGGGGATTGGTGGGAGTCTTTTGTTCCATTCTCCCACTTCAAAATGTCCTTAACATATATCTCAGGCCGGCCATTCTCAACCTTGACTTAGCTGCCAAGAATTGCACGCAGCTCTTCTGTACCTGAAAGGTGTAATCAGGGTACAGCATCAGGTCCGCCAAGCCTATGCCTATGCCCGCCCACTGCCTGGAGAATGAAAGGATCTTTTCTCTGTCCTTGTAATTCAGAACTTTAGCAATTATGGGACTGGGGGGGCTCCCGGAGGCGGTCTTCTTGTGAGGGCCCTGTGAGCTTGTTCGATCAGAAAGCCAAAAGTGAGGTTCCTAGGACCAACTTTGTGTAAGAATACGTTCTCCACGTACATTGCCGGGTCACTGCCTTCTTCTCCCTCAGGCAGGCCGACAATACGGACATTATTCCTGCAGGCCCTAAATTCCGCCTCCTCCGCTCTGTTCTCCAGTGAGCCAACTTTCTGCTTCAGGATATGGACCTCACTGCTTGTCTCAAGGAGCCCCGTCATGTTTTCCTTCACTTGAATTTCCAAACCAGAGGTCCTATCCGCCAGGCCCCTGACATCCTGATGCAACAGCCCGATGTCCACCTTGACCTTTTCAATCTGAGTACTCAATGCAGCTTTGAGTTTGGCAATTGCTAGTAGCACTTGATTGTGCCTCTCTGTAGGGCCCCCTTCCTTCTCCAGGGAGGAAGCCATGTCCATTGCGGGTGCTGGTCACAAGTTCTTATGTAGCCAGACAGTACTTGTTACTTAAATTTAATATAAGCGAAGCATTGATCACCAAAGGTGCTCACCTTGGTATAGCACAAGGTTTACGATATTGTTGCTTATGTGGCACCCAAGCGATCTAAGCTATTGAACACCTCTTCATTGTCTTTGAAAGTCTGCAACAATTACAGATCAGCTATCTTAAATCTTACAAAAGTGGCCTGAATTGTGCTGATCTCTCTTCTCTATGGTCATTGCTCTTAGATGGTTGTGATTATAATATGATTTATTATATGGTTAAATGTGACTGGAAATGAGCTGATATTCTAAAATTATTATTCTCTGGAGTTTTAATATGGTAGTGTATTGTATGTTTTTGATATTTTGTATAAGGTTTTAATCAGTCAAGTTCCCTGGTGAGCAATTTGACATAATTATTTTGTTTTTATTAATATACATATCAGTGGTTTATGTACATTATATATGAACTGTTCTCATGTGATCATTGTTGTATATAATATATGTTTTAATATGTAACTTGACTTATGTTGCATATTCAAAGCCACTCGGCTGTGAGTATATCAATAAATAATTAAATAAATAATCCAATAAAAATGTGAATACAAAAAAAAATCCTCTATGGATTCCAATTGAATCCATAGAATCCAACTTGTGTTGCATTGTTAGTGGATAAAGAAATGTGTTAAGGTGATTTCACCCGATTTAACATATTTTCTTCTGCACCTCATAGTGAAAATGATAACGATTGCACAAAGGGGAACTTTTGCATGAAGGTCCCCTGGTCTAAGTTACCCTTTCTGTAAAACGAAGCATATTGTGTCAATTTCTGGGTTTAACACAAAAAAAAAAACACGACTGAAATTGAACCACACATTTTCTCCTACTAAATGTTTCTTGAAGGAAACGTACAACATTTTTATTCGGAAGCACAGCACTCTGAAAAAATGGTGTAAGCATCAATATTTCAATTTCAGTTCTTCAGGTATCTTTTTGTCGTGGTGCTGTTTCAGCAAATTAACTTGATCATGGCACAGCCAGCTTGAAAAGCGAAATATGCAAATGCACAGAAAAACCCAGCGATGGCTCCCCAGCATACAACAGCTGCTTGTGTCTTCTATTTATCTCAGCGCTTCCTCCAGCTATAAACACCTGCAAGCCGCGGCTCCATAGATTCTGGTGTGTGTATTTTAGAGCATTAAGAAATCTTCGGGAATGTGTAAGCTCGTAAAATAACATTTTGCAAAATGATCTAATTAGTTTAGCTATAGTTCCAATGCAAGTTATCCCAACTTTATTGCTTATCTACTGAAAAGATCAGAGTAAACTCTGAAAACCATAAAAGCTTTCAGAACATTATATTTTATGCAGTCCAAAATGTGACACATGGGTCTTTAATAATTCAACGCTTGTTAACATTAAACAACTGTTAACATGCTCAAATAATTAGTTATGCTTGCTTGACATGTTTGCATCCTTAATAATTGATGCATTTATCTTAATTACTAACAGTATTATGGTGGAGCAAAGCTTCTTTTTCTTCTCCTAAAACTTTAAAAAAACGACTTCCTGCCAAAAATGATTATGCTCTAAGTTTTAATTACCCATCGCAATTAAATTGCAAGCTGTAATATTTTATTTGGAAATACTCTCTACAAAGGTATCATTTTGTTTATGCTTCAGGGACAGTTAAATATTTTAAAACTGTGCGCTAGTTTATTCATTCGAAGAGACTGGGGTTTGGGCGGTTACCGCTGTTTATGAAAACACAAAAAAGACACCCCCTAAAATGTGCAAACGTCAGGGCTTTATTTAAAAATGTCTGCTATAAATTTAAAATGTTGTTTATGTCTTGCCCTTAGTTTAAGGTAAAAGTATAGGTAATTAATTGGGTCATATTTGTCGGGCATTTTCGTCAGCTCTGACATTGTTGCTGAATGCATTCCCTTGTTAGATGTATTCATGTTGTGTATCAGCATCCCCTCTTTACTTCATGGACCCAGTGTGCTGGGCTTCAGTGTTTCTGTAAATTATTACATGTGAATGAATGTCCTACTCGCAAAATGGTACTACCTTTTGAGGACACACATATAAATGTCTTAAAATCATTCCCCGATAAGCAAAATAACATTTCAGTTCACAAAATAGGAAATCAGAAAAATTGTGGAACCGATTTGATGCATTAAGCAAATATATCTGTACAAAGTCACTTTTTTCTAGTTTGTTAGAACGTCTTGGTGAACCCCGTAATGTTACCTATGAACTTTCGTTGGCAACAAATACAACATTCAGTAAACATTGTTTGAAGCATTGCCTCTCTCTTGCTCCCCTACATCCTACCCACACCCTAAATTGTTGCACCTCATTTTGTGCCCCCAACACATAATCTCAACCTCCATAGCAACTGGACCTACCCAGCATCAATATCTACCTTGTTGGTGTCAACCCTGGTAGTTGACCATCCAGAGAACAAACCTATAATTAAGAGTGTCCTTACTCCACTCCAGCACTATGAACTCACAAGCACTAGGAACTCACACAAATTATTACCTACCCCATACATACAGTGTGCACCAATCTGGACCTTTAGATTTCAAGCAAAAATTAAATCTCGGGGGGAAAATCAAGTCGGGGTGTAGCTGTCAGATCATTTTGCTATTTCCATTACGCTCAAACAACCACATAAGACCCTCCAAACAGCCATACATCCCTCTTACCCCCCAGTCAGACTAACCAAACACATTACAGACAAAGCCTTAACAAAAGTCATACCCGCACACGCATATCCCTCCACTATCCTCAAATTGTACAACACCATCATCAGGCATTCACCCAACAAAATTGCCCCCGTCAAATTACATAAACCCTGCATCCACAACCATAAACCATGGGTCAACAGTTACATCCCTTCTATCAAGCAGGAAGCCAGATGTCTAGAAATAATTGGGCAAAAATGAACATGCCCTATCACAAGCGAAACACTCAATCTCAGTCACAACATATACAAATCAGCCATACACAATGCCACCCATTACCTCCAAGAACTGTAATCTACACCCCACAGAAAATATTCAATATTGTCAAGTCCCTCTTCAAACCACCATCCATACCTTCGACACCCCATACACTCCAATATGCAAGTTCATCGGGGACAACTCCAATATCAACTCCTGTTTCTCACTTGGTACTATCACCTCTGCTCTTAAAACTGGAAAAAACCTCAACCTCAAAAAAACCATATCTTGGCTCTGAACTCCACGACTATGACTGCCCCAACACTAAACTGTCAGACCTCGCCAGAATCATGGAATGTTTTGTCACTACTTAACTGAAACAATACATGAACACAAACAACCTACTTAGCCCCTTCACTCTGGCTTTCGACCTATGCACAGCTCTGTGAACACTACACTTCACATCATTGATGAACTCCACAGCATCACTGACAAATGACTCACAGCACTACTCGTACTCCTCTAATTTTTTTCAACCTTCAACATCATCAACCACACCATTCTACTCAAAATCATATCCCACAGGATGAAACTTTCAGGCACTGTCCTCGACTTGTTCACATCCTTCCTTACTGCCATGTTTGTCTCCATGTCCCCTTTTCTATTGACCCCACCCCGTTTAAGTACAGTGTCCTTGCCTGTGTTTCCTATACCTTAAATCCCTTGGACAGACCCATAGCAAACCAAGCATCCATTTCCACCAATTACCAGATGACTCACAAACATACTTTCAATTCACATCCCATCACAACTCCACATCCTGAAAAGTTTCCACCATCCCCACCTGGATTTTCATCCATTTCCTCCAGCTCAACCCTTCCAAAGCGGAATACCTCATTTGCCCCCAGACGGAAACCTGATTTCACCCCTCGATCGAATAACTCACCATGGACATCCCACACATAGCACTCTGCACACCTTTTACATCCCTTGGCTTCAACATCAACCCCCACCTTTTTTTCATACACCATATAGCTATGGTCAACAAAACATGCAATCTATACCAACATCTTTTATGAAAGAACAGACACATCCTTCCTCTTGATGACTTCAGTACTGCAGTCCAAGCACTGGTCCTATCCATGCTGGACTACAGCAATACACTCCTCACTAGACACCACAACAGCACTCTTGCTCCCCTGCAAGCCTACCAAAAACATTCACAGATCAGCCAGCTCTTGCTCAGCTCCACTGTCTCCCCAGACCCTCAATAAATGCCTTGAAATGACTCTGCATTGTTTTCAAACCAATCAACCACAAAAACGTATTGTGTCTTCATGACAAACTCAAACATATGACCTACACAAACACCAGTCAAGGAAGCCACCATCTCCTACACATTCCGTTCTGCAAACTGACATGCACACAAAAGCAAGCATTTACTCACTAGACACCCAGGTCAAAGTGCACCCTACCTCTTCACAGTCACACTGCACTCTCCATCACCACTTTGAAAAAGAGCCTGAAACCATACGTGGTTTCCTACACAGCCCGACCCTTCCACCTCCCCTGCTATCACTTGTCTATTCTAATATTTCTATCCTATCTGAAAACATATACACCAATACAGAGGTAACAACAGAACAGATATACAGCAACAGGCAGGATACAGAGGGGCACAGAGGAGAGGTACAGCTGTACCGGGTGGTGGGGAGGAGACGGGTGGGTGGCATATAGCGAGTCAGGTGGCATGATAGGCAGCGTGATGTCCTAGTTGTTGAGGAGGAGAGACTCCTTAAAGAGGTGGGTCTTGAGTTCTTTTCTGAATTGTAGGCGCGTGGGGGCGAGTCTGATGAGGACAGGGAGGATGTTCCATAGTCTTGGAGTGTAGGCAGAGAAGACTTGTTTTATGGTCCTTTCATTTTTGCAGCAGTAATTTCAAGTCTGCATGTATCCTGACTTTGGCTGGTGCGCTGTCTGGTGAAGATGCTGAGTTTCTCCACAAGGTAGCTGGGTGACTTGATGGAGACTGCCTTATAGATGATTCAGCAATACTTGAATGTGATTTGTGTGAGCAGTGAGAGCCAGTGAAGGTGGATGAGGGCTGCAGTGATGTGGTCGTATCTGCGTTGACCCTTGATGAGGCGTGCAGCTGCATGTAGGACACTTCACAGGGTCACAAGTGAGAACCACGGTAGGCCTTCGAGGAGTGCATTGCCCCCATCCAGGTGGGATAGGACCGGTGCTTGAACGATGGATCTAAAGCTGTCTGGAGAGAGGAAGGGCTTGACTTTCCGCAGGAGGGAGAGCTGATACCAAGCTGTCTTAATTTTCTTAGCTACGTGTGTCTTGAAGGAGAGGTGTTTGTCGAAGTGGAACCTGAGGGATTTGGCACAGGAGGTGAGCTTGGGTGTGAATCCCTCAGAGTTCATGGTTGATAGCCAGATCTGTATGTCCAGGTGTTCGGTGTTGTTGGTAAGCAGTAGTAATTCGGTCTTGGAGGCGGTGAGCTTCAAGTATGCACTGCACATTCATGACTGGATGAGTGAGATGCAGGTTTTTAGCCTATGCATGTCCTTGATGGAGTCGATCCTGAGGTATAACTATGTGTTGTTGGCATATTGGTGGATGTGGATGATGTGGATGTTGTATGTGGCTAGGTAGGCTCCCATTGGGTCTATGTATAGTTTGAATATCACTTGGGAGAGGATTGAACCTTGCAGTACTCCACTAACATTGGCTATCTAGAGGAGTCCATCTGAACAAACTGCTGGTGGGTGGGATGTAGGATTTGAACCAGCATAGGACAAGGTTGCTGATCACCAATGCGTCAATGCAGGATGTTGAGGGCGTTGTCAGCCACCTATATGGTTGCTGTCTCCATGCTGCATCTCGGTCTTAGCAAAAACAAAGAGGTGATGGCTGGAAGGTTTAGACTTAATCTTAACCACTGGCAATGCTCTGGGCAACCCTCCAGACCACCGTTCTTCGCCTGCCAAGCCATTACAGAAGGGAAAGACCATATGCAAATCAGGCTTGGCCCCACCCCAAAAGGGGCAGTCCAGCCCGAATTGCTAGGCCACATCCCTTCTGCACGAGACCACAAGCATCCCCAAACATGTTTCGCCCTTGTTGGGGCTCATCAGTGAGGAGTAGCTTGGGTCTCTAGGCCCAGCAGGCACGGGACCCACGTCTGGGCATACCCGTCCCACTCGGGGTGACATAGCAAAAACAAAGAGGTGATGGCTGGAAGGTTTAGACTTAATCTTAACCACTGGCAATGCTCTGGGCAACCCTCCAGACCACCGTTCTTCGCCTGCCAAGCCATTACAGAAGGGAAAGACCATATGCAAATCAGGCTTGGCCCCACCCCAAAAGGGGCAGTCCAGCCCGAATTGCTAGGCCACATCCCTTCTGCACGAGACCACAAGCATCCCCAAACATGTTTCGCCCTTGTTGGGGCTCATCAGTGAGGAGTAGCTTGGGTCTCTAGGCCCAGCAGGCACGGGACCCACGTCTGGGCATACCCGTCCCACTCGGGGTGACATAGCAAAAACAAAGAGGTGATGGCTGGAAGGTTTAGACTTAATCTTAACCACTGGCAATGCTCTGGGCAACCCTCCAGACCACCGTTCTTCGCCTGCCAAGCCATTACAGAAGGGAAAGACCATATGCAAATCAGGCTTGGCCCCACCCCAAAAGGGGCAGTCCAGCCCGAATTGCTAGGCCACATCCCTTCTGCACGAGACCACAAGCATCCCCAAACATGTTTCGCCCTTGTTGGGGCTCATCAGTGAGGAGTAGCTTGGGTCTCTAGGCCCAGCAGGCACGGGACCCACGTCTGGGCATACCCGTCCCACTCGGGGTGACATAGCAAAAACAAAGAGGTGATGGCTGGAAGGTTTAGACTTAATCTTAACCACTGGCAATGCTCTGGGCAACCCTCCAGACCACCGTTCTTCGCCTGCCAAGCCATTACAGAAGGGAAAGACCATATGCAAATCAGGCTTGGCCCCACCCCAAAAGGGGCAGTCCAGCCCGAATTGCTAGGCCACATCCCTTCTGCACGAGACCACAAGCATCCCCAAACATGTTTCGCCCTTAGGTCTTAACCTGGACTGGTAGGTTTTGATGAGATAGTTGGTGTCGATGTGTTGCCGCAGTTGTGCAGTTACTGCTTTCTCGATGATCTTACCTAGGAAGAGAAGATGGGTGATGGGGCAGTAGTTACCTAGGTTGTCAGGATCCAGAGTGGGTTTATTTAGTAGAGGGCAGTCTTGTTTATATAGTTGATGGGAAGGTGCCTTGAGCTAGGGAGCTGTTGATGATCTCCAGGTAGGGAAGGAGAGCGTCTGCGGGGAGGGTCTTGAGGATGGATTCTGGGAGGATGGCGTCATTATACAATGTGACCTTGAAGGTGGCCAGGGTTTCTGCCCGGTCATCTGTTGAGAGTGCTTTGAATGTTGTCCAGGCTGTGGAAATGTCATGAGGATGGATGTGAGGTGGGTCTGTGGATGCAGAGCCGGTGTCTACACTCTGGTACTCAGAACATATCCAAAGCACAAAATCGAATTCACAGGCCTCATAACTACAATACCCGGGATACCTGGACCATTATCAAGTGCATCATCTTCCGAAGATCAAATCCAGCGGGAACTTTGCGGACTTCTGTGCGTACATCCAAAGGAAGGAATTATTTACCAAAAGTCCCCTCAGCACAGTTCAGGACCGAGTAATCGAAGAGAATCCCACCAGCAATATTTGTTTCTTCTTGGTGCTGAGAAAAAGGTGCTGAATTTGTGGATGAAGAAGGTGTTGATAGAGGTGGATCTTTCGATGGAGTTCCAGTATGGGAGGGTCGGGTAATGGGTTGACGCAGTGCTTGATCACTTTGAAGAGGGCTCTGCTTTTGTTGTCGGCTCCTGCTATGGTATTCTCATAGTAGGAGACCTTGGCTGTGTAGATTAGTTGTCAGCAGGTTGCTTGGAGTTCCTTGAGGATCACCAGGGTGGATGCAGTCCTGAAGTGGCACCAGGTTTTCTCTTGTTTCCCTGATGAGTCTTTTGCTGAGGTTGAGTTCTGGCGTGTACTAGTGTGCTGACGGTTTAAGTTTGCAGGAGTGTTATTTCAGAGGCACGAGTCAGTCGATGGAGGCTGAGAGGTTGACGTTGGGTGCTTCCAGTAGTCGCTGTTTGGTTGGGTGAGTTTGATCCATGTAAGGTGGAAGTTGGGGAAGTCTTTCGTGAGGTCTTTAACTAGGAAGATCTTGAAGGACCTGAATATGTATCTGATGGTTTTCTGCTGGGAGTGTTTGACTGGGGTGGTGTGCAGGATGTTGAAAGGCATGGCTAGGTGGTCAGAGCAGTCAAGTGGGTGAGGAGAGCTGTAGTGGAGGGAAGGCAGTGCAGTGATGATTAGGTCAAAGATATTACCTTTTCTTGTGTGTTGGGTCTTTTCTATGCTGTGTGAGGCTGAGGGTGTTGAGTAGGCCCAGCAGAGCTTCCCTCATCGGTCTGGTGGCCTTAATGCCTGAGAGGTTGAATTTCCCTTGGAAGATGTTGTTGGCGGGCGTGTGGGAGATGATGGTCACCAGGTCGGTGAAGTCATTGATGAAGGCGGTGCTGGGTTTGCATGGTCTGTAGATGAGATGGAAGCTGACCATTGTTTAGAGCGGGAATTGGGAGGAGATGACTTCCAAGGAGCCAGTGTTGTCGACATCACATCTGGTGCAGGGCCACAAGCTCTTGTAGATGACTGCGAGGCCTCCGCCTGTCTTATTCGTCCAGTTTCTGTGTTTAATGCTGTAGCCGTCGGGGACAAGGACATCTAGGATGTGGGTGGAGTTGGGTGTTGGCCAGCTCTCGGTGGTGAAGATGGTTTCAAGGTCATATGTAGTGATGAGGTCGGTGATGTCTGCTGTATGGGCGTTAGCTGAGCGGATGTTGGCAAGCATCAGCTTCTGTGTTGTGGATGGTGAGGGGGTGCTGATGGGTTTGGCACTGATATGGGTGAGGATGCTGCATTGCAGAGTCCATGCCTTAGAGGAGGGGCGATGCCGTTCACGATGGCGTTGCCTAGTGATGGTGGTGATGGCCTGTGGGGCCAAAGGGCGAAAACACATGTCAGTGCATTCTTACCTGTTGTCTGAGAAGGAGTTTGGGTCCTGGGTCCTCCACGTTCAAACAGGTCCAACAACGAATTGCCCTTTTCTTGGTAAGCCCCTCACTTCAGATACACGGGGGAGAGACGTCCTTGATCTAAGTGTTAAGAGCAGAAAGGAAGAGGCAGGAGGGCTGCTTAAGTAGGGAAAAGGGCAGGAAAACAGGAAGGCGCCAACAGTTTGAACAAACATTCCATTAAATAAATAAATAAATAAATAAATAAATAAATACATACATAAATAAATAAAAGTGAATATATGTTGGTCACTTTTTGGGGGACAAACCAGTCAAACACACTCCCAAATGGACCTACTCGCTGAACATTGCAAGACTCAGAACATTTATTCATATTACGTTTATTCAGAAGCACATTATCCATAAACCATAAACAAAATAGAACTGCATAGTTTTACAAAATCCAATTCAATTCTTTTAAAAAAAATCCACGATATAAGCTTACAAACATTACATATATTACAAAAAGAAGATTAAAATGTGCATGTGTGTAAATCAGAACATTATGTTTTCTGTTTGTAGCAGACAAAATGGTCTAAAATGATGACAAACTTACAAACGTAAATGTGTGCATCACCATATGATGACATGCCTTATTTCAAGAATCAAAAGTAAATTGGAAAAAGAAGGCTAGAAGCAGTACACCATTCACACCCAGAAACTGTGAGTCTGGAGCAGAGTGTGTGTGTTTGTTTCTGTGGGTTCTGTACATTTATTTGTGTGAGGATTTGTGTGTGTGCGGTTCCTTTGGCGGTGTTGTTTCTGCTGGGTTGCATCATTATTTGTTTAGAATGCCTAGCAATGGTATGTTTTGCTACATATGTACCAAAAGAAAATGGACCAATAGATCAAAGATGACAGAGCACTACTGTTTTAGCAATTTAACAGCAAATGGCATTTATTTAATTTCGTATCCATATACAGTAATAAAACAGCAGCTCAAAAAACTTTACCCATCAGTCATAGTCATCTATTCTCATTCGTACCAAATACATTGACTCAAGTCCATATAACACGGGTGTCAAATGTCAACATATCACAATACCCTAATACAAATTTAAGCTTTAACCCATACTATTTAACAGATGTGACCCTCTGTATTAACTACAGGAGGTCTAAACAGTTGTGTCAAATGTCACCATATCGAAATACCCTAATACAAATTTAAACTTTAACCAATACTATTTAACAGATGTGTCTGTATTAATCATAGGAGGTCTAAACAGTCGACACATGTTTCATTTTATGTTCACTTGAGCTGTAGGTCACTTGCCCATTCAATTCTGCCAACCTTCCTCAGGACAGAGGTCAACTACCAGCTGTTTATTGCCTCAAAAATGAATGGGGTGAGCAACGTAATCTCTATTCCAACGGTGTTGGGGGCGAGTAATGATACTCTGGGACAAATCCCTTATTACACTCTGTCTGGGCATAAATCAGATTGCTTAATTTGTCATACTTCTGAAGCCCATATCAATAAGGCGTCATCTGCTGGTTAGTCAGGTACCGTCAGCATCAAGTTAACTATCCATGCCCTGGAGTGGAAAAGCGCTGGTGATTTTGTCTGTAGGAGCCCCACCATGTGGGGATTAATTAATTCCTTCTGTAAAGGATTCAAATTGGGCGTCACACACTGGATCAGGACTCTTGCCCTTAGTTGCGCTCAATTAGAATACTTTTTCTTTATTTTCTACGAATTTGAATTGAGCTGGCACCCAACCCGTATTACACCCCCTTTTACAGATACCCAGAGTCACAATGGACCATGAACCAGGCCAGTGGGTATACAATATTTATTTATTTTAAGTTCAAAGAAAATCACACAGTTTGAATATTGGGCAGCAATCACCAATGGGGTGATAATTACAATGTAAACTAATAAAATACACTTGGTTGACCTCCTACAAGAACATATCCAAAGCACAAAATCGAATTCCCAGGCCTCAGAACTACAATACCCGGGATACTTGGACCATTATCAAGTGCATCATCTTCCGAAGATCAAATACAGCGGAAACTTTGCAGACTTCCGTGCGTACATCCAAAGAAAGGAATTATTTACCAAAAGTCCCCTCAGCACAGTTCAGGACCGAGTAATCGAAGAGAATCCCACCAGCAATATTTGTTTGTTCTTGGTACTGAGAAAAAGGTGCCAAAACAACAAAGAGCCGCTGAAGTGAGCTGAATCCATGGCTGCCGACCACTTCTACCGAGTGTTGCTGCAGAAGCCTGCCAAAGGTCCGCCCTTTCGTCACCACGACCAAGGTGAAGGAATCAGAGTCTGCAATGTTGCACCTAGAAGGAAGCCAGCTACAATTTCTTCTTCATTTTCCAGGAACTGTGGGGCCTGGGTTGTAATTACCTTGTGCCATTTCGGTGCTTCCTGGCTTGCGAATTGCTGTTTTCTTCAAGTGAAAGTTGAATCCCAAAGACACGAATTACACAATTATGAAGCCCACTTGTTTGCATTTTGCAATTCGAGTCTTGGGAATTTCATTTTTTTCCCCCCACTGGCCATGTAATGTATCTGGGGGACACCCTTGCCACCCTTTCCGCCCATAATACCAAACAAGGGGACCGGGGGCACACCCGCAACCCCACTAACCATGTTAGGTATTACGGGTTTTGATTTATATAGCAGGTCAAATGCTCATTAAACTTGATTCAACCTTTTGTTTCTCAACATTTTGGGGTGAATTCCCTTGCAGCCTGAGTAATATCAGGAAGGCTCCCCTTGTGCTTCTGTGTTTTCTTCATGAACCAATGACTGATTCATTAACTTTTCATCAGAACAGGAAATGGCCATTTGACTTTGGCTGTGATGGTTTCCCAAAGGTCCATCTTCTTGACATGGGAGTAATTATAGGTGGGGACAGTGTTTTTTGTCCCCCCAACTTCTGTGGCATGCCTTTTTGTCCCCCAAAACATTTGGGGGGAGGGCAGGGGTGGCTGTAATCATCAATTATGTATTTGGACACCGCAGGCCCGGCTGGGGTGACCAGCAAGGCTTGCGCTGTCTCATTACATAATGCTGAGATGCCTGGCTGCCGCGCTGCAACACATTCAGGGCTGGGATAACCTGAGTGGCTCAGTCCCTCACCTTGACTGGCCTGACTCAAAGTCAGCAGACAGGGTGCTGAACTGATTGTTGCAGGGACTGGCACCAGAGAATCACTTTCCGGCTTTGTGTTTGTGCGACACACAGACAGGAACTAGGAAGCTCATTCAGCTTGCAGGTTTCTGTCTGGAGGTGCGTGAGTGTGAAGAGGGTAGGTCGGTGTAAGATGAGATGTGGCCCAGGTGGCATTTGAAAGCAGAGTAGAGGTTTTCTTTTTTTTATTGTGTTTGTGTTTGTTGGTTGTGGGGCTGGGATGCGGACGGACCCTAGTGAGGGATGTGTCACATTTGAACAATGTGAGCAGAGCTCAGAGTACACATTAAGGCCCCAGGTATGAAGACACACTAACAATAACAAACGTATTCTCTGTGCAAGCCACAGCTCTGCAACGCCTCTAAAATGAGTCTTGCCACTTTTCAAATGCTACTAAAGCACCACCATCCTAATTTCAAAAAGTAGTTGGTGGAAGGTGCACCCTGCCCAAATAGAGTGGAAACCGTCAAGCTGAGAAAACCTGTGACCCAAAACTGTCACACTCTACAAATTCTGTGAAATGAATTTGAGTGCTATATGCATTCCAAACATAGTGAACTTGTGTTAAGCAGTTTTTGCTCTAGGTGCGCAGAAGGAACCATATGGAATTTTGTGTTGAAAACACACTTTTAGGAGCCCTGTATAACTTTTCACCCTGCCGCCAAAAATAATCTTCTCCAAACTGGCAAAAAGTATTTCGAGTTTTGCAGACACTTTTTCAGGACGGTTTGGTGCAAATTAGTAAATGGGTGTCATGATTCAGCTTACAGGCCACCAAAAACTGCTTCACTTACCAAACTAAGCAGGGGAGTATCCAGAATTGTAAGTGTGGGGGGGATGGTGAGCAAAAAAATGCAGTGTGTGGAATTCCACATGGTCTCATTGGCGCCCCTGCCCCAATCTACTTTTTTGGTAACATTAGTGGAAGATGGCATTTTAACACACAACAACAAAAGTAAAACTGCAGGATCATTCCAGATGCAGGAAACTCATCTATTAGAGCTCTCTCCCAGCCCTCGGGGGCAAAATACATGCAAACGTCCTAATTATTATATGGATTGCACCAACAGAAGTGACTTCACAGAAAAGGGCATTGCAAGGCACATCATCAGTCCTTGATACTTGGAGGTACCATGGAAGTGACTTTAGAATAAGTGGCCATGAATAAGCCAAGTGACAAATAACTTTGTAGTGCAAACTACCTAAATTGCACTTTTGTTATATGTGCAGCAACTCTATAGTCATTGGGCTTTTCCATTATAATACCATGATACATTAACATAAGCTTTGACGTGATTCAGAGTCACTTTCAGAGCTGCAGATAACGCACAATATGGGGTCATTACAACCCAGGCGCTAATTGCGCCAACTTTACCACCATGGTGTAAACTATGTTTACACCATGGTGGATGGCGGATTTACCGCCCCATTCCAAGGTGAGTGGGGCGGTAAATCCCCATTTCCCATTTTCCCTTCCCCATTCCCATTTTTGCCCCATAGGGCATAATGGGAGTGGGGAAGGCGCTAATTACTCCACTGTAAATTACGGTGGCATAATTAGCACCATGGCAGGTTAGCGCCATGGATTTTAACAGCTGCTAAAAGCAGCCGTTAAAATCAGAATAGGCGTTAAGGGTTAACGACGGCGTTAACCCTTAACGCCTGGGTCGTAATGAGGCCCAATGTGATTAAATGATTTGCTCAGGATCACACACTTGGTAAAACAGTGAAACTGGGATGTGGACAATTTAAGCGACCGTGCACATCTTTCCAGGCTTAGTTGATATAGATATTTATTAAGGTTTTGCTTTACATTTCATGTGCTTATTTATTCATATAATACATATAACATATAATTATTTATAGCAATGCATTGGAAGCAAACCACATTACATAATAAACTAGCCGTTCATAGTAAACTAACCATCCACTATATATACATTGTTATAGAAATATGTTGAGCAATGGGAGTATGGCTTTAGTTTCATTCTCTCCATTCTGCATGCAAAGTCACAATAGCATCATGTAGATTAATGTGAGCCTAACAAATCCCCCTTGGGTTTTAAAGCCTATTCATTATTTCATAAAGCATGCAACATTATGCACCCTTCTCACTTCTGATCACTCCCTCCCATTCACTTTTCTGAAGGGACAAAAGTCCCTGCTAATAGTACCCCCCATCCTCCATCAGTGCCTAATCGCTCACATTGTAATGCTCTGTTGATACAGAGCAACATGAGGACCCTCTGCTGCCTAGAGCTCCTTGGGATATTGTCCTGCAAGCAGGACACCTCTACCATTCAGAACAGGTAAGGTGTCTTGCTGCCAGGACAATGAGCGTGCTGAGCAGGAATTGCTCAGCACACATTGTCCTGCCAGCGACACCTTTGCCGTTGGGCACCCTCTTTGATGTGCCGAACGGGAGAGGTGTGCCAATGACAAATGTCCCGGTCTGGCTCTTAAAAGATCCAATGGGGCATCTTCCCCCTACCTCCCGCCTCTACCGCTTGGTATTCCACTGCTTGAAGCCATTTGAACACAGGAAAACATACCTTAATTTTAATCTTTCATAATCTTGTAGAAAAAATCGATCACCACATACACATATAAGGTGCTGTTGAGAACCCAAGTTTGGAGATAAATGGCATTTAATGATTGATACCAAGTATACTTGGTCACCCACTGCACTACATTAACCAATGGCTTCTGCCTTTGAATGAAAAGAAAAATCAAGGGAATTGCTGACATTCCAGTGAATCTGTTCCTTTCGGCCATGGCTTTATAGTTCAGCTAGGACAAGTCAACGTAGCCCTAAATATCAGGGATCAGGGAGTGATAAAGTCTGGTCTGCTCAATGAACGTGCGTTATTGTATATGTACAAATAAAGGTTATGTGCACACAGTGTATGTCAATGGAGGTGCTGCGTGCATTTGTGTCTGAGTGAGAGCTTAAGCAAGCATATGTGTGTTGACTTTTGTGTCTGAATGAATAATACATAATGCATTGTTTGTATGTTCTATTCGAATTAAGTTTGTGAATGTTATGTTGTGTCACTATGTGCATGGCAGCCCGGCTGGAGAAGTGTGAGGGCCCAATTGATTTTTAAAGATAGGCCACTAGTCTTATGAAAGTTATAACAGAGCGTCAGCAATGGACTCCTGTGGTGTAGTAGTCTAGTGTTATCCCTCAGGGATTTAGGTTGTTTGACCGAGGTACAAAATCACGGCAAAATTGACCATAGTCATTTTCACTGCAAATACTTTTTTACCTCAGTACAAAAAAAACATGTCCCCCCAAACTGCCAGAACACCCATAATCCCCCCCTACTTTCCTTTTCTCCATCCGCCGCTCTCCTGTACCCCGCAGTGTCCGATGCATCCATCTAACGCAGGTCGGATCTGATACTGCAGGATCCCTTTTTCTTCTTTCGTTTTGTTGGGTCTCCTACCACCAATGCTGAAGAAGTGGGGGACACCCCCGCAGCCCGAAGTAAAAAATGCCGAACATGAGGGGCGGGGGCCACCCCCGCAACTCCAGATCTTCATGTTTGGTATTTTCGGCTTTGAACTAATCGCGGTTATCGAATTTAGTAAAATCTATCATTCAACAAAATTGCATCGAACAATTTGGCCAAACCGATCCCTAAGAACCAGCACCCGCCCTCATTCCACCCCACCCCTGTCCCCCCCCAACATGTTCAGCAAAGTTACTCCACTGCATCTTGATCCTACTGGCTTTGACAATGCTGGGTCCTCCATATGTTTTAATTGTGAACACTTTATTTGCTAGGAAACTAACAGTCTATACAGTTGCTCGTTGTGTTCTGTCTAACCTTAACCTTTCCCTCTAATCTACATTTTGCAAAGGTAATACACATAAGTGCTGTTGCTGACCTTAATTGATGTCACTCTTTGTGCTGGATATGTAAAGCAAAGACAAAGTTACTCACCAGCAATATTGTTCCTTTTATAATTCGATTCCCTTTCCAATTGAATGTTATTGTTAGATTGCTTGTGTGCCTTGTGTATATGTAAATAAATGTATTGTAATATAACTTTAAGTGAGTAAGTGTTTTGTTGGGTCTGTGTGTGTACTATTTTCTATATACTGCTCTATTGCTCACATTACGCCCTCTACAGACTTTTGTAGTACATGCCTAAATTAAGAGTTGGGTCCATAATACCAAAAGATAAGACTTATTAAGTCCCACACCAGTTGGACTTTAGAAAAACGTACCTAACACTGTTATATGATGCTGAGGTTTCATTATAATCTGTTCCTTGACTGGGAAATCTAATCTGTCAATTTGAACATACACCCCTGTTTTGACCTAACTTTCTCCAGATACCCTCTATTATTATTGCAGCCCAGGGTGAGCAGGCTAGTCAAAGGCAGGATTATTTAAACTAACCCCCATACACACCCAGTCTCAGCCTGAGAATTCCTGCCTCCCACACCAATATATTAATTACCGTAAAGGCCGTAGCAGGACTCAGGAACCTCCAGGAATGCCAGACTGTTATGTTTTTTTATGTTGCATTTGTATGGTGCTTTATGTACCATTGGTATGATCTCAAAGCGCTCGGGGACTAAGTTCCATATCAGTTGAGAGAGTAGTGTAGCATATAGTGCTTGGGTGCACTTGGTATGTGAGCAGTCAGAGTGGTTTGCCCGGGTTGGCTGCATTCTAATAGTAAGTGTGGTGAGGTGGATGTGAGAGATCAGTGTCATTTGCGCAGCAAGGAAGGTGGTCTCAGAGTCTGCATGCTGGCTGCTGTGGGGGATTTGTACGGGATGATGGAGCTGCTAGGAGAATTTTTTTGTGGGGTATAGCTGCATTCTACCAGGCTGTTGAGGTGTTTTATGAGTGATGCAGTTATGTGTGCAGCTAGGTCGAATTGATAGAGGGGTTTGCTGTTTTCTATTGTTTATTGATGAAAAGTGGAGAGTGAGCATACTGGTAGGAATGAGTGTCTGTGGTTTTCAGTGGGTGGCTTCCTTACTTGAGATGCTTTTGGAGCACAGTGCGCCGGCTGTGTCTGTCCTGGTGGTTCGTGGTCTTGGATTTCAGAGAGAGGTAAACTGGCCGCTGATGCTATGTTGTGTTATCTCGGTTGGATAGGCCTTTTCCAGTCGCTCTGTACAAGGACTCGGAGGGCCCATTTTCTGGGTCCCAGGAGCAATTTTATGCTGGGTTGCTGGGTGCTTCTTGGGTTATTGCATGTTTCTCCGGAGAGTTTACCCAAGCATAGTTGCTACTGTGCGTCTGGTGCCGGCTTCTAGGTTCTTATTCCTAGGTGGGCAGGGGTTGCCCCTATTGCTCCTATAACACCAGCTATGCTTTGGCGGTTGAGCTATGTGTGTGCGGCCTGCCGCATCCTAGGCTGGACGTCCTTTGGTTTATATGCCAACTTCCGTTCTCTGCGTGTTTTTGCTTTTTCGTGGTGAGGTGATTAATGAATTGGTCAGTCACTTTCCGTGACTTTTCTTTTGTGGTTCAGGTTGGTGCTGATTCTCACAGGACTTTAGCCATTGGGGGGTGGTTTTACGGCTTTAGATGAACCCTTTCATAAATTTGGGAAAAACTTTGTTTTTACCGCTTTATAAAAGTCAATGTAGTCCTGGTTGTGTCGAA
The DNA here is from genome assembly GCF_040938575.1 of Ambystoma mexicanum. Taxonomy (NCBI): domain Eukaryota; kingdom Metazoa; phylum Chordata; class Amphibia; order Caudata; family Ambystomatidae; genus Ambystoma; species Ambystoma mexicanum. The sequence continues at coordinate 1,435,954,057 of NC_090921.1, forward strand.
TATGGGGAGGTGGTAAATTCCATAGAGTTGGTGCCAGGGTAGAGTAGGATATCCCTCCAAGTCTGGCTGAATTGGAGGCTGGGATCCTTAGTAGGAGGGCCATGCTTGATCTTAGGGTGCGTGATGGGAGGTAGAGTATAGTCTTCTCTTGGAGGTGTCCAGCTGACCTCTTGCACTGCTCAGTGGGTGATGTACAGGATTTTTAAAGTGGACCTTCGTCCAATAGGTTGCCAGTGGAGTGTGTAGAGGGCAGGCAAGATGTGGTCCCTTTGTCTCAGTGCAAGGGGGAGTTTAGCAGCTGCATTTTGGACTCTTTGGAGTTTGTTAATTTGGTATGCCGGAGCAACCAGGTACATGTAGTTCGCATAGTTCAGTCTGGACATGACAATTGACATAATAGAAGTCAATCTATTGGGGAATGTGACATAAGGGAACATGTGTCTCAGCAGCTTGAGGTGTTAGTGACTGGATGTGGATAAATTATTGATCGGGTGGGAGAGGGTTAGGCCCGAGTACAATGTACAACCAAGGATTTTGACTGGAGTGCCAAGGGAGGGAGGCCATGGGAGTGGTTGAGGTTGTAGAGCTGTATTGCCATGTACCATGATCTCTGTTTCCCTGGGTTGTGAATGCAGTGGTTTGTAGTCATCCATTGGACGGAAGGCTATTGCTTTCAAGGAAGCCATGGTTGAAATCCCACCTTCTGTTAAATGTGTCCATATTTCCTTCCAGCTTTCCCGTTTATAGCACCTTGCTGGTTGTGACTCTGGGGAGTGAATAGCAAGGTCGTGTGCACTGTGATTTCTGATGCATGGTGTCTACATGCCTTGGTTTACTATGACACTGTGGAAGGTTCAGCAGTCTGACCATAGCTAAGGCATAGACAGGGTTGCTGTTCATAAGCTCATTGCACACAATCCTAGGGTGAAGATAACCATGTCATAAATAAATGGGGAAACCAAAAAATGTGAGGTTTTTTTTTTTTGCCCGCTTCTTAGGGAGCAGTGCTCAAATTTGCAAATTTGGATTTCTGGCATACAATGCTTGTCAAGTGTTGTTTGGGGCCTACGGAAGTAAGTCAAAAGGGCTTTGTGCCTGTCTTTTCTTGGGCATGGCTTCAACGCCCCAGCTCACCATACAGTGAGTACATGCTAGACATACCTTGTGCCACCTCTTCTATAGCTATCTCTCCTTTTGCTGCTGTGTCCCACAGAATACAGTTTAGTCCCATTATAGATTTGGTTTGATTGTGCACAGAGCTCTTCATCCTGTGCCTTCTCATTCCTTCCTGTACACCTTATCTATCCCTCTCTTTCATCCGAACTATTTCCCAGACTTTTCTCCTCGCTACCGCTACAGAATGTTCTTTCATACTCCTCCTTTGCCTCTCTGACAGGCCAAGGCACTTTGCACCATGAACTAGGGCAGTAGGCGCTATACAAATACAAAATAATATAAAATGTCCCTATTTTATCTAGTGCAAATAGTTATGAAACCATGTCCTAGTGTCCGAATGAGAGAATTAAGCTCAAGCTGATTTCCAAGCATTGACTTAGGTGTAGGGTTTTACAAGCACTGCTCCCTCTTATACCCCTTCCTCAGTGCCTCACAATCCCCTCCCCTCAGCTGAAGTATAATACTGGCTTATCCCTCAGAGTCAATAAGTTCAAATCATGTTGGTGAAAGTTTTCCAAAATAATGAGAAAATATAATCATCTGTACCCGACCATTTGCCATTACCACCCCATCTTCCAATTCTATCCCAGCACAAAAGTTGCCAGTCACTATTTTGAAATCAGTTCACGGGCTCAGCGCACCCAAATGCCAAGATAAGATTACCATTCATCATTGAAGCCGTTATCTCAGTATCACTCCTTTAGAGACAGAATGTTCTACCTATCCAGGCTCATGATGGCCACAAATGATGAACATGCATGGATTTTAGCCTCACCAAGCGAAACATAATAATGACACTCTCTTTATTACCAGCTACATGTGTCCTCACAATAGCCTCCCCTCCTGTCACAGGTGCCCTTGCCTCTTCACATGCCTGCCCTGACTGCCACCGGAACAAGCTGTGGTTTAGCATTCCTATTCTAGACCTTTTCATAACAGTCAAATGGAATCAGTCTATCTTGCACACACAATGTATAATACACATGGATGATTAGAAGCAATGACCAGATCTGGCAAGTATACAGATGAAAAATTTGATGTGAATTTGATCAAATATTTTTATATCAGGTAGAATTAGAAATAATTACAAGCATGCATCCCCAAAGACCTCATACCCACACATCCCGATATGAACCAGTTTTTGGAGCCTTTGTGGGCAATGTTTAATGACAAATAGCAGGTATCTGCTCAAAGGTTGTTTTGAGGAAGCTAATGATTCTTTCCACCAACCCTGCAGGCTATCCACCATCAGCATAAATTATGGGGTGTGGATACTGATGACTTTTCAGTATCCGTTTATCTGCCTGACTCTACCCACATTTAATTTGCCTTCACCTACCTAAGCAGCAGAAAGTGCTGATCGAGTCAGTGAAAAGGCTGAGGGTATTTTTGGATGTAAATATCTTTACTACTTGCACAACTTGCTTGGGGAAGGAGGTAGACTCCCCCTTACCTTCCTTCCAGACAATAGTATTGGCACATGTATACACTGAAATCACAGCTGAGTGAAGAGAACTCCTTCGGCGTTGTACAGATTTTGGAGGAGGATAGAAGTGGTACTGCAAATCACCATCTGGTGGTGCAGGTAACCAGCCTTGTGAAAGTTATTTAATATAGGTTAATTACCACCAATGAGCCACCATTAGTGTTGAATGCCGAGATATGTGGCTGTATTTGGTACGCTGTGTAGCTGTGATTTCTTACCATTTTATCTAGTACTACTTTCTTTAAAATAAACTATGCATTGCAAACTGCTCATGCTAGTACTAATTCTGTTTTGTAAAGTCATTAATTGTGTTTCGTAAATGTGGATCACATGTCGACCTCAACTCACTTCACAGGAAAAATATATGCAGAAAGACACAAAGAGGAAATAGATCATGCAGCAGAAGTGCAAACTTCCCTGACATACTGGAAATCTACAATATGGGTATGTTTAGAGCATCTGACCTCATACCAATAACATGCACAGCATAGGGGGCAAGCAGTATTGAAAACTTCCATTACATACAGGACAAGTACATAATGGACACAGCATTGAAATATACTAACACAGAGAGTAGGTACGGCATGTTAAGCAGCAGTGCCAACTTCACTCGCTAGCACATACTAAAGTTACAGCAGAGGCAGCGGCACTGCACATTTTCTAAAAATATGAGCATTTTCTCACAAATGTAGCACATACATATACTTCATGGGCAGAACCAACACAGACTTCCCTTTCAAATATAAGAGGTACAGCCACAGCATATGTACAACCAGTGGAAGCTTTTTTTCACTTGTTAACCACATAGACCAGGCTAGTGAAAGCTTTACTTAATATCCAACCAATATGGACAGGGGTAGCGCCTTTCAACAAAAAATAGATCTGGAATGTGCAAGATCACTTCAAACGTCCCTAACAAAACAATCGTGCATACAGCATGGACTGCGCTAGTGCAAGCTTTTCTCCGAAATAAGTGAAGTATGGGTAAGAAAAGATAAAAAAGGTTACTCTCACACACAGATCAGCATAGGCAAGTGCAAGTCTGTAGGGAAGTCTAATGCATGAGAAATGATGCAGAGCAAGCTGTCATTTAAAAAACAACATACACGCTGCAGGTTGTGCACGGTATTTGGAAAACACATGTGCAAACAAAATGTGAAATGTTTTGCAGCCACTCAGATGAAACTCTGACAAAGTCTCAGATAAACATTTTAAGTACCAGAAAATAACCTGCAACTTTTGTGAAAATGGGCAACTGCTTAACCTGAGGAGAAAGAGAACAGCAGTTCAAGAAATAAAAAAAAAATAATTTGCCTTTTATTATGCTTTCTTTTTGGGGGAAATGTAAAATCCAGGGGAACAGGAAAATGTACATTTTAAAAACTGAAAGTGTGAAGGGGACCACATTAAAGGAAGCCAGGAACAAACTCTGGCATCTGTGCTCTGCCCATGCCACCTCCCCCAAATTGAGATGTGCAAACAGATACTATGATTTCTCACGGAGATGAGATGGTGGAGGATAGGGCCATAGAGATAACAACTGGACCTGACTGTAAATCCTAAATAGGCGTTTATGGGTTGCATTTATGTATTATAGGTTTAAGATAATTAACTCATAGGGGATTCAGCATGACCAGGCGATCTGCTTAGTCTAATCTGATCTCCGGATCCCACATGAGGCAGAAGAAGAAAATACCTAGAAAAACAATGGTTAATCTGAAAAATCTACAGACCTGTGAACTGTCGAAGGGGGGCAGCGCCAAACGTCATAAAGTCCTGAAGAGCCGAACTTCAAAGACCTTATTACCACCAGGCCTCTGGGTTGTAAATATTAGCCCCGAGCTAACAGCTAAAGAACTGGAGACTCCAGATGCTATGTTGTTGATAGAGCCACCTGCAGATTGATTTTGGTATTGGAGAAATGCACTTTTGTACAGTTTGATTCACTATATTGCACATAATTCTTCAAGAGAAACCTAGAAAGTAAATGTTTCTTGTGCAATGTTCAGCTAGACATGCTCCATTAGGAGTTAGAAAAACAAAAATTGTCTGAGATCATTTTCAGTATACAAAGTAGGCAAATTTGCATTTTGTTGCAAAGAAATGGTGCACACTCGTGTGTGATATGAGATAGTGTCTACAGGACAATAATGTGTACAAACAAGTATAAATAAGTTATGAGCCAAAATATGTAGTTTACCATTTACCCTATTGTGATAAAAATTGCATTAATTTATTCCTGCCAGAGAGAGGGACCAGGTCTGCAAATGTGTAAAGTAATATTATATTTGGAAATTACAAATGTATGGTGTTGTAATATCTAATGCAGGAAATCCCTGAGATGACATCACATGAAATGGGAGGGGAACTGGGTGAAGATGTTACTTACATCGGGGTGACTACTTCATTGTATTGTATTGCATTGTTTATTTATTTATTGATATGCACAATGACTGTGTAGGGGTAAGTTTACAGTGATCTCACTTTTGGAACACTGTCCAATCACATACATTCACCATTTAGATATTGCAATGTATAGACACCTCAAAAAGCTGGGCTTATTGTTCTGTAGAAGATTTAACACACACTCACTGAGGGACAGACACTGACAGACTCACTTGTTTACTCACTGACTAATGGCGAGAAAGAAAAATTGATAAGAACAGGAAAGAGAAGGAATAGATTGCTCTCTTTTGGAACCCATTTTGGATAATCAACAGTGCCCTGAAAGTGAGGCCTAGTAGGAGTTAATGACCCAGACCATCTTTAGGAGAAGAGATAGCAGACTGTCTGTCTGTGGAAGAAAGCTGATCCCAGTGTGCTGACTGATGCCCACCTGTTCCTGGTGGGGGAGAATAGAACCAGTACTTAAGAGCATAACCATCTGTCTGTGATCCAGCCAAAAACAAATTCATATGTGAGTATGATCAAATCAGAAAACTATCCTGATGAGAGTGATACTATAAAAGGAATTAGATTAAATCCCGGCCTTGTTATTTGTAAGCACGGAGGGGTGTGGGAATAGAAACTGACTGTCCATCCAGGGAAATAAGTAAATATTTCATAAGCATATGTGCTTCTGGAATTATAGATCAATGAAATAGTATCTGTGATCTGTACATAGTGAGATCGTCCGACTCTTTCTCTGTGCATTGTGCAAGTACAGAAGAGCAATGGACGTCTCACTGTGTGCATATCTGGAGAAATTAAGTAACATCACTTCCCGGATACGCCACTGAGCAGAATACTTTTGTTAAAGCTAATTGATCCAGACAATAGGGAGAGGGTGATTATTTGCTGGGCATTCTCTCACTGTTTAATGTTTCCACAATAATTAAATAGAAACAGCACTGAAGGGATCCAGCCTCCCTACATGTTGAACATACATTTTCTTTTTCTTTATAAGCCATTTACATACCTGAAGGTCCAGTAGTTTGTTGAAATTGAGTTTACAATGTTGTTGACATTCTGGCATGTCTATTGATTATGGGGGTTGGAATTTTGAATAAAGGGGAAGTGGATAGGCAGGGATATTATACATTAATGTGTTGGTTTTCACAAATGAAATATTTCTCCTGCCCTTTCATGCATTCAATCCGTGGTGCCTGATGCATAGATACCTATGGTGATGTGTGTGTTAGAAAAGTCCCTTATTTCCATTATTGTGTTGATTATTTCTTATCATAGGCTTTTTATCAAGAAACCATTTGTTTATCTTTAATCTGATTCCATTATTTCTATTCTGTTAATAAATACACCTTCTGTGTAACAATGTGTGATTAAAGGGGAGGGGAGCTGTAAGGAATCAATGTTATTACGTTGGGGGGTCCTGATTCATTAAAAAAAGCTTGATTAAGTAAAGGAAAACATTGTGTGTGCCTGGTTTGGAAAGCTCCACTGAATTATATGTAGCCCAATGAAACCATCCTGTAGAACTGGAGGTCCAACAGAGACATGCTTTTTGGGATATGTAGTGTCATTGCAACATAAACCTTTTTAACTTAAATTGTGCACAACCCACAAATGTGCATGGAAGCTGTGTGTGAACCTCATTCTGGGTATGACTGATGGGTGGTCCCTACCTCATTCCGAAGTCTGATGCTGAACCAAGCCAATGGCACGGCCACTGCATGTCAAAGGGGACTTCAAAATACCCTTGAGATACTTTGAGAAGTCACCTACTAGCTACACATTAGCCAGGATCCCAACACCTATTTGAAATGATGTCTTGTGTGTGCTCAGCTATAATCATGTCCTCCCTCACACAGAGCTCCTTTGCAGAAAAGGTAATTACGTTACCATGGTCTTATTTGCAAGTCCATTGCATTGTACCAGAAACTCGTTCTTCCAGACGAAACAAATACATGTTGATGGTAACATGCCTCTTCACAAAGTGACTTCCTGCCCCAAACTATAAAGCATAGACAGACGCCACTTTGAGGATTAACCACAACCTTTCTCAATTCGATCTTCCACAAAGAGTTGTATCCAATAGAGGTAGTCATTTTACCAGTCAGGTGATGACAAAAATGTGGGACATTTTAGGAGTGAAAAGGCAATTTCACATCGCCTGCATCCCAGAATCAATCGGTGGTGTGGAGAGATACAACAAAACAATTGTGAGTATCTTGAAGACGTTTGTGGTTGACTCTGGACCAAGTTGGGACATCCAAATGCTGCTTGTCTTGATGGGCATTCCATCTACCCGATGTTTCCATTTCAATTAATGACAGCCCAAAAAATGATATCACCTCAACATCTGCTTTACCAAACTATGGAGAAGACATTGATATATGCATTAACTCATGAGTATACATTGAGAACCTGAGCAATCATCTATAGCATGATTTTGCATATGACCAATGGAATCTAGCAAAATCTGCTGAAGAGATGAGGACACATTACAATGTCAAATCAACAAAATGGGAGTACGAGGTAGGCAAATGGGTTTATCTATATCATTTTCAGATGATCCAAGCTAAGGAGTAGAGGTGTTTACCTTCTGGTGAGAGGTTTTGCGATTATCGAAAACGGTTCTGCTGTCGTCTATAAGATAAAAATCTTAAAAGGAGATCTGGGTGCATATCAATCAATTGAAAAGCTGTCACCAGAGTCCAGCTTTGAGAATGATGCTGGAGTCATCTGAGGTTAGGCCTAAAGAAAATGATGAAGACTGAAATCGAAAGACCAGAAAAAGGAAAAGTATTAAACAGGAAAAGAAATGGGTAAGTAATGAGAGAATTAATGGATGAACATATTAGTATTAATTAATAAGTGATGTAAAAATTCTATGAAAGGAGGTATTGTGTCTCTAAAAATACATGTGCCTATGTGTCACTAAACCAGGCTTTCTACATTGCTGTGTAGACAAATAATTAAGAATTATTTCCAGGACCTATGGATCGGGAGAGGGGACCCCGACCAGGAAAGATTCCCCAATAGAGAGTGTAGAGGATCTGGTTGGAAAGGTTTGCGTCCTAGGAGGATAGCTCAGCGGCAAAATGCTCGCCTCAGACATAAGACGACACAAAGCAACACAGGTTCGATCCATGGTTCTGTTGGAAACCTCTGGGTATTAAGTGCATTATAAATATGCAACTAAGACATATTCCGGTAACAGCGCCTCGATGCCCCAGGGCTGTGTGAGCACTTTAAAAATGTAAATAAATAAATAAATATTGTTAATTGAGCAGAAGGTGATGGTGCCAGAAAGACTAATCCAAGATTAACCTGAAAGTAAATAAATAAATAAAACACATTTGGATTACCTCCGTTGGCCTCCCACTTATGCTGTTGGATGGAATAAAAGCAAGGGGGGATTTATAGGGAAGTCTAACTCATAAGAAAAGAAGCTGGGGAAGATATAATTTTCAACACAACACATACACTGCAGCCTGTGCACAGTAATTGGAAAACACACGAACAAACGAAATGTGCAATGTTTTGCAGCCACTCAGATAAAACTTTAATATTCAAAGCCTGAGATTAACATTTCAAGTACCAGAAAATGACATACAACTTTTGTTAAAATGGGGAACTGCTTAGCCTGAGGATTTGCATTTTATGCTGCACTGTTTTGGAGGAGAATGTACATTTTAAAAGCTCAAAGTGTGAATGGGTCCACATTAAACGAAGAAAGAACTGAACTCTGACATCTGTGTTCTGCCCATGCCACCTCCCCCAAATTGAGAGGTGAAAACAGAAACCATGCTTTTTCAGAGAGATGAACTGGTGCAGGATAGGGCCATAGAGTTAACAACTGGGCCTGATTGCAAATCCTAAACAGGCATTTATGGGCTGCATCTGTGTATGCATCACTGGTACAAATGACAAATTCAAGACTTCTTTGACAAGCAAGCCACCACAAATCTACAACCACAGTTAGGCACCCACCACTGTGTATAGCCTCACATTGATCTATCCAGTCAACAATTGTCTAACACTGTGGCTTATCTGCTGCTGTGATCAGAACCAACAAGAACTATCAACAAGAGATAGCCTCTCAACTAGGGAGCCTACTACCAAAACAGCTTAAAGCACAACCAGATCTGCAGTACAACACCTACAAGAGTCATGAAAGACTACTACCTCAAACATGCCCGGATACAAAAAGTTCAAGGAAGCGAGAATGGAAAACATAATAGAAAAGATTAATGCAACCTTACTGCTGCCGAACAACAAGAACTACCTATTAGAATCACAAAATCTCCAAAATCACCATCTATCACCTCAAAATGAACTAAAGATATGGACAAAGACAAGAAGAAACACATCATACATCTCCTGCTACCTCTCTACCTACAATACTACTAGACGAGAAAGCAAAAAACCCACAAAAAAGGACCCAAGGAATAGTAGAGTGGGCCCCACCAGACTATCAAACCATAAACTGCAATGCACATAACCCAGCAATGTGGAAAACAGCTTTGTAAATGCACATGTAAGAACCAAAAACCTAAGCTAGAATCCCCAACCATACACACCCCTTACATAACCAGGAATTGGAAAAACGACCACAGGGACATCCATTCCCCCCACTACAATGAATCGGTACAGAGAAACCGATCACACAACTTAATGGAACTCCTCACTGAAATCACAGAGGATTCAACCATGCACACAGCAACAAAACATTTTCACCCCCGAGAGAGCAGAAGAATCAATGGTCAACACCCCAACCAAAACACAAGAATTGCACTTAAGAAAGAACAAGCCAACTTGTGCACACAACACTGCAGCTTACTAAACGTACCATTTATGCCAAAGCACAAAGAGAAATGTATGACCTTTTAAGCGGAGGCAGAACAGATACACTCTTTCTCACAGAAACATGAATATCTGACAACTCCAAAGTAATGGCCCACAAAGCCATATCCAATCACAAAAAATAAATACACTCTAACAGACAAAATGGAAAAGGAAGAGGAATCGCCCTAGTGCATACAAATCACATCTGCTCAACACCCCTCTCCTCAGATGACATAGAAGACAGTGAATCATTCAAGCTCAAAGGCCAATTCAACCTACTTTTCCTTCTGATCTACAGTCTGCCAACTTACAACAACTTCAACACAGATCTCACTGATGCTGGAGCCAACTTCTTTACAAACCATGACAACATCATTATATATCCTAATGGAAACCTTTTACTTCAAACAAATAGTAATTAGTCACCCACACAGCTGTACACATTTTAGACACTGATGCCGGAGCCAACTTCTTTACAAACCATGACAACATCATTATATATCCTAATGGAAACCTTTTACTTCAAACAAATAGTAATTAGTCACCCACACAGCTGTACACATTTTAGACACAATTTTATACAAGGATGGTCTATTGAGTGCCGTCCCACTGGTACCAATCATATAGAGCCACATACATATGATCCTGTTCACCATCAAAATCGTGAGCCGCATGATGCCCACAAACATAAAACCCCAGTGACAAAGAAAAAAAATAAATGGAAAGACTTGACCTGGAAACCCTAACAGATATATCAGAATCTATGAAACAATGCATCGCCCATCTAAATAGAATGATACTGGGCTCAGTGGAAGAGAAACTTCACACCTGGATCACAGAAGCTATAGATCAATTAGCAGCCCTAAAACTTTTCAAACCCACTCCAAAGCAAATTGCAGAAAATTTGAACTGTAGCTATGCACATAACTATCAATCCACTAACATGCACCCTCCAGCTTAGCTCCTAGTATACCTCCTTCCAACCATCCACATGGCATTCAGACATGGGTGACTCGCAGGGTCCATACCACCCTCTCATAACATTAATGGCCGAAATTCACACACACATAATAGCACCTCCCAATTCTCTCAAACTTTGGCCTATGGTCCCTTCGACGGTGTTCAACCACCAGGGTGTTGGGATCATAATTATGGTGAAAGGCATCATACAAATGACAAAATGAATGAATGAGAAGAACAGAGGGATCTAAAAAAAACGTAAACTGGAAAAATGATGGAGAAAACTCTACAACCAATTGGACAAAACCCACTACCAATAACAAATCTGAATGTACATATCAGTAGTCCTGAAAGCCAAAAATGCATGTAGACTGCAACAATCCAATAAGCAACAAACCCACAAAGAGAAATGTTCAAAATCATCAGGGAAATAAAACACCCTACTTCTTTGCAACAACTGCATCATACCATCACAATCCCTATGTCACAATATGACAACCCATCTAAGAGAAGAAAGAGAAGCAATCCAACAAACTATTGACTCAGACTGAAGTACCACAAACACCCTCTCAGAAACCAGCACTCCATCAATCACCACAACACTCAATAGAATCAACCCCATTGAGAGGAAAGTTTCAACAAACCAATAAAAGACTCCAACATCACTGGATCTCCCAGTGACCCATGTCCAATTGGTATCTGCAACTAAATTCTAATCTACAAAACACCAGTTTTATACTTCCGTCTACTAATGAATCTAAACACAAGAATAGTACCAAAATGATTCAAATTAGCGTACATCAAACTCATTGTAAAAGATGACACAGGAAATGCAGAAGAACCTACTAACTACAGATCTATATCATATTTATCATACCAAGCACCAATCCTAGAGAACCACACCTACAAAGAACTTTTCAATCATGTAGAAAGCAACAGAATACTTGACAAATCCCACGTTGGCTATAGAACCATGAGAGAAACTGAATCAGCACTCCTCTCCATATCGGAAAAACCTAAAAATAAATGTGGACAACACCACCTAATGTCATTCTACTGGACATGCAAGCCACCTTGACACTCCCATGATTTCATTATACAGCACACTAAAGCCAGGGACTCACATCCAACCTCCACAAACACCCCATGTCACAATGGACTAGGAACCAGGCCGGTGTGTATGAATAAGATATTTATTAATGTATAATTTAATGAAAAAGAAAAAGAAAAAAAAATCACAGCCACCAATGTGTGGCAGCAGAAAATGCAATGATCTCTACAGAACAGCTAGGTTGAGATGTCCTACTATAGTTCACTGAGGTCTTTAATGGCAAAACAGAAAGAGAACAATTTTCCACCAAGTGAAAGCACCAACAGTTTAGCACTCTCCCGGTAACACTCCCCCCCCCAACATCAATTAGACTTGATTCATTTGGGTGCAATGCAGTGGCAAGGAGTAGGAATGAAGAGAAAAAAAACAGATTTGGGTTAAGCCCACCACCACATGATGGGAAGTCAGCAAAGAAAGGGAAAACCCGTTTTTGGAGCAAAATAGCAGAATGGGATTTTGGTTCTTACTCATAACTGCTAGGGGACAGAATAGAAGGAAATGTGTATTGCTTACACTTAGGAGATAGGGACAGTTTAGAGAATACTAATCAGCACACCAGGGCAAAAATAGAAATGAAGTAGGAAAATCGGTTTTGAGAAAAAGCAAATGCAAAGGGAAAATACACTGGCAAATGGAAATTCATTTTTATTGGGGCTTACAATGACAGGCAGCTCAGGGAAGGGGTACATAACAGGTAGATTTCTAGGCAAAGGGGATTGTTCACAGTGGGAACAACGGTTTGGGTATAATAGGACAGATGCAAATAGGAATATGTTTAGTAATGCAAACAATACATGGACAAATGTGGTTTTTAGTTACAGGGAAAATATTTCTTTTGAGGCAATACTTTACTGACTCTAGCAATCAAATGAAAACACCAGGAACAAGATATTTTTGATTTCCAATTGCAACAATCTTGCACCGTGAATTTCAATGGGGGACTTAATTGATTTACTTAAAAAAATACTAAGTATGTACACAGACAGCTGAGAGGTTTTTGAAAGGAGATATGCTAACATACACAAACAAGAGATTCTTCTATGGGGAGATGACTGTAATAAATTGGCAATTTGGGGTTTTCAATGGGGTATTGGATAAAATGTACAACTACAAAAATGAAGAGTTTATGCAATTTAGGGCTGGGTTATATGCTAGTTACAAAACAAGCCTTGGTTTAGGATTCAGGAAAGCCAGCTGGATCTCAGGACAATCTGGACAGCTAGGGCAAGCAGTCTGGTCACTGCACTCTCAAAGATGGTAATGCTCAGCAGCCTTCTCTCTGCCCTCCTTCTCCTGTCTCCCGGTTTTTGTCTGCCTGTTTGACCTAGTACAGTCCCCATTATATAGCAAAAATGAGATCACTAACTTTACAATCTATGGGGAGTACCCAATAATTATCCCTACCACTCAAATAGGACAGTTACCATTCCTCTCTCTGCCCCTAGCATTATTAGTTCAGGGGGAAGTGAGCACCATCTGTCTGTTTGCATTTATTACCCTCCTTTTTCCTCATTACCACAAAAACTAGTTATGGCTCATAACTTCATAATCATACTAACCCCTGCTATATTTGGTTTTAGCTGGTCATAAGGAATTAGGTATGCCGATCGCCAACTCTATACCATGTAACATGGCACGGTGGGACATTTTTGTCCTTTTCATAAAATGTACAAACGTTATGAATCTGCAAATGATCAAGCATGTTCCTAATTTCTGGGCTCCTGCCCTCATGTCTGCAGAGCAGGGAATTATGACGCCCTTAGCATCATCACATTTTAATGCAGGAAGGTTATAGGATATGTGTGATATCCAGCGGGAAGTGGGGCTTTGTCATCATGAATTTCTTGGCTTCATGCCAGAACTGTTTTTTTCCCTGAAGCAAGGCTCTATTCAAAGGTGACTGCAGCATTGTGGGTTGAAACATAATATGCATTTGCTTTGGTCAACCCCCCACATCATATTTCCATTCTCTGTGCGAGCAGTGCTCTTTTTCTACAGGGCTTTTTAAATCCGTTTTTCTATTTACACGTGTTCAGGCAGTTTTTTTGCTTTTAATGTTTACATCCTGTCTTACAGGTCACAGGACTCTAAGTTCTCCTTCTTGGGTGAATTGAACTTTTGCTGTTGGTCCTTTGACAATGATAGGTAGGCCCCCTTTCACATGGTTCTTTAATTTGACATGAACACAAAGAAAAAGCCAAGCCGTTTTTCGTTTGCTGTGTTTAATGGCCGCTGTTCATGTGCAAGGGAGAGCAAAAGCCGTTTTTGGTTGTAATGTTGAAATTATTGTCCTTTAGGTGAAATGAAAGAAAAGCAAGGCCTTTTTTTGATTGCAGTGTATAACTTCATGTCATTCAGGTGAAATAAAAGCAAAGCAGGGTCGTCTTTGGTTGCAGTGTAGAAATTCTTGCAACTTGTGTGAAATAAGAGCAAACATGGCCATTTTAAGTTGCAGTGTAGAAATTCTGCTTTTCACATGAGCGGGGCTTCTGTTTATGGCCTTTAAATGCACGCCACAACACAATCAGACACACAAGGCAAATTAATAGGCTGGAGGAATGTGGCATTAAACCCTCTGCACTTTAATGGCTGAAATCTTTCCTCGCTAACCGAACCGAAAGAACACACCTACCGCCATTTACATCAAACATTAAAAATATCACCTTTGGTGCACTGCAAGGATCAAGCCTCTCCCCGCTTCTCTTCGTCAACATTTACATGACCCCCCTACCGAAACTCATGCAAGCTCATGGACTGACACCTTACAACTATGCATACAACACCCAAATCAACTTCAAGAAAACTTCCAACCGAGAACCTGATCACACCCTCAAGAAATGCCTCACCGACATAAACACCTGAATGACAAACAACAACCTCAAGGTAAATCCAACCAGAACAGAAATATTGATCCCCACTGATAAACAATACACAATAGAATACCTGACCTGGCCACTAAGCATGTTAACCCAACCGGAAATATTGAGACTGATAAAAAAATCTGGGAATTCTCATGGGAAACGTACTCTCTTTGGAACCATACGTCTTCGCAGCCACAAAGAAAATCTTCTACCTCCTGTGATTAAAGAGAGGCATCCTCCCTTACCTCAATATCCCACACAGAACCCATGTAACCATCTTCCTCTTCCTAGTATCATAAAGAATAGATTACACAAATCCAAAATGCTGCAGCAAACTCCTGATACTCAATATAAGAGACCACATTACAAAGGCCAAGATAAGTTAAGCTTCATGACAGAAAAGAAACACATTGGGGGTCATTACAAGTTTGATGGTATCCCGCAAGTCTTATCGGAGGATTTTTATTCTTTTATTTTACTGAGCATTTGTTAGGTGCTGTAGGGAAGGCAGGGTATCACAAGAATTGACACTGACACGATGGGTACAATTTGCAAAACCTCTATTGATAATGTTGGGATTGGTGATTTCCTATTCTGCCCTCTAACTAAAATGGGAGTAGTCTCGCAGATCAAACAATAACCAAAACAGTCCTAGTGGAGTCTGTCATATCAAAATGGCCTATACTAACAAAAACCCTATGCCTTCCTGATCTCTTATGCAAAATGTGTAAAAAGGAGAAAATGTATGCAAAGGAAAAATCAGTGTTCGAATGATAATGTAGCTGAACCAGCCCTCCTCCCCACATTAAGCCTCACAAGGTAAGGCGATCCTTGTAGGCCTTATGAGACACTCTGGTTCAGCTTTCTACACAGTACACAGTTCATAACATGGAAAGCGGCCTGCCTGGTCTTCCACGTTCCAAGTTCCTTTTCTCTAACTATCAAAATAAGGTTTTAACCATAACATTCACAAAGGTCTCCCTCTGACGGGCTCAGACCTTTCGCCACACCGTTCTCGTAGGTCCCCTCTGCCGGGCTCAGACCTCTCATGATACATTTCACACAAAGTCTCGAAGGTCCCCCTCTGCCGGGCTCAGACCTCTCACGATACAGTCCACACAAAGTTGCAAAGGGGCTGCCTTCCCCAAGCTTAATGCAGTTTGGGTCTCCCTCAATTAGACTCGGACCACTGTCAGCTGTCAAAGTCTTTTGAATGTGTGTGGGTTATGCTTACTGACCACCGCAGAACCACTCCAACGCTACATTCACTATTTACTTTCACTCTTGCTGTTTGTTCACTCTTTTACTTTAAACAATGCACCTTTCACAGAGACTTTTGAATGGGCTGCTTCCTTTCAGCGGACACTCCGTTACTTAGTATCGCTTATCTTGCCACTGTTTTTCACTTGTAAATTCATTCACGGATCTGCCTTTCTTTGTGTTTCATCCAAACGCGTGCAGCCTTCACTTGTGATATGATGGTGATACATCATTCGAATGAACACACAGTGGTCTATCGGGTCACTTGCCATCTCACAAGCTGTGTGCTTCTTTCTTGTTTGGTGCTTTCTGATTTTCGAGTCAAGGTTGGTACCACAGGCATGACTTCACCTCCCCAACTCTGCTGTTCACCCGGGTGGGTCACTGCCATCCTTGAAACACAATGCAATCTTCACTTGTGGGATCAGGCCTTCTCGAAGCATCTTTTGTGGCTTGTCTGAGGCAACAACCTCCAATAGGGAAGCCTTGGGGTTTTCGGCCCACTACTCTTGCCCCTTCGTCTGCTGCTATGCTCCAGTAAGTGTTCCTTTGTACTGGAACTTCCGCTCATTCTCGTGTTCCGCATTGCTCAGAGTGTGTCTTTAGGTGTAGCCTTTTCTTAGTGTGAGGAGAGCTAATTGGTATCAGGTGTATGCACTTAGGGTAAAGTGCCTGACTTTGCCTGACCCGATTAACAGGACATGTCCAGTACAATGTGAAAGAGTTAATCTGGTTACTCTCAGTCACCCTCTTCCTCGGCCCAGTGTTATTGTACAAATAGTGGGGAGTTGGGACTTTGGTAAAGCCTAAAAAATAGGATGGGGTAGATGAACAAAAAAGGGGGGATACTTTGTCTCATCATTGGCTCTCTCAGCCCCACTCCCCAAAATACCCCTCATCCAGGTGATCCTCCTGTACTTGTCCACCCCCAGGAACTGGATCCAAAAGCGATGGCTGCAACCTGGCCACCTGGATTTCAAGTCCTCGAGGACTAATGGGGAGATACCCTTTGGTTTTTCAGAGTGCCTAAACAACAGAATTGTGTTTCCAGGTGCTACAAGGCTAAGTTGTGAGGGAACAAGGGGAATGAATAACATTGACAAACAGTAGATATACAATTGTGTTCCCACTAGGCCTTCTGAAATTTGGACATGCAAGTGCAGTGAAGAGAAGTGCAAGATATAGGGATGGGTGTTGGGGGGCAAGGAGAGTGGGGGGCAGGAATGAACAAGTGCTGGTGGGGGCCCGGGAGGGAAGTGCCAGGGGAAGCCAAGGAGGAGGCCTCTGTATAAGTGCTAGGGCGGGAGATTCACAAGGGTGGGATGTGCCGCTGCCAGGCAGGGGCCTGCAGGGGGTAGTGATCTGGGGGGGTGGTACTGGTGTTGACTGGGCGGAGAGCCTTATATGCTGGGAGATTCTCAAGTACAAGGCCACCATTCTCAGCAGCAGTGGGTTGATTAGCAAGGATGGGAAAGAAGGAAAGCGGTAGAGAAAAACAGAGTTTTGAGAAGTTTCTGGAACTTAAGGAGGCCTTTCTGAGGTCTGAGAGGGCCAGGGAGGCTGCTCCCGAGGGTAGCACCAGTTGAAGAGAAAGACCTGCCTTCACTCTCTGCTTGAATTATCATTTGACAATCAAAGAGTTGGAATTAGAGGAGCAGTGGGCTTTAGCAGGGGAGTATTTAGGTAGAAAAAGTTGGAGATAGCATGTTCCCAGTACTCAGAAAGCATTGTGGTGATGAAGAGGGTCTTGAATGTGATCCTCATGGCCACATGGAGCCAGTCAATGGATTGTAGGGCTGGAGTGAAATGGTCCTTATGCTTGAGGCCAAGCATAAGTTGTGCAGCCCTATTCTGGATTAGCTGAGGGGGGCGTAGGGAGGAGGGGAGAGATTGAGGAAGAGGCTGTTGAAGTAGCCCAGCCTAGAGAGGACAAGAGCTCTGGAGACATTAAGCTATTGGAGGAAGGTGAGGAAAGGGAGAATGCCTCTGAGGAGGTGAAGCTGGAAATGGGCCTTCTTGGCAAGGTCCAAAATGTGAGGGGTGAAGGAGAGAGCTGAGTCACAGATGACCCAGAGGTTTTTAGCCTCACCTCACAGGATGGAGAGGGTAGAGGGCCCAAGGAGGGTTGGCCAGAAGGTAGGAAGAAAACAGCGAAGAGGTGTACCAATGAGAAGGATCTCTGTCTTACTGCCATTAAGGCAGAGATTGGTAGATGCACACCATGCCTGGATTTAGGTCAGACATTGTGCATGAGAGAGGAGGAAGAGGAGTTAATAGAGGGAAAGCTGAAGGAAAGCTGTGTATCATCAACATAGCACTGGAAGTGAGGAGAGAAGAAGGAGCTCAGGTGAGCAAGAGGAGCGAGATAGATATTGAAGAGCCGGGCCGATAGGATAGAACCCATGGGGATGCCACAGGTAGAGAGTATGGTGGTGGAGGAGAAAGGGTCCAGTTGCAACTGGGAAGGGTGATTAGTGAGGAAAGAAGTCAGCCATTCTAGTATCACGGATTCATTTGATGAGGATAGAATGGTTGACCATGTTGAAAGCAGAGGAGAGATCAAAGAGAATGAGAACAGCAGGAGAGTTAGAGTCAAGATTTGCAAGCTTCGCTTTGCAGGTGTTCAGGAGAGGAGTTTCTCTGCCTCTGGATGGCCAGAATCCAGATTGATGGTCATGGATGCAACCAACAAGTTCAGTCTGGAGGGTCAGTTGGGGGAGTACCAGCTTCTCCAAGAGTTTACTGAGGAATGGGGTAAGGGAGATAGGGCGATAGCTAGCCAGGCAAGTGGTGTTAGCAGGTGGGTTTTTTAAGAGGTGGAGCACATGGGACGGCTTGAGGGATCGAGGGAAGAAGCCAGTGGTGAAGGAGTGGTTAGAGAAGTCAGCAAGAATCAGGCCAGAGAGGAGATGTTGTCCTTGATAGTCCTAGAAGAGCAGGGGTGCACCTGTTTGGACGAGACCGTCATGGAGCGGACAACTTTAGAGACCTCAGTCGGTGCTATGGTCAAGAGGAAGTAGAGTGAGGAAGGTGGAGGAGGGGAGCCAACAGAGGCAGGGGTGCAGGAGCGAGAGTGGAGATGGGAGTGGGGCAGAGTGAGGACTGGATGTCCTGAGTTTTATATGAAAAATGGAAGGCCAATGCAGTGCAGAGAGCCTGGGAGTGAAGGAGTGAGGTGGAGACTGCAGTTGGATTGGCGATTTTCTTGCAGATTTTGAAAAGTTCAGCCATCTTGTTAGTGACTCCAAATATGCAGGTTTTAATGTGGGACCTCTTCTTGTAGTGGATAGCGAAACAATACTGCCTTTATAGCAGGTGGCAGGCAAGTTTGTTATAGTGTGAACCCGAGGTCTGCCACTTCCGTTCAGCAACTCTACGCTTACTTTTCAGAGCAGTTAGATCAACGTGATACCAGCCATTGCACTTGGAGGCTGGCTTGAGGTGGATCCTCGGGAAGAGTCGAGGTGAATATTGAAGTCACCAAGGAGGAAGAGTTTGGAAGTAGAGGTCAGAAGGGAGGAGGTGAGGTTGACCTGTTGAGAGAGGAAGAGAGGGAAAGGGCCAGGGGGCCTGTAGGTGGTGGCAAGGGTGAGAGAGTGGGAGAGAGAGAACCAGAGCCTGCAGATGAGGCATTCAAAAAAGGAATAGCGTTGAGTAGGTATGATGGCAGATGGGACCCACTCAGGGAAAATCAGAGTCACTTCACCTCTGGGCCGGCTGGACCTGGGTTTGGAGAGGAGTTTGTAGCCCTCAGGAAGGAGAGTGTCAAAAACAGTGACAGAGCTGGCATTGGACCATGTCTCGGTAAGGGTGAGGACGTCAAGGTCAAAGTGTTCAAGAAGAGAGATATCAGAGGAGCATTTGACAGCAGAGCGAGCATTCAATATGGCTAATTTAAGCTGATTACCACCTTTGAAAGTTTTCTGAGGGGCTCAGGGGTGTGGGACTCTCGACATTGGAGGTGGGGAGGTTATGGAGGAGGAAGAAGGAGTAACAGGGGAAGGGGTGAAGTTGAAGAGAGATGGCAAGCACCCGTCAAGAAGTAGAAGAGGAGGTTGAGAACCTTGGGCCATGAAAGTGCTATTGTGGTGGACATTAATGATGCACCTAGCAGATGAAAAGTATGCCAAGAGTACTTCCCATCTCATGCCATCATTAATGGGTGAAGAGGAGAAAGGGGAGAGAGTAGATACCATGTGGGGAGTCCATAGGTCCAGGGAAGGGACAGAAAATAGGATTTCAGTAATAGGCTGCCAGATAGTAGCACTGACGTAGATGTAAGAAATAGGTAGGCCTGGTTTAGAGGCCAAGAGAGTTTTTTAAAGCTTTTTTCTTCCAGACTACATGAGAGAGGTAGGATAGTTGATAGAGAAGCAATTGGAATAGATAGGGGAGATAGAAAGCGCAACATGAGTGACAGGTGAGGGGGTGGTGGGAGGGAGAGGGACAGACAGTGGAGCTACAGAGTGCACAAATGGGCTCACAGGCAGCCTAGCAGCCAGGCAAGTCAGATGAAGATGCAAATTCAAACAATGTGCAGAAATACAGTAACATGAGAAGGCCAGTTTAAAACATCATGCCAGCTAGATTAAAAAAAAATTGAATAATGTGCAGGCATGCAGTAATGTAAGAAGCCATTTTAAAACATCAAGACAGCCAAATTTGAAATTCAAACAATGTGCAGAAATGCAATAATATAAGAAGGCAAGTTAAAAACATCATAATAGGCAGATTCAAAATCAGTAATACAGGAAGGGTAGTTTATATCACACAACTAGAGGCT
This sequence comes from Ambystoma mexicanum, assembly GCF_040938575.1. Classification (NCBI taxonomy): domain Eukaryota; kingdom Metazoa; phylum Chordata; class Amphibia; order Caudata; family Ambystomatidae; genus Ambystoma; species Ambystoma mexicanum. The sequence goes on from NC_090921.1 coordinate 1,435,974,942, forward strand.
AGAAATTGCAAGAATGTAAAGGAGGCAGAAGCAGGGGCTTGTGCGACGTTACAATGAATGAATAAACAGGGTAAGTGGGTAAATCAAAACTTATATTAAGAGAACAATACCACAGCCATAATCCCACAGTCTGGGTTCCTCAAATGAGGACTTACCGACCCATTCCAACCATGGAGGACCCAGTAATTCCTCATTCGAGGAACCCAGACCCGGTACATCCCCATTCCCATTTGAGCCCCCTTAGGGCTCAATGGGAATGGGGAGGGAGCTAACAACGGGCCCATTAATAACGGTGCCCGTTGTTTGCTCCCTGGTCTGCTAGCGGGACCCGTTAAGGGCGCCTGGTTTTACCAGGCGCCCTTAGCGGGTCCCACAAGCAGACTTGTAATAGGGCAGTAAGGGGTTAATGGTGCCGGCACCATTACCAGTGCCGTTAACCCCTTATCACTCAGCTCGTAATGACCCCCTTAGTCTTTTGAAACTAAACAAACTTGGGGGCTTAATTTTTGCGGAAAATTACAAACAGGAGGGCAGTTGTATTTCTCCACAGTTTAATAAAAACACTGCACTATAGCCACACAGAGAGCCTATCTGAAAAAACTACCAACTAGCAATGCTTATGCATGGGAACCCCCTATCTTTGCATGTTCACAGTCATTTGCACAAATTGCAAATGCCACCAAATCTAGAGAACCTATTCAAGTCTACACGCATGCTCAACTTTGTAAGATTGTGACTGCACATGCTGAAAAAATAGACCAATTATTATTTTTCAATCAGTCCAATGAAGGGAGCACTGGGGACCAGATAACCCGGGGGACCTCGCACAGCATGAAAAGACTATCGTACACCCAGATAGTCCCTCTGCTCTACTAGCTATCATCAACAAGGAGAATATTAGCCAAAATATCGCTAATACTGATGAGGCATCTTCTAGGGTCTTGGAGGAAATGCTGTAACAAAAGCAAGCAATTTACCTGAAGAAAGGAAAATCATATTTGCGGGCAATAAAAAGACTCAACATGGGCAAAGCTGCACAAGTTGATGCAGAAAACATAAAAAAACACTACACAAACGAAAAAGTAAAAAAAAAAAAAAAGCATGTGAATGGCCATCACATGCTTGTACATCATGAGCAGGCCTTGGTGCATCATGATCAGGCCATTTCAATGAAACATATTGAGCAATGACAGAGCTAATAGCTTTGGGTGTTGTATGGTAAATGCACAGAAACACTTGGGCAGATGGGGGATATATCGAGGCAAAAGCAGAAACAGTCAAGAGTTGTTGGTAAATTAATATGAATGTAAGGTTTGCTGAATAAAATAGCAAAGGAAGATGTGTGAATGTGTGATTTAATGACTATCTTGATACATGAAGATGTTTTGTGAAAAAGGAGAAGGGCAATGATGGAGACAGCGGTGACAAAGGAGGAAGACTGTGAAGATGGATAAGAACTGTGACAAGGACTGCTACTAAGGATGAGGGGTATGATGAAGGACTGTGAGTAAGAAGACAAGATGAAAAAAAGCTTGTGACAAAGGTTGCTGTTATAAAGGACTGTGATGAAGGAGGATGAATGTAAAGAAAGAAAAGAACTGTGATAAATGAGAAGGAATATGGTGAATGGGAAGGACTAGGTTGAGGGAGTATGATATAGGAGAGGCTATGTCAGGAAGGACTGTGATAAAGAAGTACTGTGATAAAGGTGAGTGCTATGATGAAGAAGAATCACTATGAAATAAAGGCCGAGAATTAAGGTAAAGGGCTGGGATGGAGGGACGCTGTTAATAAGGATGACTGTGCCACAGTATAAGGACGCCAATGAAGAAGGGGGACTATGTAATGTAGGGGAATGACTTGACAAAGAACTGTTAAGAAGGAGAATTGTGAAAAAGGAGATGTACTGTGATGAAAGGGAAGGACTGTTATGATGAAGGAGTATGATGAAGAAGAAGGACTTTGGTAAAGATGACATGGGATGAAAATGACTGACAAACAGCTTTAATGAAGGTAAAGGGCTGTGATGAAGAGGAACAACTGTGATAAAAGAACAGGACTATAATGAAGGACATTGATGAGGAAGAAGGACTGTGATAAAAAGAACACGACTATAATTAAAGACACTGATGAAGGAGAAGTATTGTGTATTTGTATTTGTATTTTATTGAATTTATATAGCGTTTTAATTCAAAACGCCTTACAAGAGGAACAAGCAAGATACAACAAACATTAGAAACATCAAGCATTACATAACACGTTGAATCAAACCAGAAAACAGTACAAGAAACAATTTACATTATAGATGAGGATTGGTGAGAGAGAAGAAGGAACAATGCATGAGAGGGAAAAAAGAGGAATGAGTAGTGGTAAAAGCAGAAGTAAAGAGGAAGCAGGCAGTGAAAGGGAAGAATGGAAGAGATAAGAATTAGAGATGCTGGTAGGAGGGTAGAAGGGAGTAGAGTGGAAGGGTTAGGGAGGTGAATGGAAGAGATAAGATTTTAGAGATGTGCGGAAGGAAGGGTAGGAGGGAATGTAGTGGATAGAGAGGGGGAGGCGGTTCCAGTGGAAAGGAGCGAGCAGTTGGAAAGAGCATAAGCGGGAAGGGGCACAGGGGGAAGGAGGAGGAGAGAGAAGGAAGAGATCAGCAGATTGGAGAGAACGAGAAAGGAGTATAGAAAGTAAGTTGGGAGGATAGGTAGGGGGGCAACACCATAGAGGGATTTAAAGACTAGGCAGTTGAATTTGAGTAGAGGGTGGATTGGGAGCCAACCAAGTGAGGTGAGAGAAGAAGAGACAGAGTCATGAGGTGAGAGAAGGCAGAGGAAGCGAATAGCAGAGTGGTAAACAGATTTGAGTGGGGAGAGGTGAGAGGAGGGAGTCCAAAGAAAAGAGTAGAGCAGTAGAAAAGTCTAGAGAAGATGAGGGAGGAGATTAAGAGTTTAATGGCATGAAAGGTTAGGAAGGGTCGAATTTTACAGATGAAAGCGGCGGCAATGTCTGGCAGTAAGAGAAATGTGGTGAGATAGAGAGTGGTGGGGGTCAATGTAAAGACCATGGTTAGGGGCGTGGAGGGAGAAGGAGAGTTGGGAGGGCGAAGAGAATGAAAGGGGGAGGGAGGAGGGAGAGTGTTGGCAGGGAAGAATAGGACTTCGGTTTTGTCAGCATTGAGAGTAAGGAAGTCAGAGGACATCCGGGATTTAATAACAGAGAGACAGGAAGAAAGCTCATGGTGGATGTCGGGAGAGAAGGAGGAGAAGGAGAGGAAGAGCTGGGTATCATCAGCATAGAAATGGTGTGAGACACCAGAGGAGGAGATGATAGGGGCAGGGAAGAGAGTTTAAAGTGAAAAGAGAAAGGGGCCAAAGACGGAACCTTGGGGGATACCATGGTTAAGAGAGATGGTAGGAGAGGTGGAGTAACCCCAGGAAACAGCAAAGGTACGGTTGGAAATATAAGAGGAGAACCAGTTAAGGACAGAGTCTTTGAGGCCAAAAGAGGAGAGAGAGTTAAGGAGAAGATGATGGTTCACAGTGTCAAAAGCAGCAGAGAGGTCAAGGAGAATAAGAATAGAGGAAAGTTTCGAGTAGCGTGCAGAAAGGAGAGAGTTGAGAACAGAGATGAGAGCAGTTTCAGTGGAGTGTAGAGGACGGAAACCAGATTGTGAAGAGGTAAGAAGAGAGTGTGAAGAGATGAAGGAAGAAAGTTGAGAATAGACAATACGTTTGAGAAGTTTAGAGAGGAAAGGAAGGAGAGAGAGATGGGGCGATAGTTGGAAGCAAGGAGGGGATTAGCAGAAGGTTTTTTGAGAATGGGAATGATAGACGCATGCTTGAATAGAGTAGGAAATGTGGAAGATGAAAAACAGGTGTTGAAAAGGGAGGTAAGGTTGGGTATGAGAAGGGGGTAGATTTTAGGAATGAGGGGGTAGGAATGGGGTCGGTGGGAGAAGCTGTAGGATGAGTTTTAGAAAGAAGGAGGGTAACATCAGATTGAGTGACAGGAGAAAATGAGGACATGGAGAAAGGAGGGGGAGGATAAGGAGGTGGAGGAGGAGAGTAAGAAGGGGAGGAGAGGATAGTTTGGCAGAGAATGAGGACTTTGTTCGAAAGGAAGGAGTCAAGATCAGAAGCTGAGAGAGGAGAGGCAATGGAAGGATCAGGGGTAGCTGGAGAGAAAAGTCGAGATAAGGTTTGAAAGATGCGACGAGAGTGAGAGGATTGAGTCTGCAGAAGGTCAGAAAAAGCATTGGAAGTATTAGTGATTTGAGGGTAGATGAGGTTGCAGCAGTGGATTGTGGTGTTTGGAAGCGGGGCAGTGTGGGTAAGCGGGGTGGTGGGGAGGTTGAGAGAGGAGATGGTCATGATGAGTAGGCAGATAATTTTGAGGGGGGAGAAGGGGGAAAGGAGTGGAGGGAAGGGGAGAGTAACAGGACTGTGAAGAGGAACAGAGCATAACAGAGAGTAACAGGCAGTGAGGGGGTGGATAGTGAGTAGGGAGGCAGCCTATGGGAGTATTCCTGAGAGGGATCAGGACTGAGAGGATAAAGAAAGAGGATGGGGTAAGAGGAAGAAGTGCAAATTGCTGGGGTGGATGGGCCAAGGAAGGGGGAGGGTGCCGAGTCAGTAGCAGACCGGGGAGATAAGTCCAAGATGCTGGTGGAAGAACACAGAGATCAGGTGGATCTGGCTTCACAGTCAATAGTACAAAAGGCAGGGAGGTCAGGAGATGATTGGAGGGAGATGGAGAGGGTGTCAAAAGCAGGGGGGAACAGGAATTACACAAGGAGTATTCCAGGGGCAAGAAGTCAATGTGCAGGTGGAAGGAGCAGGAGAGGGCGCAGAATCTCGGGTGGATCAGGTTCAACTGTCCAGAGCACACAGGATTATTACAGAATTACAGAAGGCGTATTCCAGGGGAAAGAAGTCAGGTGCAGGTGGAAGGAGCAGGAGAGGGCGCAGAAGGTAAGGATGGATCAGGTTTCACTATCTGGAGCATACAGGATGCAGGAAGTTGTCCCAGAGGGAGCAGAGTTGTAAGGGAGCAGCCGAGGCCAAGGTGAGCTGGAGAGGGAGGACAATCAGTGTGAGCTGGGGAAGACGCTCAGGTGTGGGCCAATGGAGGGAGGGTCGAGTCACCTGCAGGATAGGAGCAGGGTGAATGATGGACTATGATGTACAAGCGCTATGGTAAAGCATACTAAGGCAAGCACTAGAAAAAGGAATGGCTGGAAGGGCGGAAGTGTGAGGAGGAGGGACCAGAAGGATTTGAGTGACAGAAGCATCTATGAAATCATGATGTGCCTGACTGTTAGGGAGGTTTTACTTAAGCCCAGTTGTCAGTGCTTTTAAGTATGTCTTCCTGAAGTCAGGGTACCATTGATTCCCTTATTATGCTCTCTTAGTGATAGTGTAGCAGAGCAGCCCAGACCTAACTCTCAATAGAGTGTGGTGGTTCTTAAGCACAAAATAAACTTTTCACAAATACTAGAATAAGAAAATGTCCATACACTACGGCCCGATTCATAAAATCTGGTGCAGAAAAGGCGCAAGGGCTGCATGCCAGGAAGGGGTCTGCGCGGCATGCGTATTCACGGATTTCCAGAGGCATCAGTCGATGTGGCGCAAGGAACAGCAAGCTGCATGAGTGATGCCCCCAACAGGCCTCCACGCGCAGTAAAATGCAAGTGACAGCCTAACATGGCGCAAGCCTCTGCGCCATCCCTGGTCCCGCAAATAGTTCCCCTAGCAAAATCATGTGAAAACACCCTGCGATCCCTGGTCGCACCGTAGCGTAATCATGCATAAACACCTCACAATTCCGTGATGTTCCCCAGTATAATCACACGTAAACACCTCGCAATACCCGGACCCACCCGTGTAATCGCACGAAAACACCCTGTGATCTCCGGTCGCACCCCAGCGTAATCGCATGAAAACACCCCACGATCCCTGGCCTCGCCCCAGCATAATCACGCGAAAACACCCCGCGATCTCTGGCCGCACCCCAGCAAGATGCTCCCACCCTGCAGGCAGTCCCCTACACATGGGAGACCCCAACCCTCATCACCCATTACCTATGACCCCACCTTGCAGGCAGCACCCTCCACATGGGACAACCCCACCCCCCATCTCCCATGCCCCCACCCTGCAGGCAGCCCCCTCCACATGGGACAACACCAGCATGATGAACCCTGACATAGTGACACACCATCACTCCATCCATTGTGTGTCATGCACCTTGACTGCCATGTAGTGACACCAGCCAGAATATCCACTGGAACATGTATCCTTCAAACTAAAATTAATACATGCACCCCGGCCACATCCATGAGTGTGTCAGCGGGGCAAACAGCAGAGCTGTTCGCAACCATCTCCCAACATACACATGTAACAACTGAATGTAAAAGTGAGTGTCTGCTGGCCATATGACAATGTCATTGCCTCAATACCCAGGGACAAATTGTGCACCAATTACTTTTTTTTTTTTTAATTATATCGTTTGGCTGTAGAATAAACCTTTCAATTTAAGACCATTTACATCATTCAGGTTAACCGGTGTATAAAAGGATCGAAGGTATACATTACAATTTAAACAGAAAATAAAAAACATAAAATCGTGTGCAATACAGATAAGAAGATTACAATTAATGTAATGTAATCTGATATACAGGACTATACGAGCCCGCATTCTGGTTCTGCTTCAGATCTAATTCATTTAGGAATCCAATAGTTGCCAGTTGGACGGACATAAGTCTGGCACCAAATATTAGCAACCATAGTTATTCGCTCTCAGTTGTTGTATAAAAGTTTAAACAGTGTGAAAAATATTTACAGCGTAATGCATGCAATGCAGGAGAGTAAGCAACAACATGCCTCAGAGTTTCTGTGAAATCATTATTTTTACAAAATGTACAAATGTTCTCACTAGGTGCCAGTATCTTTCGTCTACAAAATATATCTTTTGTAGACCACAAGTTAAAGTGTAATCGCCTCTAAATTTGTGGGACGGGTATTTTATGAGATATGATTTGGGGTTCTAAACCTCTTATAACCTAATTGAGCAGAAATTCCCATCTTTAAGGCGTTCACATATTTCCCGAGTATGAATCCAGTCTTTTTGATAAAATTTGACTTTGGCATGATTTGGGTTACCAATTAAAGAATCCAAACCACCCTCAATGTGTGTCATATGAACAAACACTGGCCAGGTGTCCCACAACCTAAGCTTCAATGAGCTACCATTCCTAGGAGAAAATCCCTAATAAGCACATTACTGGTATGCCCACGTGTGAAGGACCCAGACAGCTGCAATGGACAGCCAATGTGTAAATACCATTAAATGCCAATAGTGTATCCCATTGCAAGAGGTTGACAAACACTAGAGACGATGATAACTGCAAATACACATGTTGGTGAAGGGGAAAGCACCACCTGCGTGTTGCACAGCATCAAGCAAATCATTTGCAAATGTCCTGAACATGCAACACTCCCACAGTCATCTCACTCACAAACACAGTGAGGGAAAATACACAGTCATGCTGCACATGTGAAAGGAAATGCAATTTTCCTGTGCACACTCAAAATCCCACGTCAAACACCACCACTGTCCCACCCTATGGGTATACTCACCCCACAAATAAACCCCAAACATAACACATGCAAGTAAGCAACCACACACATGAGTAACAATGGGCAGGATCATGGCCACTAAAAGGACTACCAAAGAGGCACACTGCAAAAATAACTGGACTGACAATGACAGTGGGAGTTAAAAATAAATATATTAAACAGTTTTATTTACATCATGCACACTGTCAAGGAAATAATGAATCATAAAGCATAATCTTAAAATATTTCCATGTAAAAATAGAAAATAAAATAAATGTCCATATGTATCAAAACTATTTACACTAAAAGAATCTAGAAAATCACTAATGAAACACTTTAAACACACCAAAAAACTATGTACAAGAAAACATGGAGGATAGTAAAGTCCACTCCAAAACAAATAAAAAATTAAAGGAAATGTACATCTACAGAACTATGTACAAAGAAATGGAGTAATGTCCATGATCCGAGCTCCAAATAATAAGTAAAATTGAAAAGAAACTTATATCTACAAAACTATGTACAAAGACAGCGGGTTAGTCCTCCTTGTCACAGATGTCACTCAATATCTCGGCCAGGGCATCATCGTAGACTGTGTCCACTTCCCCTAGGCAGGAATCCACTCTCTCCTCAGGGGATTGCAGGTACTCCAGCATGGACATCTCCATCTCCTCCCACTTCTTGCAAGTATCCTTGAGGATGTCAGCTCGCCTTTCTGCCTGAAGCAGTGCAGTCTCCACGCTGGCGATGTGACTCTCGCCTCCAGAGCCGGCTGTCGCTCTTCCGGGATTCGCTGCCCGTACGCACGAACATGGAAGACATCCTCGTTCAGAGGTCCACATTTGCATACTGCCTGATTCCGGATACATGCCTCCTGAGATGGGATGCCCTCAGTACAATAGCCTCCTACTTTGATCCTGCTGCTGCCAAATCACCTGGTGCATGCTTCTTGTGGACACCCTCCGGGCTGATGACATCACCGGGGGTGTCAGGCCCGTGCCCTGCGCCTGGTTGACTGCTCTTCCTCCATTGCCATTGTTCCTGTGATTCCTTAGATCGGCGTGGTGACCACCTCAGCTGTTCCACTGGTGACTCCCAACTCCTGCAGGGATGTTAGCTCCACCAGACGGGCCAACATGGTTGGGACTGGTGCACAGGGGGCCCTGGTGGTATCTGGGTCAGAAGGTGCCTGGGGGGAAGACTGGTGCACAGAGGAGCAAGGCGAGGAGGGGTTTGCATAAGTGGCCAGCCCACGCCTCCAATTCGAGACCAGTTCAAGACTAGCCAGTTCAGGAGATGCCAGACTTCATTGTGATGATATGCAAGCCCATGGTTGCAAGCCTGCACATCATCCCGAATGATGGCTGTATGCCTCACAATACCGGCTAGAAGGGGTTCCACTCTGTCTTGAATGGCAACATCCACAGGCAGTGGGGTGTCAGTCTGGGTGGAAACAACCGAGACCTGCTGATGGGTCCGGCCTGAGGCGGGCCGGCAGGTGCATACTGATGCAGGCGCTGGCCCATGGACAGGATTTGGAACATGCCCCTCCGCAGTGATCTGCACTTCCTCATGCCCCTGAGTTAGGACTGCACCAGTCATAATCACTTCACCACCCCCGCTGGGCCCCATGGACAGAATCAATATGGCCCGCCCTCCTCAACCTCCCTGTCAACCTGGATGCCTCCCCAGCATCTTCCACCATGGATGGCCCCTGTGTGTGCTCACCTGTCCTCCCCGCCGCTGAGGAGTCCACATCCATCTTCGCCCTCTTGGACCTCCCCTCAGCAGCTGTGGCCGATGTTTGAGATGTGGCACAAGTCTTCTCACTCCCCGAAGATGTTGTGTCCAAGCAGCGTGACTGGGCCCTGTGTCTCTGCCCGGTGTAGGCATCCCTGCTACCTTGCTTCACAGCACTTTCTCTGCCCACTTCTTCCAATGCAACTGTGGATAAGGAGACATAGAACCATACATCAGGGTACTGCACTGATGTGTATTTGGTACAAAAGATATGCACATGAAGTACTCTGCTAAAGAGTACTACTATCATCACTATCCACAACATAGATGTAGGTCCTTCACACCAGACAATCCCATCCGGGGCATGTCACTGTCACAACCTATCAATTGTGCATGCTACACACACATTCGTCATGGGCCATACACATGTCATGCACGCACACCACCTGACAGTCCTCAAGCACTGCACCGAGCTATCACATAAGAGTCTCCTCAACAGCAATCACACAACAAGACTAGGTCACACATTGACATGCACCTATTACATCCATCCAGGAGTGATGGCCAGTCACACAGTCACATTTTAGACACATCTACATGAACACCATGCATGTTCATGATGTTGACAACACCACCCATCTGTTGCACTTCTTGCACAGGCACATATCAGACAAATGTGACAAACCATGTGCATGTCATGAAATGCTGCAGAGAACACATAGTAGAGGACTGTCTGGGACATGCACACAGACATCCATACAAGAGACATACTTGCTGTAAGGCCAAGGTGCACACTCCCACCATACATCAACATGCACATGCACTGTGGAGGGCAGCAACACACGGACACTCACCTGATGACTCCAGATGGAGCTGCAAATCGCAGAACTGGGTGTGCAGCGCCGGGTAGAATTTTTCCAGGACCCCGTTGGTGGTGTTAATCCAGTTCCTGCGCCCCCCGTTTGGCATAAGCCTGGTGGAAGCCCAGGGCCTTGCTATGGGTCCTGGATTTGAGGTCCTCCGAGCGCTTGTGCACATGGTGGTAGTCACAGGGGCCACTCCTTCCTCGTTGATGGCACCCATAATCTGGTCCCAGATCCTCTTCTGTCCTTCCTTGCCAGCTTGCGTTGGTCCAGGGAAGAGGGCATCATAATGCCCCAGGGCATGCTCCACCAGGATGTCAACTTCCCTGGCTGTGAAGTTGATAGCACTCTGCCTCACTGCCATGGGGTTGCCACTTACCTCTGAAGATGTTGTTTCAGACATGGGCAACCCCTGAGGCAGATGTGGGTGGGCAAGGTGGTCCTGGGGCTGGGCTGTGGAGCGGTGGTGATGTTCTGGCACGTTGGGAGTCGTCTGAATCAGCTGAGGTGGTCACAGGGCCAAGGACAGGGGCACTGGCAATGGCATCACAGCAGGCACTCAAATTGCAGGGCAGGAGGGCAGCAGGCACACACAGTGGGCAGGCAGCAGCAGATGGCTCATAGGAGGCAGCTCAGGGCAGCAGAAGGCATCTCAGGGCAGTAGAGGCAGGTAAAAAGGCTTGTAGGCAGGAGCGCGTGGGTCTTCCGTGTTACTCGCATGGACAGCCGGAAACAGAGTGACCGTTACTTGGCACGTGCAAAATTAGCACATACACATGAAATCAGATTAAAGGGCTTAATCACATAAGTTACGTGACACGCGCTGGCCATTGGGTGTTGGCATTCAGATTCAGGATAAAGGAGTGCATAGGAGAACATTACACCGCATATGCGAGTTGGAGCGGAATGACGTGAGAACTTCGGATATTTATGGGGTGCCACGCATTTTGTTCACTACTGTGACCGTGCAAACTTCTTATTTTGGTGGGGGATTTGTCTCCACGCACACACACACGTGTATTATTGTTTTTGCTGTGGCTAACAGTGAGTCGCTTAACGCATTATTCATACTCTGGGTGCCCCTGTGTATCGCGTACCCCCATTGTAAACATCACAGTGGCTTTCGTGGGCTTCATGTATGCATTTTTTTCTGTTGCTGGGTGCCACAGTGTATCGCGTAATGCTTTTTCTTTTCACAGGAGCAACCTAGGGGACGTATACACACATCTTTGATACTTGGGGTTCCTGTGCATTACAGCCTTATTAATTTTTTCACCATGGGTAATACTGAGCCTTGCTGGACCAAACTAGTATATTTTACATCACATACCCTGCCCCCTCACTCCTATTGCCCAGGACAATTGCTTGTTGGGACTCTCATTGTACAAATCCATCTGTACCATGGTTGGGAAGGCCATGAGGAAAAGGTGGCAGAGCTGGTCAGGGTCGGGGACGTGCAGGGAGATCTGGGCACCACCCTCAACAGGGTCAGGGAGCTGCAGGGACATCTGCTCTCCCCTGAACCCAGGTTTAGGCACCTGCAGGGGCAGCTCCTGTCCCCAACAACCAGGGTCAGCAGTATCTATTGTCCATGGACACGGACACGCAGGGGCAGCTGATGCCTGTGTGTCTAAGGGGAAGGGACGTCACCACAAAACACCTGCCCCCAGCACCCTGGGTCAGGGATCTGCAGGGTCATCTGCTCTCCCCTGCACCCAAGATGAGGCACCTGCAGGGGCAGCTCCTGTCCCCAACAACCATGGTCAGGGAGCAACAGCAGTATCTGTTGTCGTCCCTGTCCAAGGGGAAGTGATGTAAAGTTAAAGGCCCTGGACCCAGCTCCCATGTTGAGGGACCTGCAGGGCCAGGAGCTGACCCAACATCAGTGGGTGATGGCATGGCCCAGGCTACCAGTGTTCCAGCCCCCAATGCCTTGCATGGTCCCAGCCACACAGGGTCTGAACCACCTTCCAAGAGGCAGAAGCGCGCAGAACCGGGAAAGGCCTCATCCCAAAGAATGGCAAAATGACCGCCAAATTGAGGAAGAGGAGCTTCAATGATGAAGAACACCAGTTCCTCATGGACTACGTGCACGAACACCCACGTGACATGTGCACGCAGCTAGGGAGCACACATACGCCTGCTCAGCGTATGGTCCACTGGCAGCGAGTCACGGATGGCATCAACATCTTGGGGAATGAGAGGTGCACCACTTGTGAGGTCTTGAAGCGGTGGAATGACCTCCACCGTCAAACCAAATGGAAGGTTGGTGCAAACCTTGCTTCTGCTCTGGTGACTGGAGCTGGGTCACTACAGGAGCAAGAGTTCACGCAACATGAAGAGGCCATGAGCGAGTTGATTCATGTGGATCAGCTGCAAGGCATGGGAGGCCTGCCAGATTATGAGGAAACGTCCGGTGAGTGATGACGCGTGCACATCCTGATTATGTGTATATAGATTAATGAATGTGTATGATTGTGTAGCACTTCTGCCTGCATTTGCATGACTGTCATGGGTAAACCATGTCAAGGTGTACTGACCCGTGCTTAGTGTACTGCAGAGTGCATACAAACCATGTGCTGCACATCGGTTGAACATGGCTTAGGGACAGTAGTCATCCACATCCGTCAGATACAAAAACACATTTCCGTGATGCCAACACAGCATGGCATCTGGCTATGTACATCAGTGATGTTAGTGACTCAGCTATGCCACTCAAGTGCCTGTGTCTGAAGCATGTGCTACACATCATGCACTGCATGTAGTAGAAATGCCATCTACACATATCCATAGGTGGTTTCATGCTACCCGTACCTTCCATGAACACTGTTAGCGGACGGGACATTGTGCCATGAGTGACATAGCATTTTAATACACTGTACAAATCCCTCCTGCAGCTATGGCACTGAGCCCCTTGCAAGATATTTGTCTGGAGTCTTTCATATTGACCTGCCACATTCAACACCCCCCTCCCCCACCCATGGGTGCATGTCCCTGTCCCTATTGTGTGTCACTGGCCCATCTTCCTATCTCCCAGCACATGCCATCACTCTCTCCACATCACACACCTGGGACACCACACTCAGTCATCAAGGAAGGCATCAAAGACTTGGCCTCATTCATTGCCACCCATGATTAACTCCTCCTTTAACGCTAGTTTGGTCCCCAACAGCCTTAAGGAGGCATAGGTCATGCCACTCCTCAAAAAACCAAACCTAGACCCTAACGTACCAACTAATTATAGGCGTATTACAACTGTCCCCTTTCTCTTAAAGATCTTGGACAGAGTGGCCTACTTCCAAATCCAGAAACATCTGGAAGATAATAACTTACTAGGTTTCTGACAATCTGGTTTCAGGCCGAGACACAGCACAGAAACGGCCCTCTTGGATTTAAAAATCCAAATGGACGAAGCCAAAGATAAAGGCAACCTGACCATCCTTCTGCTTTTAGACCTATTTGCAGCGTTTGATCTTGTGGATCATCAGATCCTGACTGAACATCTGACTACTGCTGATGCATTTTCTACAAATGCTTCCAACTGGATCCAATAATTTCTCTCAAACCGATCAATGAGGGTCTTTGCACCATCAGCCGCAGCTGATCCAGTCCCCATATACTGTCTAGTACCTTACGGCTGGTGTGTCTCTCTGACGCTCTACAACATTTTCACAAAGTTTGATCGTCTTGATAACTTGGGTGTCACCTACAAGAATTACGCAGCTGACACCCAGGTCTCATTATGTTGACAGGTTTCTATGAAATTGACTCCAAACTGATAAACAAAATCTACCTCGAGATTCAGGCTTGGATGGCTGCCCACAGCCTCTGTCTTAATGATGACAAGACGGAGCTGTTGATCATTGGATCCCAAGCATGTCTAAATAAACTTGACTCACAGTACTTGTCCTTTAACATTGACGGAAACACCACCAAAGTTGCAAAGGAGGTCAAAACACTAGGCGTCTATCTGGACTCTATCCTTTCACTTAAGAAACAAATAAGTGCCACTGCATCAACCTCTGCTTATACCAATAAACTGATTAAAGCCTGCAAACCTTACCTGTCCCCCAATAGCTGCATCACTTTAGCCAGGGCACTTGTCCTATCGAAGTTGGACTACTGTAATACTCTCTTCTTAGGTTCCACAGAACAAAATCTTAACAGACTTCAGGTTCTACAGAATAAAACCTTGACATCAGCTTTAAACATCCCCAGATATAACCATATTTCAAGCATCAGACGGGATTCCCATTGGCTCCTGATGAGCGGCAGAATCTCGCTCCATACTCTAGTTATCATGCATAAATGCTTGTCAAATTCCACCCCAAAATACTTTGCTGACAAATTCTCTAGAAACATACCTGCCAGGCCCACTAGATCATTCTACATGCACTGCCTTACTATCCCAAGGTACAACCTCAAAACAGTGGGAGGAGCTAGTTTCCCAGTCCTGGCCCCCAAATGTTGGAACTCTCTCCCACTTACCATCAGAGCTGAACCATCCTTCCGGTCCTTCAGGGCTAAAGTGAAAAACTGGCTCTGAAGAGGGAAAATCGAGATCATACTCCTGCCCCTCACCCCAGCCACATCAACAGACAGAACAGCAGGAAGAATAAGGAGCACACTCATCATTTGCACCAGGCCCCAGCAAGCCCATGGGTGACAAATATGCTGAAAGACACCCACTTCACCAACACTGCAACTTACATGCCTCAAATGCAGCAGTACCACCATGCAGAATTTACAAAACACAAGAATTCCTGTTTAAAGGCTTGCGGATGCTCACATGAATTAACCTAACCAAAAGGCACAGTGTAAAGCCATGTTTCAGGAAAATTTTAGCCAAGTACACTTGTGTCACTGAGCACCAGCCGCAGTGGGGATTCGTGCTGACTTCAGAAATGCACCTCGCAAACCCAGGGGCAGCTCAAGGCCTTACAGTAAGTTAAGATTCCTTTCTTTGAACAACAGTGAACTCTGGCAGGTTCCATGTGATAATATCCCCGCAAAAATATCGCCATACAAAAATATCGGCATATTTTTGCAGCAATATTACCTCATGGAACCTGCGGGGACACCCCTGCATCCCCCATATATTTTTAAAGGGAGTGGGGGACACCCCCGCAAACCCCCCACCTATTTACCCCATGAATTATCCTCACCAAAAATATTGCCGCTGGTCGTTCCCGACGACCATATGTACGGTGATATTTTTGGTGGGGATAATATTACCTGATACCCTCTGGCAGACAAGCATTTTTAATTCTTCACAAATACGAGTAAGTCAGAGCAGAACACCCAGGGCCCAGTGTTTTTTTTTTTTTTTTCCTCTGGAAACGAAAAACATTTTCGCAAGACCCACAAATCATTTCAAACATAATTGTAACAAGAATGGCTCAGCTCTGGCCAATGAAGGCTGAGGGCCCAGGGGCGAAAAGCCTGTTCAGCTAAAACTAATGGGAACAAATTCACAATGCAACAATTTTTGAATTAGGTAATAGGGAGGAGCAGTTAAGCCAGCCCATTGACACCAGGGTCCAAATGTCCAATGATCAGGTGTCCTATAAGGGCACTATAGGTTACCTATCACTTAGCAGCCAATCTCAGGATGAGATAGGTTTGTGGGAGCTGGTCTAATTTTGTGATGTAAAAGCTGGCTTGCAAACCAGCCCCGGGGAAGACGGTGCCTTGATTTTTGCTGTGCACAAAGCCCTCTGTGTTTTTTGCTGCCCAGAAATAAATGCAGTTTGGAACATGTTGCTGCTTGCTTGGAACTCTGCTGCATTTCTTTGGGCAAAATGGGAGGTGTTGGGGCCTCCCATAGCTGGGACCCCAAGAAGCCCTGGTGGGGGTCCAACTTCTCCCCAACAAGTTGGTGCCCTCTGTGAAGCTCACTGCTCATTGTAAGGCCCTTGGCGGATGGGCACTGCCTGCACAAGCCCTGCATTGAACTGCCGTCCCTGCCGCTGACCCAGAGAAGCTGTGGGACCCTCGCCTGCACCTGAAGACCACTTGAAAATGCATTACTGGGTAAAGGTATCGGGGGCCACTTGGAAATACCCCGCTTATGGGCAGGTGAGAACCCTGTAGAAGAAGGGGTCAGGTGAAGCGCCTTGATGGGGGGTCCGGTAGCAGAGCAAGTGTCAGTGCAACATAGGAAATGTAAGCACAAGTTCAAGCAACCAGCAACATGGGCTTTGAGGAGAGGGTTTGATTGTGTGGGGTAACAATGGCCAAATGTTATAAGAATTAGGATGAATTTGTTGATCAGTATGTTGCAGACATTTTAAGTTGTATTGTCTGGATAGGGACTGGGGGAGGCATTGTAAATAGGGTGGCGGGTGGTTATACATTGTTGTGAAATTCGGCGTATCAGTGGTGATCGGCATGGAATTGTAGTCGGGACTGGAGCAGAGGTAGTGGTCCCTTCTCATGTTTATGAGGATATTGGTTGAGATAGTGACTCCCCACGTGTCAGACATAGTGCCGCACTGGTTGGTCTGGATGGCGATTACATGTACCAGTGTGTAGTATTCTTATGGGTCGGCATTATAGTTCGATGAGTAGATGAGGATTCCTATTGATTGAGTGTTTTAGCTCGGTAATAGATGACGGATACCCGCAGGAGATAGCTAGAGTCTGCCTCACATTGCGGAAGATAATCAGCTGGTTAAGTTCCCCTGGTGAGGGAGTGTATCACACGCGAGGCGACGCAGCCGGTGCAGACTGATTATATTTGAAAATGATTAATGGATACTCCACCCTGGTGAGGGGGAAGACAGCTGTGGGGATTGTGGGATTTTATTTTGGGATCTTTGTGGGGTTGTGTGGGATTGGAAGCAATGGGTTATTGTTTTGTGTATGTACATTTGTCTGTTCATTTGTACTGTGTTTTTAGTTTGGTGACGTCACCTTTAGATTGATGCATAGGATACCGATTTTTGATGGTGAGGAGCTACTGTGTGGATTTGGAGAGGCAGGAGAGGTGACCCAGAGGCGGTGTGTGGAAGGCACATGCGCAAGATTGTGGGGGGGTGCCGGAGAAGACAATTGTTTGAAGATGGGCTGCACGTGGAGTGCACTGGCTAAGGTGCAGAGCCAAGAAGGCTCATAGAAATTTAAGGAAAAAAAAGAGAAATGTTACATTATTTTCTAACTTTTGCTCCCTGAACAGCGGATTATTGAAATTCTCAACTTGAGGTGAGGTAAAAGAATAATGCATTTAGGGGTAGCGGAGAAATGACTCCCCTTCAACTGTTATGTAGCACACAGCTTTCATGCCAAAATAAGTTAGTAAAACATAGTGTGCAATGATTCAAAAGTACTGAAGGCAAATAAATAAGACCATGGCTGCCCATAGGCGGCTTCTCCAGAGGTGTGCAGCAATTGCTACTGACACACATACACAGCACTTACACGAGGAAGGGGCTGAAAAGCACCTGGCTACAGTTGAACTGTGGCGCATGAAGGAAACGAAAGTGGCGAAGCGTCAGCAGATGCTGAACCAGCACGAGCAGAGGGAAGAGGGGTCTCACCCTTCTGCACCTCCGGGAGTGTAATATTTGATGACACAGATGGTAAGCAAGGAATGCATTCCATGAGAGAACTGAAAGCAGCAGAAGGACATTTAAACACCACATACAAACCATCACAATACACTAAAGAGAACAAACAGGAAGGTGCAGAACAACCCACTAGCAGCACAACAGCGTGCAAGGGAGGGCTGCAGTGCATGAAAGCAAATTTGAATGCACAGGTACAGCGGAATGAATAGCAGCACAAGTATTTTTTCAAAATTAAAGGGAAGATAAGGGGGGAAGTGCAAGGAGTAACCACAGCAATAGAGAGTGGGAGAAGGAGCGCAAAAAGCTTGACTGGGCAGAGCAAATGGAGGGAGAAAAGAGAAGGAAGAGGGACCGGGAAATGAAAGTGCAGTGCAAGGAGAGAGACAGGAAGAGAACGGGGGATCTGGAAAGGGAAGATAGGGAATGAAGGAGGAAGGAAGAGAGAGATCTTATGGGAAAAGAGTGTGGAGAAGGGATAGATGGCAAGGGAATGGACACAAAAGCAGGAGGATGAGCGGTCCATTAAAGCGGTCAGTGAGTGGGTTGCACTGGGATGGGAAAGGAAGTGATGGGAGGAGGAGAGAAGGACTGAACGAGACAGCACAGCCAAACATGATAGAGGTTCAGTAGGGGGGTGTTGCAGCATGTATGGGGTTAGGGAAGGGAGGCAGCAAGTATAGCCTAGTAGTAAATGACTATGGCCCTCATTACAACTCAGGCGTTAAGGGTTAACGCCATCGTTAACCCTTAACGCCTGATTCTGATTTTAACGCCTGCTTTTAGCAGGCGTTAAAATCCATGGCGATAACCCGTCATGGTGCTAATTACGCCGCCGTAATTTACAGCGGCGTAATTAGCGCCTTCCCCACTCCCATTATGCCCTATGGGGCAAAAATGGGAATGGGGAAGGGAAAATGGGAAATGGGGATTTACCGCCCCACTCACCTTGGAATGGGGCGGTAAATCCGCCATCCACCATGGTGTAAACGTAGTTTACACCATGGTGGTAAAGTTGGTGCACTTAGCACCAAGGTTGTAATGACCGCCCATGTGTATTGTAGATTGTGGCAAGAGAAGACAGTTAAACAAACGGCAGAGGCAGAGAAAGGCAGATGAGGCCAAGTTGGTACAAAATAAATTATTAAAGTATGAAATGGAAGGGGCAGTTAAAACCAGCCCCAACTCATACGCACCAGCATCACAATAGCAGTATCAGCAACCACCTCAAAACGCACCGCCCATGTGGTGAGGATATGTGGGGCAGGGTGGGCTCCAGCAAGGGTTCAAAGAAGGGGGGAACTCCAAGTAGGGCACAAGTTTGGACCACAGATGCAACACAATCAGGGAGGAATTTGGGCCTATGGACAGCAGGGACCACAGAATGCAGGAAACATTCCAGGGGGTGTTTCAGGGGAGTGGAAGGAGTCACTACAGTGCTGGATCTGCTGGCATTTAGGACATGTTTCAATAACATGTCATTTTGGGGGAGCAAAGCAAAATGGGGGGGAATAAGGAACAACAATAGTATGCAGGGGCACAGGGAAATTATTATGCCCAGTGCCAGCAGCAGCAAGGACAGATACAGGGATCATTTCAGCAGACACCACAAGCACCAACAGAGGCACTGTCACCACTACAGGTACAGACACAGACACTACAAATGACAGCACCTCTACCCCAAGACGTACAAGCATCACAACTCAGGGGCACTGCACAGCAGTCAGCACACATACAGAACACTGACACAATAGCAAGAGTACCGGTTAGATGACTAGGTGGGAACATCTTGGTGGGGAACAACCCTTTCAAAGGAAATGGATTGACAATATACTCTTAATAGGACAGCCCCAGACAAACTTGATTTGTCTCACTTTGCCACACACATTCACGCACACTCAATCCTGCAGAGGACAACTGCATAGGGGTGGTGGTAGGTAACAAAACATTTTCCTTTCTGGGTGACAGTGGGGCGACTAGGCAATCCATTAGGGAAGGGACATTTGTGACATCATGAACAGACTGGATATGACCATTTTATTCACAGACAAAGCCATAAATTGTTCAACACGAGGCATGCACATGCTGAAAGTGAAGAAGATTGTTTAGGCATAGTGGGGGTGCATGGTACAAAGGGGGGTGTGTAAAGATAGTGCATTGAAAGAGAGTAAATTCGGCTACATTCTGAGTACACATCTTTCTTTCAGCAAGGAGACCGGGCTCATGCATACACAAATAACATAGAGCAATTCAATGAGACACACAAGGAGGAGAAAGGTGCACTTGAGGGGGGAGGCATGCCTTTCATTGACGGTTCACTAACTATCGATCAGACTGATGGGGTCAAGAGGTTAAGAAATGCTGTAGTGAGACTGAGGGAATGCATGACAAGTGAGAAGGTTTGGGGCGCACGATTGCCAATTATTTATTAAACATACACAGTAAAATGAGTTGCTCACACACTGGCACTAGAACACAGCGCAGGAAGCTGAATGAGAGACACATTGCCCTGAGAGGAGTGAGAAACATGGTGATGTGAGTGGGGTACAACAATACACAAGAGACACACATCATGGAATTGCGGGGAACTGCACCCCGGGAGGAGAGAACTTTGGGTAAAGGTTGGATGATCCATGTTCCCAACAGACACCCTTTGACGACAAAATAACACAATGCAAGTAGTAATGCCACTAGTGCTTTTGAACACAGCACTGGCACAAATGCATTAGCCAACACACATAGGGAAATAAGTCATTGCTGCACAAATTGGAGAATAATGGTGGTATTAAAATTTGGGAGTAGATCATAAGGGGAGATATGTATTGTTTAACTGCAACAGTAATGAAAGTAATGGAGTAACACAATGCTAGACTTAAATGAGTAATTAACAGAGTAGGGTTTAACAAGTGGACATTGGGTGGAATACAGAGTACATTGTGATGGTTGAGATTGATAGAGAACAAAAACAAAAAGAAAAAAGAGATAAAAAGGGGTAGGGGCAGGTAGCGAATAATTGGTAGCAAATTTCATTTTAACCAGCTTAAAGTGCCTGCAGTTCACTGCGGGGCACGCCCTGAGAAGTTGTGAGAGGAGCCATAGAAGAAAGATCTAAAAACCCTGCGATTCTCCTAATTAAGGAACATGATCCTCTTAATTTAGAGACACAGCCACCCTATATGACAGTTTTACCACCCTGATGTTTCCCTGTTTAGCTTGTCAGCGCCTAATGCCCCCGGAACAAAGGCACGCAATATAAAGAGCTTAAAGTAAAGTACAGTAAATACAAGACTCAAAGGTCCATTTGTACACTACCACCTAAATTGCGTGTATATGATCCAAGTGTGTCATGAGTATCTTCACCTAAATTAAGTGCAGATGATCCAGATGTATTAAGGATACAGCTACAGGACAGTGGTTGTCTACCCATTTTCCAGGTAAATTTCAAATTGTGCAACAAGTTACGTCCGACCGCCATTGAACGCCCACCAGGTGGTGACAGGACGGTGCATACATTTACCCTTGGCTCCTCCCACTAGGACACTGAATAGTGTAAGAATAGTGCAGAGAGATTAGGTCAAGAAATTGAGGAATATGTCAATTCTCAGGTCTCAAGTGCTTCTTTTTCATTTCTCGCCAGATACAACGGACCCAGGGTAGGCATGAAGACAAGAGACAACTAAATTACAATTATTAGGGACTAGAGACTGAAAAAACTGTAGTGCAAGTGGGACACTTTGCCCTCCTGACAGACTTTGTTAGATGTGTAAGACGTCAAGCCCTACAAAGCGGTGGCCACCCTGGCAACGAGGGAGCAACAATCAACAGGGCCAATGCAACAGACTTTCATGAACTACAAGACAACACGAACACTCTCGAGTTATGGAAACCTTGCCATCCTATGGTCCAACACACACAAACAGCTAGAATAGGGACCAACACCCTAGTGTGCATAGCATGCTGAAATAGGCTTCAAATTATATTTTGTGCACCCGACAGCTGTAACACTTTTTGTTATCTCTCTTTTCCTTGCACATGCAGGTTGTTGCGTATTTATGCTGTTAGAATTGTGTAGGACATTTTTTTGACATTATCTCCCATAAATCACCCTGAGGCCTTCTCATTTAACTATTCTGAAGCCTTTCCCACTCAATTTGCCCACTCTGTCAGAAAACCCAGACACCTTAGAGCGTGTTTCCCTGAAGTATATTTCCTTGCTTCCATTGAATACAAAGCCCAAACTTTTCCCCAACTTGAATACAGTGCATATACTGTCCGACCCACATTGAGAAACACTCAACAAGAAATGTCCGGGGGGAGGTTACATTTTTGCCCTCAGTGATTGTTTAGTTTGGGGAGCTTGAGGTTACTAACAAGTACTAACGTATTAATGCCTTTCTTGCGATTTTCAGGCGGGCAACTTTATCATCTCATCAGCTGCAAGGACTCAGCAGCGTAAGTGGTTATGGGCAAGCCAATAAGGACTCTTATCCTCATGATGGGACTGTTAATGATGAACGGAATAATGGGGGTGGTAATTTAAAAATAATATATAATAGTGCGCATTACCACTGTACCCCCTACTAACATTCCCTAACCCAAGCAGGAAGACCTACGGTGTCAGAGGGTGAGGAAAAGACTGCTGCCAAAGTAAGGAGAGGTAAGCCCAGTGTAACTGCAGACACAAAGGGAGTAAAATATAGACCTCACACACATAGCAGAAGTAACCAACAACATGCACACATGTACAAAATTAGTAGGGACACAACTGGGAGAGCTGTCCTGACTGCTCTTTAATCACCTATGCCTTGAGTGCCTTGAGAGAATTGATTACAACAGAAATACATACAGCAAAGCATGACACCCATGTATCTCAAAGTGTTCCGAACGTGAAGAAGATTGCAAGGGAAGACAGCAACATTGAGATTGATGTAAAAAGAGGCAATCCCTACATCAAGGCACTACCCATGATGAACAACTACTGGCAGCTCATTCATTGAAGACAAACTGTATGTAACAAAGGGGCCAGAGAGAGAAGAAACAACTAGCAAATGCATCGGTGAGCAAGCTGCAAGAAAAAAAAAGAAAAAAAGAAAAAAGAAAAAAAAAGAAAAATATGATAAGTGCCTAACGGACTGGGACAAGAGTGCGAAGATGGTGACTTGGGTGGAGACTGAAGAAGGACCTATACTCTGAAGGCACAGACTTATGTTACCAGCACAACAGTGAAAAGAAGTGGACGAACATGCTGGATGCAAAAAGGTTGAGACAAGTAGGGAGATGAGAGCAGGAACAGCAGTGCTTATGGACTACTATTGAGCATATGGATCTAAAGCTTAAGAGAAACTGCCACCGAATTGGGGAGGAAACTGTTCATTGGTGCATATCAGCATGGCCTTGTTGGTGGTGACCAAGGAAGATGTGAGGCCTGACGACTTCCCCAAGATCGAAAACAACCGAAGGAAGAAGAGATGACTGAACAAAGCACCAAAAGCCCAAACAACGGAAAAAGAGAAACAGACCGAGGAATGAAAAGAGGGGGGAACTACTTCTTGAGCGAGACAGAAGCAACATTGGATGAAGTACCAGAACATAAAAGACTGTTCAGCATAAAAACACATGTGAACAGAGAAAGACAAGAACTGGCTAGCGTTTTCATGGTTATGGATGGCATCATGACTGGCTGGTGGATTGAAGATGATAACTGAAGCACTAGTACTGAGCGCAGCATCATTGTACAAGATCAAGATCCATTGCAAGATGCGAGAGAACAGCAGAAGAAGCGATCAGAATTCAAATTACTGATGGATGTGAGCATAGGAGGAGCTATAAAAGACATGGTGAAAGGAAGAGTCGGACTAAGGGAGAAGATAGCGATGTGCAACCTGGTTCCAGCAGTAATAAAGGTGGATACTCCCTGTGATCTGAGGAAGTACGAAGGGAAGTGAGTGTGGTGCAATGCAGAAGGAGAATACTGCTACATGTACTGGTCATCGACAATCATGTGAACAATTATGGACACTTCAGAGAATTAACAAAGATATGCCGACCGGAAAAAGATGAATGTTGCATGGTGGTGTGGTCGACAAGTCGACCAGAGGGGGGACTGAAGAGGGAAAATCGTGATCAAACTCCTGCCCCCTCACCCCAGGCACATCAACAGACAGAACAGCAGGAAGAATAAGGCGAGCACTCATCATTTGCACCAGGCCCCAGTACGCCCATGGGTGACAAATATGCTGAAAGACACCCACTTCACCAACACTTCAACCTACATGCCTCAAATACAGCAGTATCACCATGCAGAATTTTCAAAACACAAAAACTCCTGTTTAAAGGCTTGCAGATGCTCATATGAGTTAACCAAATCAAATAGCACAGTGTAAAGCCATGTTTCAGGAAAATTACAGCCAAGTACACTTGTCTCACTGAACACCAGATGCAGTGGAGATTTGTGCTGACTTCAGCAATGCACCTCGCAAACCCAGGGGCAGCTCAAGGCCTTACAGTAAGATAAGATTCCTTTCTTTGAACGACATTGCACTCTGGCAGAGAAGCATTTTTAATTCTTCACAAATACAAGTAAGTCAGAGCAGAACACCCAGGGCCCAGTGTTTTTTTGTCTGGGAACGAAAGACATTTTCGCAAGACCCACGAATCATTTGAAACATAATTGTAACAAGAATGGCTCAGCTCTGGCCAATGAACGCTGAGGGCCCACCGGCGAAAAGCCTGTTCAGCTAAAACTAATGGGAACAAATTCATAATGCAACAATTTTAGAATTAGGTAATGGGGGAGGAGCAGTTAAGCCAGCCCACTGACACCAAGGTCCAAATGTCCAATGATCAGGCATCCTATAAGGGCAATATAGGTTACCTATCACTTAGCCGGCAATCTCAGGATGAGATAGGTTTCTGGGAGCTGGTCCAATTTTGTGATGTCAGCCTGCAGTGTGTTACAAAGCTGGCTTGCAAGCCAGCCCCGGGGAAGACGGTGCCTGGATTTTCGCTGTGCATGAAGCCCTCTGTGTTTTTTTGCTGCCCAGAAATAAATGCAGTTTGGAACATGTTGCTGCTTGCTTGGAACTCTGCTACATTTCTTTGGGCATAATGGGAGGTATTGAGGCCTCCCATAGCTTGGTCCCCAAGAAGCCCTGGTGGGGGTTCAACTTCTCCCCAACAGCTCTCTGACAAGAAACTCTAATTAGCCCAGGCTAATCATGACCCACCACCACTGAACTCATTGCACCCTAAACACAGCTCACAATGTATTATTGTATTTGTTGCTTCTTGCACTGTCGACCATACTGTAACTGCCGGCGACAACATTATGCTCTTATTTCTTTCAATTTGCAACTCGACTAACCTGTGACCTATTGTCGATAAGCATGTCTCTCGTATGTATATGTATGCTTCTGTAACACTGTCATAAGCTCCAGCACCCAGTCACCTCAGGGTTATGCGCGTTTAATGAATAATAAAATAAATAAACTAAACTCAGTGCATTTCCACATTGTCTGAACTCCCTGTGCCAGTGGGACACTGTGTTAAATGTAATTGTAGTGGACCTGGCTGTGATTGTGTGTGGACGTGTTCTCATGTACCCTAATGGCATGTAGCACATCCTTTTTTGAGTCAGAATTAGCATGTTTCACTCTACTGGTTGCTTTGCCATGGGGCAGGATTTGCTGAACCAGATACATGTGTAGTTGCAATGTGTGCAGTGCTTTCATGGTCAGGGAAATGGGATGTGGTGGCAAGTCTGCATACACCATGATCTGAGGGAGTTTTGTGCATAGTGTGTGAATAGAAATGATGGCATGTTAACATGCATGACAAGGGAAGAAGAGAGAGTCAAAAGCTACCCCAGTTCAGGGATGCATTACAGCTAGGTGTGGAATGCAGCAAAAGCTAGTTTTAACAAATACTAGCCAGAACACAGCGTCACAGGATGAGGGTGATGAATCCAAAAAACAAGCTTTAATTAATATTAGACAGACATCTAAAAAATCTAGGCCTATAACTCAACATAAGGCTTTAAAAACATAAACCAAAAGAAAGGAGGTACAATGAGTTAATGCAATTTCATGTACTACTCATCAATGTACCTAGGCACTACCTGCCGTCAGGAATAGTAATTGTAGCCGCCTGTCTTTCTCATCCACCTGCCCTTTCCTCCTCCCCTCCCTATTACTGTTCATTAGAATTTACAGTAACATTTGTCTTGTGACCTTTGTGATAGCAGCTTGTTTGTCTCTCCGCCCCTTCCCTCCTTGTCTTCTCCCCCCACTTCCCCATCCAGCACTATTCTGAATCGTCATCAGATCTAGTATGTTGATATTGATATTTTATTTCTATCGCGCTCGTACACAAGTGTTAGTCGCTTGTGTGGTTCCTCTCCTTCTGCCTCATGCCATACCCCCGCCCCACTTGTTAATATTCCAGCACTACATCAGTTGTCATCAGGCATAGTAATGTAACCGCTTGCTTTGTCTAATTTTTCCTCAGACCCCCCCCACCCTTATTCTTCCTTGCACTTGCGCTATCTGAAATGTTGCCCGGATGAATAAGTTAAGTGTTTTAAGGACTTGTAAGAATGCAACTGTATTCTCCCATGTTCACTCCCTCCTTGAATGCATTTTGAAACACATTGTGTATAGGTGCTGTACAAATGAACAAGCAATTCAATTCAATTCTCTCCCACTTCCATGCTAAGCAATCCCTCTGTTCCCTCACTCTCTCCATTCCTTTTGTCCTGGCTGCTTGATGACTGTCTGCTTGATGTGCCTCAAGGTCTCACACACACCTGTCAACCCCAGCAATTTGTGGGGCAGTTGCATCTGCGAAGTAGACTAGTGTCATCATCACTGCACTTGGGGAATGACCAGAGAGAGTTGCATCTCTCTGCACTTAACCAAGCATCCACTGACTGATTGCACTTGAACCACCCCTGAACTTGTTACCACTCTCCGAATACCACACCCCTCTGAACATCTGTTTACTTGCTCCTTCCGATTGTACCATGCAGGTACAGTGTTTACCTATTCCACCCTGTCATCAATCCCTGCATGATGGCATATTTATGCACGTGTGAAAATATGATGACACTGTCCGACAGATTCACTGTTATATGCATTTTTGATAGTGTAGCATAGTTTAGTATGAAATTACTGTTCCTGTCCAGAATACTATGGATCTCTATGAGTGGGTGTTATTTTTGTACTTGTTCCATACATCGCTGAGTGCATTGAGACACCTGTATTATGTATTGGCCATTTATCTGTCTACTTTGACATAACATACCATAGCACTGTCTGGTGATTATTTAACATGACAGTAGGACTGTTTATGTGACACACAGGCGATTGGATGTCTAGTTTGGCATGGTG
Source organism: Ambystoma mexicanum (assembly GCF_040938575.1). Taxonomy (NCBI): domain Eukaryota; kingdom Metazoa; phylum Chordata; class Amphibia; order Caudata; family Ambystomatidae; genus Ambystoma; species Ambystoma mexicanum. The sequence goes on from NC_090921.1 coordinate 1,436,002,106, forward strand.
GTAGTGGCATAGTCCCTCTTCTATGTGTTCCTTATGGAAACACAAAATGAAATTAGTTTTTGTTCTAAGGGATGCAAGGAAACATTCTCAGGGTGGGTTGGTGGGCCCAGATGGTTGGCCCTTTGCCATCATTGAATGCACCTGGAATGTGCCAGGGCTGTGCTCACTCCAAAGGGGTTGGATGTTAGGTGAAAAATGTAGTCACAAGCTGGGTACGGGCAGCCTCGCCACGTACTCTCTCACCTGCCATGTGCAAGTGGCATGCATGTGGATGAGAGTGTGGGAGCACCACCATGTCCACCGCTATGCCACGCTGTGTTGCAATATTGTGCAGGACACATGCTGCCACAATGATATTGCACACTAATGCTGGCGCATATAGCAACTCATCACCAGAGTGGTCAAGGGAGTAGAAACGTGACTTGAGCACTCGAAATGTGCGCTCCACTATGCCCCGAGTTGCAATATGGGCTGTGTTGTTCCTTAGCTGGGGTGGTGTGGCAGGGATTCGTATTGGCGTCATCATGTAGGTGCTCAGAGGGCAGGCACTGTCCCCTGTACAGGCGAAAAATGTTTGTCTTTGGTGTGCATTTATGTGTATGTGACATGCATGCATGTGCAGAGGCATTTATACTCACCAATGAGCCATGTGTTGCCATGCCTCCCAGCTTCCAGGGCTCGGAGTAGGGGTGACATTCTGAATATTAAACTATCATGGGTGGACCCTGGATAGTTTGCACATACAGATAACGTTATCAACTATTCCAGTGCTTCTGAATGTTATGCTTATTCCCACGAGCTTGCTACCTAATATAGCTATATAAGTTGTCCGCTCTGTGCCTACTGCCCTACAAGCATTTATCTTGCCTGTTGAACTAGCTGACATACTATCTATCCTGATTTTGAGAATGCCTTTACTATGCTAATATAATCACATATGCCACTTGACGAGCTGTAGCAACGTAGAAACATGCTCCATGCACACCTCTGTACTAAGTCTGCACATCTATCAATAGCGTCCTGACTTTAATCAACTGAGCCGACTGCATATTTGAGCCCCTAGTCGCTACCTATTTGCGGTTGCTTACCACCAAGTGATCACACAATTTCAGTGCCTTATTTGATTTCATTGCCTATGTCTGTTCTCATTGCCGCCCAGCCCATACCTTCCCATTGCATGACCACGGCACCACTTTCATTTGCGGCTTTGTTCGCCTGTGCTTGCCTTGAAATTACTATGCTGCCAACCCCATGCTCGCTTTTGAAATGATTGAGCTCTTGCTCAGAACCGCAACGTGGACCCACTTGTTAGCTCCATGATATATGCTACTCTGCCTGCCTGATATGCTCATTGTGTATTCCCTAATTTGCTGAGCCACACCTTGATCTATGCCTGCATATGTTGCACCGCTCCGCTTAAAACATGCCCACATGATCTAAGCTAACTCCAGGGTACCTGCCTTACTCTGCCGTGCCTTTCAACTTGACATTTACCTGATCTGCCAATACTTGCTGCCATCACTAGAATATCTTCTCTGCCTGAACTGTTGCACCATTACAATTAGATCACGCTTCTTGCACTCTGCATTGTTCCCTGCCTAACATGCTAATGTATATGCAAGCTTTGGTATTTGCTTTGCCTGTGTACCCTGATCTGATGCACCCCCATCGCTTGATTCTGAATAAGTAGACTTAACCTGTCTTAAACTCATTAGCCTGCATTGCTCATACAGAGCACGCACTGCCTAGCCAAATAGTGCCTGTGACGCTTACCTATAACTACCTCACAGACCCGGCGGCCTTCTTCTCTCATCTCGGTAACATGCTACCACGTTGGTCCTCCCTAAGGTCACTGCTCTCATTACAAGTACTACTCTCAGTGTGGTCAATTACCAGGTCGTCACACCTACCACCTCCCAACTTAGCTGCACCTAGCTCCTTGCACACCTCATCCATGGCCACCTCTCACAGATCTCCTGATACCTACCAAAGTACTGCACCTCAATACCACGCCATCAACCTCAACGATCCGGCCCTATGGCTCGACCATTTCGCCAAAAAACCCTCACCCAACCAACCATGTCCTATCACTCTTAGAAACCTAAGATTAGGATCTAGACTTATGGGTAAGAAGGGACACCCCATGTACCTGAGCCCATACCTCAAAACTTATACGCACAGCCCGCCTCCACAAACGGCCACCTCACCCACGCCCCATCACCCTCAAACCATCACAGCTTCATCAAGCAACATTGGTTTAATTAAAGCTGCCCTGATTAACGCAAGATCCCTAGCTGTGAAGGCTCTGGACATTGCTAATCTTATCAAAACTCAGGAACTCGACTTCATCACCATCTCCGAGACCTGGCTGTACGCGGCTTCTGGCCCGGCACTCTCATTGGCCATCCCCACTGATTACTCCATCATCAGATGTGATCACACCTCGAGAGGTGGAGGAATTGCTTTCATCGCTAGAAACTCATTAGGACTTAGAACCATCCTAAGCACTAAGGTGGAAACTGCAGAGTTACTCTCTGTCAAGCTCGGACTCTCTGCTAGCCAAACGGCTACTATCCACCTAATATACAGACCCCCTGGTCCACCCACATCCTTTGTGGATGATATCTCTAAGTTAGTACTCAACAATGCTAAATCCAACTCCCAAACCATCATTCTTGGTGACCTCAATCTAGGACACCAAGACCTTAATGATCCTGCGGCCCTCGACTTAGCTAATACCTTAACAGATTTAGGTTTCACTCACCACATACAGGAACCCACCCACATTAAAGGGCGGTCCCTTGACTGGCTTAGTGACACCAATTGCAATATTAGCGTAATCTCCAACGCCCCTTGCTTGTGGTCTGACCACCATGTCATCACTTTCAGCATCGAAGCAGCCCCACCACCCAGCCCTTTGGTCGCACCAGCCACCCTCACTAGAAATAAAAAGAACATTATGACAGAAAAACTACTCCCCCTTATCCTTCCCATACTAAATAATGCTCCTGACACTTGCTCAGACCCCACCAACCTAGCCGACATGTATGACCAGTCACTGCTTGCAGCCATCAACTCTATCGCCCTGCTCAAACTGAGGAAACCCAAACAACGAGCACACCTTAACTTGTGGTTTACTCCCCAGTTTAGAGTGTTACGCAAAGAGAAACGCACAGCAGAGTCATGCTGGAGAAGTCACCACTCCGACGCCCACAAGGACAGTATTCTGATAGCCACCCTTAACTATAAAGAAGCTGTACTCCAGGCAAAAAAAGATTCTTATAATAACCGCATTATGTCAGCCCAGTCCAATAATAAGGAACTCTTTAATATCCTTAAGGAACTCGAGACACCTGCAGCCCCCCCTGACTCTTGCTCCAAAGACAACACTTGGTGCACCAATATTCAGTCAGCACTCCTGCGTAAAATTGCTACCCTCCAATATAAAATCAGGGACAAACAGAAATCCCTACAGCTTGACCAACCACGGACCACACCTACACTTAATATACATTTAACCTATCCGCATAACCTTTCTCCTTCTCCCCACTCACTACTCTCAAAGTAGAAAACATCATAAACAATTTAAAACCTTCCAATTGCCAAGGCGACCCCTGCCCAGCACCTATTATCAAGGAAGCATCTCATGAGCTAGCCCCGTTCATTACAGCATTCATAAATGCTTCTTTCAAGACGGGTATTGTCCCTGACAACCTAAAGGATGCATGGGTTATCCCACTCCTCAAAGAACCCTCCCTTGACCCTAATATCCCAACTAACTTCAGACCTATCACTACAGTTCCATTCCTGCTCAAGATCCTGGACCGCGCAGCCTACCTGCAGATTCAGGATTACCTCGAACTAAACAATCTCCTGTGCTTAAGACAATCAGGGTTCTGCCCTAAACATGGCATGGAGTCAGCTCTGATCGACTTGAAAACTCAGATGGAGTCACTGAAGGACAATGGGAAGCTAGCTCTTCGCCTTCTCCTTGATCTCTCCGCGGCTTTTGATCTGGTCAACCACCAAATACTCTGCCAGCATCTCAAATCCGCAGCCCACTTCTCCGACTCTGCCAATGTCTGGATCCACTCATTCCTGAGCAATAGATCCATGAGGGTCTTCTCACCACTGGCATCAGCGGATCCCTCCCCTATTCACTGTGGCGTTCCTCATGGCTCGTGTGTATCCCCTACGTTGTATAATGTATTCACCAAGCCCCTCTTCGATGTGCTTGACTATCTAGGTGTCTCTTACACTAACTACGTGAACGACACTCAGATACTCATCCCTATCACAGGAGACTGCACAGCTGACACCAAAGCCCTTAACGATGTTTACTCGGTCATCCAGGCCTGGATGTCACAGCACAAAGTTTGCCTTAATGATGATAAGACTGAGCTCTTACTTTAAGGATCAAATCATCGGCTCAACAAACTAGACCAAGCCTACAAGTCCTTCATTATTGACGGCAATGACATTACAGTCTCCAAAGATACTAAGACGCTAGGGGTCTATCTTGACTCCTCACTTTCTCTGAACAGACAAATAAATGCAGTTAGGCCAGCTTCGGCCTATACCTGCAAACTTATCACTGCCTGTAGACCCTTCCTAAACTCCACCAACTGTATTGCACTCGCCAGAACTCTTGTTATGGCCAAAATCGACTACTGTAGTGCTCTCTACCTAGGGACTAGTCAGTCTAACCTTAATAAATTGCAAACTGTACAAAATAATGCCTTAAGGGCAGCCTTAAACATCCCGAGACGCTCTCATATCTCCTCCGTCAGATCGGACTTACGCTGGCTCCCGGTAAAACAGAGAATTGCCCTGAAAACCCTAGCTTTGACTCACAAATGTCTGAGCAACAACACCCCACCTTACCTGTCCGCTCGCTTCTCACGCCACACCTCCACTTGACCTACCAGAGTAGCCCAAACTCACAGCCTCATAGTGCCTAGATGCAAACTCCAAAAAGCTGGTGGGGTGAGCTTCCCCGTCCTGGCCTCCAAACTCTGGAACACCTTGCCCACACCTATTAGAATTGAACCATCATTCCACACCTTCAAGAACAATGCTAAAACATGGCTGCTCTCCCAAGACGCATGAGACCTTGACACAGTCCAGACTCCATGTGGGGTACAGGACTGAATATACATTTTCTCTCTGCTCTGTCCCTGTATTATACGCTGATAATGGTACCCCTTGGTACATGTATATATGCTGTATATTTTTGTAACTCACTGTAACTACTGCTTTTTGTAACATGTTTAAGAGTATGTACATGTGTATATGCTGTATATTTTTGTAACTCACTGTAACTACTGCTTTTTGTAACATGTTTAAGAGTATGCGCCCGGTTGCCCCTGGGCCTGGTTTTTTGCGCTTTATAAATCAAATCAAACCAAATCAAATCAAATCAAATGTAATGATACCCTTGGCATCACATACAACCTGCACGTTGATGGAATGCCAGTGCTTGCGATTGTGATATATGAGCTCTGTCGCCCTAGGTGGACGTAGAGCCACATGGGTGCCATCGATGGCACCAAGCACTCTAGGAAGTGCACCACCCCATACAAATCCTGGACCACGGCCTGCCTTTCTACAGGTGTTCTGGGTATGTAGATGGGCCTGCATACTGAGGGGTGTGCAGTCATTATTGCCAACACATGGTGCAGGCAGCGTGACTGCGTGGGCTGTGAAATGGCCCCAACTATGGCAGTTGTCCGCTGAAATGACCCAGTGGCCAAAAAATATAGTACATTGAGCATCTTTTCCAAGGGGCTCAGTCCTTGGGAGCACAGGGTGAGTGATGACAGGTCATCCTCCCACTCCGTGACCAGGTCTAATAAGATATGAGGTGGAAACCTATACCTGCCATAGGGCCTCATTACACGGATGGCAGAGAACCATGGCGCTATTAGCGCCATGGTTCATGCCGGTAAAATACCGCACCGCCTTGGCGGAAAGGGGAATTACCGCCCCATTCCAAGGTTGGCGGGGCGGTAATTCCCCCTTCCACCATTGCCCTTCCCCATTCCCATTTTTGCCCCATAGGGCATAATGGGAATGGGGAAGGCGCTAATTGCGGTACCACAAATTGCGGTACCGTAATTAGCTCCCTGGGTCCCTTTGCGGGTTGGTTTTTAACCCCTGCAAAAAGCAGGCGTTAAATCCCCCAACCCGCAAAGGGACCTCGTAGTAAGGCGGTAAGGATTTACCGGTACCAGTATTTTACCGGTACCGGTAAATCCTTACCGCCATCCGTGTAATGAGGCCTCCCTGGTAAGCCGCGCGCATTTTGTTCCATGAATACACAAACTGGCGCTTGCTCACAATTTCGCGCGCAAGCCCTCTATTTTCCACACAAATCATTCAATGAATTAGGGCCTATATGCTAATATAAATATAGTCTTTATTTCGAAAAGACAAGTGAAAAATTGCACTTAGAGGCAAGTAATGAAAACAGTTTAAAGATGAGTTTTCAGAGTACAGTAAACAGTCTTCCCTAGAACAGAAAATGTATTAACAGGTAAGAAACAAACGTTTCCTGTCAAGGCCAGAACGTTTCAACCTTCTGACCACACCCACTCATCTGTACCTGTTTTTGCTAAACATTCTCACTCCAGCGATCTATGCAACTACTGTCCTGCTACACATGTAGTGACCTTTCTTCTAGCCATGTATAATACTCACCTTTGGTAACCTCTTATCACTGCCTATCTATCTAAATTGTATATTTTGTACCTACCTGTTACACGTCTATACCTTCCTTGTATGTACGATCTCAACTGCCTTTTCTTGTATATAACAATATGCTAAAAGCGCCCAGATACCTCTGGGTCTGGTGCGCTACATAAATAAATAAACAAACAAACAAACAAGAGACCAATGGAGGCCAGTTTTGTGAATTTAAGGAAGCCTTTGTGGAGACAAGTTCCCTTCTTTGAAAGTGTCCCAAGGATCAGTTTCTGGAAATTATGGTGGAGTTCAAGTCACAAAATATTATCGGTGATTAAGAGGGTCCCAGAGAAGAGGAAACAAATGACGAAAGGAATCGCAAGCAGTACCACATAGTCAGGAGAGCAATGCCCTGGTTCTCAAAAAGCAGTTCTGCAGCAGCCGGGTGGCAGTGTTTAGATGTGGTTACTGTGGACATTGTTTGGCAACAACCCTGGCTTTCCATAACAACACACTGATAAAGGAAGAAACCCAAAACTCTTGGCAAGAGCAGCTATTCATGATTCATTGATTCATAATTCAAAGGTCTAAGAGAGGAGCTTAAATGACATGACATGATATTATATTTGTATCATGCTCTTACACAAGTGTTTCAGAGCGTGACAAAACAAATGAGGGGAACAACGGAGAACAAAACAACAATCTTATTAGTCCCAGTAACATTGAGAACGTGCAAGTCCAGGAGAGAAGGAAGGGAGAAAGTGCAAGGGAGAGGGGAGAAATGGAAAGTGCTGAGCAAGGGATACCAACAACAATTGGTAGTGCAGTCGGCAAGGTGGCAAGTGCAGCTTTAGAGCACAGAAAAGGGGTGTCTGATAAGTGCAGGTAAGGGGACTGTACGGGTAGAGATACCGACCCAAGTGCAAGAGTTTCCAGGAGGTAGTGCAGGTCTGTGGCTGGGTGGAAAGGGACCTGGGCCCAACATCAGAGGGTAAACCAGGTGTACAATGCTGAAGCAGACAGATCAGCAGGGGAGAGGAAGAGGTCTTGAGTCTTGAGGTTTTTCCGGAACCAGAGATGGTTCTCCTCAAGTTTCAGAGTGGCAGGGAGGCTGTTCTAGAGCGACGCCCCAGCCGAGGAAAGAGATCTACCCGAAACTGCCCGTTGGAGATGGAGGAGTGAAGAGCTTGAATGGGAAGATATTTACGGAGGGAGAGTTGAAGGTATTTTGGGCTCAGTCCCCAGAAAGCCTTGTGTACAAGACAAGGGGTCTTGAATTCCATACTTGCAGCCACTGGGCGCCAATGAAAAGATTTCAGGGCTGGAGAGATGCTATCCCAGGGCCAAGGACAAGTCATGCAGTCATGTTCTGGATGAGTTGCAGAGGGCGGAGAGTAGAAGCAGGCATATTTAGAAAGAGACAGTTGCAGTAGTCCAGCCCGGAGAGAACCAGAGCTCTAGAGACAGTGAGCTTCTGTGGGAAGGAGAGGAAAGGAAAAATACCTTTGAGGAGGTGCAGTTGGTAGTTTGACTTCTTAGAGACGTCAGAGATGTGAGGAGGCAAATATGCTGCAGTCAGCAGTGCTAATCAACTGTCCGCTGCCCAGGGTTAAGCTAAAAAGGATGGGGATGGCTTGAGAAGACCTCAAGGAAGAACAAATACTGAAAAAAAGCTTCCAAATCAAACCAGGGGTGGATCAGCCACAGAGAAAGGACTGGGAGGTGTAGTTAGAGGCAGAGTTGCAGAATCCACAGCAGCAAAGATCCTTGGAACTCCCCACATGGGGGTGACATTGGGTGAAGAAACGTAGCACTACGTTTTTATGTTTGGCACAGCAAATCTTCAGATTTCTGGCAGTGAAGGTTGTACCAATTATGGATCTGGCAATGCAGGCATGTTATGGATGTTCACATGGATGAGGCCTTTGAGCACGATATGGGATCCAGCTATTTCCACCAGATCAGGGATCTTCTCGTCTTCTGTAGGGGCAGTGCTTCATCATCACATTCAGAGGGGTGTCATAGAATATTTGTGTAGAGTTGCTGTCCTTCATCAAGTGGCAGGCCGGTCAAGAATACGAGTACAGAGTTCCAGCAATAGACAGGGAAGGTGGGGAATGTGGTCTGCTTTTATCTCCATTGGGAGGCGTTGAGTGAACACAGCACCCAATCAAACCAAAAACATAATTCAAAGAGAGCGGTCATTAGCCTGTGATAGACCATCCCTCCAACATAGAAAGTCTCCAGTCCTAAATCTGCCCAGAATACCATCTAGCGAATATCAGGCTGGTGTAAATCAGGCTGATGTAGGAGGGGACCAGTCGTGTGGAGTCTTAAGACCACAGAGCAGTGATGATTGGCTGGAGCATAAGTGGCCCTTTGGAGCACGAGTGCACGTTAGGCAAATGCTATCACCATAGCCAATATTCAATGTGACACACAGTTGCCTATTGGTTGAGCGGGTCAGGCTTTGAAGTAACCTCAATTTAATCATAGAAGTACCTCTATTCAGCCACAACCATGCACAAGATTTAATTTGTGTTTTGCCTTTCGTTGAAGTGTAATGTTGGACAAGCATTTTAACATCAAATGACCCACATACAACTTTTACAGGTTTAGCTTTATGCCTTTACCCTCAACATTCACATATTCTGAATCAACTTGCTCACAACGGTTTTGTAACCTGCCCTGAATAAACATGCAACGGCATAGACAAGCATACCCTGACCAAGTGGTTCAGCCTTGCTTTGAATGTTATCCCAGAAAATGTATCTTTTGGAACTGTGTCATTAAGGACTGTATGTTGTTCGCTCTTTCTAATTGCAAATCCGAATAAACTAAATTACTACTACTCACAGAAAGTGTGGAAGTCCATTAGGCAGCTTTGTTTTGTTAACTTTTCAAGAAATTCTCTGTAAATCGTACAGCTATGAATGTATCCACATACAAAGTATCACAGCTTCCACGTAGTGTGTGGGTGCGTGCAAAATAAGGTGCATTTATTCATGCAGAAAATTTAAAGCTACATAGATACATTGTCAGCTGGTTCAGAGAAAATGTTGCAGCAAACCAGTCATTACGCGGTCAGTACTCAGAGCAGGACCTTCCAGAATTGCTTAAAAGTGATATCCATGATTCTGTTTGGTTGATGAAAATGTTTCAAATGTCCTCTATAAACACCACTATATTACTTATTTTGAGATTTTGTCGAAACATCTATTCATCTCCTTGTTGCTGAACTTGGAGGAGAACCCTACACCCAGCCCACCTCCCTCCTGCTACTACCAGTGAGGGGTCTGAGTTCTCTGGAGGATGTACCATGACTCTGCCCTGTCTGGACTGAGTGTTCTGGTCTTGACCACATTGTTTTATCAAGTCTTCTTATTGTTAGGCCTCTGAGTATTCACGATTGAGCTAAACCATGTTGCGTGCCCAGCAACAGCTGTCAGTGGCAATTGTCCTGCCTCTTGATTGTGGCCAACAGCTGGCCAGCACACTAGGCATCCATCTAGTTTGCATACGGCTTCCACTGGCTGGGCTGCCATTTTAATGGACAGGCCACGTGTTGTTTCTGCTCACATTTTGCATTGAGGACTTCCTTTACATCCTGAAAAATCCCTTCAAACCAAATGACTGTGACTTCCGCTGCTGAGAATTTCGGACATGCGCGTGTTTTTGCCACCATAAATCGTTACCCTCCTTATAACCATATTGCTGCTATATTTTTATTATTTTTTTTATTTTTTATTTTTTGCAGGGCTCCTTGTATCCATGACACAGATAGGCAAATAAAGCCACAAACTCTGTATTACTGGTGACTGAGTCCTGAAAAGTGTGCGTTTATCTTGCCTATATGGCAACCAATCTCCCTGCTGTTAACTAGATAATTACTATTATTACTGCAATAAGAACAATGACTGTCACAGCAGTGCCTAGCATACATAAGTGTCTTCATTGGTTGCCATATCGCTTGAATTCCACTAATGAACGTGCAGAATATATAGGAGTGCATTTGAGAATTTGCATCTATCCTTATACTTTTGAGCATGTTTAAGTAAAGTCCGATCATGCTATTTAAAAAAACAAGTTTATAACTCGCATTGCGTCAAACAGGCCTCGCCTCGCGAACAATAACTCAGGTGCTAGAGTGCCCTGGAAGAGCCTAGAAATCCCCGTATAAATAGGAGGCCTGACATCTCCTCGAGCTAATGCAATCACATGAGCGTGTCATTAAAGGCTGCTGCATCCCGCGGTGTCCTACAACAGTCAACGTCTCCTTGTTCCATGGGCGCCATTTTGATTAATTATTATTCACACGGCTGACAGTAATCAGAAAGCTGGATGGGTGTCTCGCAGACGAGATCAAAGGTGACAGTGGCACGGGAGATTGAGGCGCTCTCTTCCCCACAGAGGAGGTCCCTCCCTGTCAGGCTCCCTCATCATTAACGCTATTCTTGCATCATGTCTCCTCAGCACTTCAAACTGATAGCAGAACAACACTTGAATGAAGGACAGAAGAAGGCTAATAACAGGCGAGATGTGTTATGCGTGTATAATCCGGTGGCAGGATAAACAGGTGCAATGTGAGACGTGACACCTCGGATACAGGAATGCAGGGATATGTCTGCGTGCATCATTGTTGCGTGAAATTATCTTTAAAATCTTGCTATATCTGCAATGAAACACGTGACATCATTTGTGTCCAAAAAGTTACTCGTCTTTACAAAACTTTCAAAAAAGACAAAATCATTATAGCAAAACAAAAACATCCACAACACCAATTTACACCTTGTGGCATTCAATTGCAACAACATGTTCCTAATAGATACATCAATTCAGAGTGCATTGTGTAATATGAGAGCTTGCTCCCCCTTGGCCATTCAAATCCTTCAATCAAATAAACACAGAGTTCAGTAAAAATTAGTTGGCAAAGAACTGGTTTGAACAGATGCTCTGACAAAACAAACGGCAAAAGCAACACTATTCTGGGCTTCGGGTATATTTGCCCATCTCTAGTATCAAGGAAAGCATCACACATTTATTGCAGTATGATTGAAGTACGCTATCAACGAATCAGCATCACCAGAGGACAAGAACAAAGTACAAACGTCCTGCTATTTTGCAAAAGGCTTATTCCATAAAGAACTGTAAGGCCTGATCCATGAAAAAGTGCACATTTCTCCCACAACTGTTGCGTGCCGAGAACGACACTGCGAAATCCTGCACGCAGAATGAAAAATGCACTGCACAAAGTTACCGTATTTGCAAGTCATCCTAGGAACGCCCCTAACACACCCCCATGCAAAGCATGAACAGCCAGAACAGCTACCTCTGCGTGCTCCCCTGGGCGCAAATACATGCACCCTTCAAACAGTGCGTGGGTCCCCCGCAAGCAGGCCTGCATCTTGGGAATCATGGTCCCCCGTGACTGTTGCCGGCACCTCGACAACATGCGTATGAACTTTTGTAATTTGGTTTAAACTCGGAAAATCTGCGTGCAAACCCCCGTAAACCATACCTGCTCCCCGCTACACAGCGTACACACACCCCTGAGTTAGATCGGAATCCCGGTTGCGTACATGCACCTGTAAATCTGACATGCAAACCCACCTCCCAGCTGCAATTCCTATACACAAGTGTCTTTACGCCTGCCTTCGGGTGGCGTAGAGAACGAGGGATTTGCTTGGCCATTTCTATGCCGAGAGGCTGCGTGGGTGGATCCAATGAATATGTGTTTGGCACAATTGTGGGCGTGCAAGGGACAGCCTCCCTGCAGGCCTTCTCTCGGAATGCCTACTTTTTTGCATGCTCTTCCCGAGTTTCTAGGCTCCGCCCCCTTCCAGGCCCTGTGGTGTCTCACGCAAGAGGCTCGACGGCTGGCAGAGACCCGTCAAGCCTGCGCAAACTCCATGCAAGTCCTGGAAAAGTCCAGCACCTTCGATGCCATGATTCACCAAACAGGATTTTGTGCGCGGTTTGGCACAGTCCCTATTTTCCATGCAGATAAGTCCATGAGGCAGGCCCTTAGTGTTTATTGAGGTGGTCACTCAAAATACAGTAGAGAAGCCGCACACCAGTGCAGGTATTACAGACACTTTCCACTTTTGCAAATTCATTAGCATTCCAGTAAACATTGCCCTTTTGCAAACAAAAATTCTTTCAATCGTCTTTACTCTAAGGCAATGGGCAATGGGGGTCATTACGAGTTTGGAGGTAGCCATGGGGCTCTTAGCACCATGGCTGCCTTCAAACCCAGGTCCTGGTCCGGTGTCACTGAATGGGGACTTACCGGGTCATTCCAACTTTGGAGGACCCGGTAAGTCCCCATTCAGTAAACCATTCCCCATTCCCATTTGAGCCCATATAGGGCTCAAATGGGAAAGGTGGAAGGAGCAAATAACGGGCCCGCTAACAGCGGGCCCGTTATTTGCTCCAAGGTCCCTTGACGGGTCCCGCTAAGAACGGCTGGTCAGACCAGCCGTTCCTGGAGGGACCTGCTAAGGGACCTCAGAATATGTCGGTAGGGGGGTAATGGCACCGGCATCCTTACCGGTGCCGTTAACCCCCTACCGCCATACTTGTAATGACCCCCAATGTGTCTAAGTCAATGTGCTTTGCCTTATTGGAAAAATGCGCTGAAAGTGTATTTTTCCGTAGTTCTAATTCTACTTGCACGGGTGTAAAGTGTCGTTAATATCGCCCCATATTCTTTCAATGTATTTTTACAGTCGAAGTCTGGTTGCTCTTGTACTAATCCTTTGCCCAAGTGCAAAAATTCATTAACATATGTTTTTGTGGCTGAACCAACCTTTGCCGTGCCGCTAATTGTATTTGCATCGATGCAAAGTTTCTGTTATGTGGCCTAAGAATTGAAGTCGTATTACTTAAACCTCACCAGTTCACGAGCAATTTTGCACGGTCTTGGGCAAATATTGCCCTAATGCAAAAAAGTATTCTTTAAATGTATTTTTGTACTAGGGCAACTAAGTAGGGCTAGGGTGCAAACAATATCCTGGTGCATACATGCATTTAAATAATTTTTTTTGTAATTACGGCAAACTTTGCTCTGGTGCTAATAATGTGCAAGATTGCAGTTTCTGTAATACAGTCCCAGTTGTAATGCATTGTCTACAGTGTCTGAGGAGAAGCAGCATCTCCTGTTTTAGTGTGACAGCTGCCCTTACTCTGATGGCACCTGTCCAGTTCTACACTAAAGCATCTTCCTGCTTCTGTCAACACAATGGATCTCAAGTTTATAGCACTCACACTTAAAAAGATTCTGCATTGCAAATCACATTCCTGTAAGTAGCGAGTTAGGCAGCATGAAACTGACGACTGTCTGAATAATACCACAGACATCAAATCCAGTTCTTGTCATTGTTGTGTCAGCTCTGTTATTTGTAGTGTAGCAAGTGGACAAGTCACTGGTGAGGATTAGTGGTGTGCCATGGTGTTCCCATACTAATAAAATGGGACTACCAAAACATAATAGTTGGCTAAAGGTCTGCTACCATTCTGACTTCAAAATAGGTCTTTATGATATGACAGGATTCAGTGTAAACCTGATAGCACTCCAACCCTTCATGCTAGCAACTGTTGGGCTGGCACACTGAGCCACTTTTGACAACCTTTTGCCAACCGTGCTGGCAAAAATAATCAGCTCCACATGATTTGGAGACCGAGTTAATGTCAGCGATGCTAGTAGTCCACCCTCACAAAACCAAGCAGCCAAACACACACTCAATTTAGTGAACTATGAGGGGGCTGAAGGGTGATGGTAGCAATGTTAATGCCCCTAAGGTTAGCATTGGACCCCTGCCATCTTCCCAGAAGGTATCTCTAGTGACAAAGGTTTTCCATCCAAATGGTAGGATGCAAATGGAATCTCTTCAGCATTTGAGATGGATGCAGCGAGGGCTGAGCTGGCAGTCTACCTCGCAATGCACCACCAGGCACGCGCAGCAGGGGTAATCTGCACAGTGGAAACAGTGCCATGAGATGGCCACATATGAGCCACCACAGATGGTTGTTCTATATTGCATCGGGGCAGCAGCTGCTACTCCCGGCTTAGGGGCAGGCCAGGCAGATCAGAGATCTTGCAGAAGTGCTGGTTAGGCCAGCTCTCTGAGATCGAGGCCTCGATCGGGAGGGAGGGGAACATAAGCAACTCATATGAAAAGCAAATGCTGTATTTTTTCTTCTGTTCTGGTAAGACATTGCTTGCTTTCCTCTTTGGTAGAGGTCCGGTCAGACAGTGTTTCTAAAAATATGCCATCTTCCAAATCTGTACATTGACTCCCAATATTTTGATATGTCGAGGAAAGGCCAGCTGTTGTGGCAGATGTGGGTGTGGCGCTCTTTTCTTCAGGATTAGTGCCTAACTGATAGCATACAACAGTACAGAAGCAACTCTGTTGGCATTTGCTTCTGAAGTAAAGGAGATACAATACCATTATTAAAGAATTTCAATGGAATGTGAAAATAACTGAGGACAATCTATCGTGGAAGATCAATTCTTGGAGTAGACATTTTGAGATCCCCCATCACTGCTTGTTTATTTCTAGTGGTTTCACATTATTTCCATGGGCCTCACGGTGAAGTAGAGTGGATTACGGATGTGATGCTGCCATTAAGAGTTAAGCAGCCCTGATGCGGTATGCCAAGATGATGCTGTGGTTATTCGCAGCGGGCCCCCCCCCCCGTCTTAGGAATTCAGAACCCTCTTTTTGCACTCTACGCAATGACGCAAATCTGGTATGGGGTGCACCATCACAGTACTGTTGGCATCCCATGGTCACAAATTGAAGGCACACAAGAACGTTGAAGAAATACCTTGGCATTCCAATGTGTCTCATGGGAACTTAGGCAATGGAACGCCCAGTGCATAAACGAGTCCCTTATTCCTTCACTATATTTGCTTTGTGCCTGACAGCAGTAGCATGAACATTTTGGCCCCAGAAAAACAGAACATTTCCTCCCTTTACATTGGGCTAGACAAATCGGTTAACTTTATTTTGCAATGTATTTATGGTCATTAAAGGAGTGTCTTGAGGGATTGTGATGCCAGCATCGGAGGGTTGGCTCCTAACAAGCTCATCAAGGCTCAGCCCACAAACCACATTGTTGTGGGAGCCAATGACTCAATAAGAGCAAGCAATCTGTACCCAATTTGTATGTATTCAGTTGGCTTGGATGTGCAGAATGTGTGTGGTGTTAGTGACCATCGCTACAATCAAAGGTCAAGTTTTTGAAAGGTAGTGTTGTTTTTCAGCAGAGAAACTGCAGAAGGGGTGGGGAAGAGGAGGAGAACGCAAGACTGGTTTAGTGGGAAAGGAGTTATGGAAGAAAGATGACTTGTTTGAATGCCCCATTATGACTTGCATGTCATTTCTGCAATGAATAATGCCAGTCAGGTTCCCCTAGGGATAAAACAACTGGCAACGAAGTATGAAATTGCCTCACAGATTCCAGCTCGGTTTCCCTGAGTTGTGTTGAAGGCTTGTGACCACACCTCTGCTCCAATGCTGAATCCCCAGATGCAATGAAAGCCTCATGGCTTCAGCGCTCCTGGTCTTCTGCAACCATACTGCTCCACCAACTAATGACTTTCACCGGCTCACACCGGACCACATCAAGCCCATCCGACAATTAACAGATCTACCAATATACAAAACATCACCGGCGGAGCGCTATGCCACCCATCACGCCTCTTGCCAACGACCAGATGGCTATTATCTGAGTGTCGGCCAGTACGGGAAGACTGTTGGCATCTTCTGCTCTGTATACTATGGCTGCATCGCTCACAGGTGCAGAGCAAAGCTTCCTGCTACACATCACATCCTTCATTCACATCATTTGTTCGTCTCCACATGTTACTGACACAACCAAGTCTGAAACGACTTAATACATGAATAAACAGAGACACTCAGAACTGCCTCCATCTTTTTGACAAACAACATACAAGATGGAAGTCTTGACCAACAGACCACTACGCCTGCTCCCAGAGCATGTTTCTTCAGTGAACCCAACCCATTTGAACTTGACCCAAAAACTGATAGGGGGCCAAGATGATCTAGCTTGTTTGCACACTCCATAGATTTTGTGCACACCATCGGTGATGGGGACATTACTGATATGATGAAGATGTTCACAAACCTATTAGGGAGAGAAGTCAAACCAATCATTAAAATACTCCCTGGCCAAGATGTGTCATCCTACACCACCCTTATAGCAACACTAAAAAAATAATTAATTACACTGTTGACTATTACTCCTACTAATTCAATCAAGGCAGACAGAAACCACTTGAAACTATAGGCAAGCCTTAAAAAATAATTGTCCCACTGCCATGTTAATGCATTCTCTGATGAGGAAGCCAACAGACTCTACATAATTGAATGATGCACATCGTCAACATTTAGAAAACGCCTTACCAAGAGATCATTACCTCTCGAAGAAAAATGTTGACCTTGCACATGTCTATGAACGGGCTGACTGTCAAGCAGCAGAGATGAAATATCTGAAGAAACTTGACCAAGTAGTCCCTCACACCACTAAACCTCACACACAATCTGTGCCAGATCATACTACATTCTGCACACCAACACCGTAGTCACGCTCATCACTAACCCTCACACACAATATGTGCCAGATCGTCCTACATTCTGCACACCAACACCCAAACCTCCACCAGCCAGCCACAATGCTTATGTTATAGTTGCAGATTTGCATTCCCACACAAAGGATACAGACCCACACTAGGTTGATGATCAGAGAGGCAGGCCTACTAGGCCTTGTGAGCATTCAGAATGTGCAAGTGCAGAGAGAGAGAGATAAGGGATGAGGGAGGGGGCTAAGTGCTAGGAGTACCACAAAGGGAAGTGCTAGTTGCAAGCAGCTGTTTAATGCCTGGCAGGGATCAGCTGGTGGTAAGAGTGACCAGCTGCCAATACAATAAGTGCAGAACTGTGAGATAGCACAGGCCACTGGGTGCCCAAAGGCAAGTGCTGAGAGTGGGTGGAGGATGAAGGTTATTGGGGGGGAGGGACAGGACTCAGAATGACATAAAAGGGCCCCGGTCACCAATCTCAGGGACTGTGAGGTTTAGCAAGGGAGGCAGGGGGGGAAGGAGGAGGTGAAAAGGAAAGTCTTGAGGAGCTTCCAGAATTTATTTGAGAATTTGAGGAGATCCGACTCAAGATGGAGAGGAAAGAGGAGGCTGTTCCAGAGTAGGGAGCCAGCCGAGGAAAGAGGTTGGCCACCTGTTCGCTGTTTAGAAAAGCGCTTGACGAGCAGAGAGAGTTGGTGCCGGAGGAGTTTAAAGATCTAGAGGGAGAGTATTTGATTTGAGCCAGTTGTAGATAATGTGTTCCCCTGCCCCTGACAGCCTTTTAGATGATGCAGAGGTATTTGAATTTGATCCTTGCAGCAACTGGGAGCCAGTGGAGAGATTTTAGGGCTGGAGAGATGCGGTCCATGAGCTTGAGGCCAACGATAGGTCTTGCAGCCTTATTCTGGATAAGCTGGAGGGGACGTAGAGAGAAGGAGGTTAGATTAAGGAAGAGGTTGTTGCAGTAATCCACCCTAGAGAGTAACAGAAATATAAAGACATTGAGCATCTGCGGGAAAGTGAGGAAAGGAAGGATTCCTTTGAGGAGGTGAAGTTGAAATTGGGCCTACTTGCAAGGTCCTGGATATGAGGGAGGAAGGAAAGTGATAATTAGAAGATTACTTCAAGGTTTCTGGCTTCAGATGAAGGAGAAGGGGGAGAACCCATAGAGGGTGGCCAGAGTGAAGGGAATAAAGAGGGAGCAGTAATCCCAATGGGAAGGATCTCAGTCTTGCTGGCATTGAGGCAGAGATCATTGGAGGCACACCACGACTGGATGGTAGATAGGCAGTCAGGAATGATGGGGAAGTAAGGATAGGATCAGAGGGAAGTTTAAAGAAGAGTTGTGTGTCATCTGCATAACACTGGAAGTAAGGGGGAAAAGTGGAAATTCGGTTTGCAAGCGGAACAAGATAGATGTTAAAGAGCCAGGGGGAAAGGTGGGAGAGGCGAAGGAGCCCAGAATAACCTGGCAGGGATGATCAGTGAGGAAGGAGGTCAGCCAGTCCAGTGCCTAATGCGAGATACCAAGCGTATTGTGGAGACATTTTATGAGGATGGAGTGCTTGACTATATCAAATGCAGACGAGATATCGAGTAGAATGAGAACAGATGGCGAGTTAGGCTCAAGAGATGCAAGCATCTTTTCAAAGGTGTTCAGGAGAGCAGTTTCTGTACCTCTGTATGCTCAAAATCCAGATTGATGGTCATGTAGGGAACCAACAAATTCAGTATGCTGGCTCAATTGGGGGACGGCCAACTTCTCCAAGAGTTTCCCAAGGAAGGGGGTGATAGAGATGGGGCAGCAGTTGGCTGGACAACAAGGGTCTGCATAAGGTTTTTTCAGGAGTGGGCACACAAGGGAGTACTTGAGTGAGGAGGGAAACGATCCAGTAGTAAAAGAGTGGTTGCAGAAATAAGCAAGTGCAGGGGCAAGAGAGCCAATACTGTCCTTAATGGTTCTGGAGGAACAGGGGGCGACCTGTTTTGAGGAGCCCTTCATGGAGCTGATAACTCTGGTGACCTCATCAGGTGTGATAGGAGAGGAGTAGAGAAAAGCAGAAGGGGGATGGGAGGCCATAGGAGGCAGGATGGTAGGGCAAGGGGAGGGGGAGAGGGATGCAGAGGTGCTCAGGATGTCTTGAGTGTTTGCAGTGTGGCCAGTGCATTGGAGAGACCTGGGAGGACCTTGTAGTTCGCAACAGTACTAATTGATATGTCAGGTGCATTAGCACCGGCACGTAGGGGCCAGTTTACTCCGGTGTATTTAAGCAATTAGGAGGTTAATTTTCTTTTGATGCTTGTTTAGGAGAGAAGCAGGAGGCTGATATTTTAATATTTTAGAATTGTTTTAAAGTGTAGCGTCTTAGTAACCTTTTATTAACTTTTAAGGTTTTACTTGTGTAATTGCTTCTAATACAAATTATCTCGAGGAAATTGTTGAGTAACCACATTGATTGTCAGAACTTGGTTGCCTGTCTTTAGAAATAAAGTTAATTGAGTTTTAGCAGGCTGTAACTACCTAATTTAGTGAGGCTGAAAGGCTGCTGTGCCGCAAACTACACTTCCCAGAATTTTTGTAGTTCACAACAGTACTAATTGATATGTCAGGCGTGTAAGCGCCGGCGCGTAGGGGCCGGTACTCCGGTTTCACTCCGGGTGAGTGATCTGCTCTGCCCACTCTCTTTCCTCATTTACACAATAATTGTCTATTTTTACAAACTTTTTGTAGCTCTACATCAGGAAATGATGCTAATAGACATCGGAGGGGAGGGGGGGGGTTGCCCTGTATCAGTGAATTTATGGTAGATCATAGACTCCCAGGGGAGGGGGAGAGGAAGGGAACCACACTAGAACATCAGGCCACATCAGAGGTTAAAGGTGGGGCTACTGAATACACGTTCCATGGTTAAACACGCAACTGACATAAAGGACCTGATCATGGAAAAACAAGTAGATATATTATGTGTGACAGAAACCTGGTTGAAAGACCCCATAGGACCCACATGTGACCTAGCAGTCCCAGTGGGCTCCACAGTGTACAATACACATAGAGAAAGTGGCCAGGGTGTTGGAGTAGCAATTACAGCTAGAGATGCGCTGAAATTGGTTAAAGTTAATTTTAGCTGTAGAGGATGTGAATCACTACAACTGAAATTGGTATTTACTCCCAATAACTGGCTGTAAGTTATTTCAATCCGGCACTTCACCTAAGACAACGCTAGCGTGTAATGCACAACTGAAATCCTTATTTATTTATTTGTGTCTAAAAGTTCTTTTATTCTGAACGATGTACCACTTACATCACGCCCCTCTCTTGGAACCCCCCGGTCACACTGATCCAGGAATCAGGCTGGTTTGCAAAGTTAAAATATTTCTTTATATATTTCACAATATAATCACACTATATTTAATGGGTATAAAATGATCACCAATGGGGTGATGTCACACTAAGCAATCTCTTTAATCACAAGAAGTAATAAGTATCAAAAACAATGCAGCACAGCAATAATACTTGTGTGGGTGTGGGTTCAAATCAAATGGCAATGTGGTTACT
Organism: Ambystoma mexicanum; assembly: GCF_040938575.1. Taxonomy (NCBI): domain Eukaryota; kingdom Metazoa; phylum Chordata; class Amphibia; order Caudata; family Ambystomatidae; genus Ambystoma; species Ambystoma mexicanum. Next base: position 1,436,022,955 of record NC_090921.1, read on the forward strand.
CTTTCACCCTGCACACCCCTCAACCCCCCAATATGCAATGTAGAGAGATAGGAGGAGAGAGAACAGGTTTCAGGAATGCAGAATTCAAATACAATATCAATCCCAATTCCCCCCAGCAAACACAAGAGAGAAACAGAGTTGATTGGCAAACTGTCAAACTGGTTTTTAAAGTTGTCTGAGAATGGATTGGGTAAAACACTAAATATGGCTAAATCACTGAAATTGTTTAAATTCTAATGGGAGCCGCTTTATATGGTTGCAGACAAACGCTAGCAATGACTTGACACCAATAAGCAATGTGCAAACTGAAATTTGAGGTTGGATGCAATGAAAAGCTATTTTACATGTGTAATATTTAAAAAAAAATCGCGATTGCAGGAAAACTATCGGGGATTTGAGATGCGGTTTTTGGTCCTATGGAAAGCTGGGAATGTTAGCTACAAGCAGACATTTAAATGTTTCTAGCATAACATTTGAAGAAGTTATGGACGTTTTCGTGGAGGTTGTTTTTCTGAGATAGGTACAACAATGAGAAACAGGGATGCACTTTTAAAAGACAAACAGGATTTCTTTACACTAGGGTCAGACTATGAAGAAGCAAATACTACACAGGAGCACAGCCACTAGACCAGGAGGCCTCTGGATCAAGTTTTTGTCTGCCGAGGCGCTTACCTTCTTCAGATGAAATATATCAGCGCAAATATATGTTTAACAATACTATTACAGAAGGAAGATAATAGGGATAAGATAAAGAGTTCAGGCAATTCAAAAATATTTCTAACAATGCAGTTCTGGATATAAGAGAGGATGGATTTGAGATAGGGATTACTATGGACAGTACATAGGCTAGTGACACAGTTCTGTACTCTGGATACTCACTATATATGTTTGAACAGAACCGTCAAGAATTCTGGTCAGTCAAGATTTCTGGACAGGAATTCTGCTGGGCTACCGGACTGGACAGGGTCTGCAATCAGCGAGGCGCCCTGGTTACCGCACGACAGGACTGGACAGGATTGGCACAGCATGGCACAGGATTGGGTCTAATCTGCCCTGGTTCTGCAGATAATTATTTGGCAGGCAAGCAGTTACAGCACAGCCCGGCTGTTTTCTTTGATGTTCCCCTTTGGTGGTGGGATTCTAATTCTGGAAATTCAAGACCGAGTTGACAATGGTTCAACTAATGGAATCGGCATTTCTACTTGCAAAGTTTCTGGAGGCTGGAGCAAGGAATATTGATGGATCTACTTCAGGGTACTTCGCCAGGATCGGGGTGTGGGTGAATCTGTGTGTCTAAGTCCTCAGCTGTCTCTTTTTATGCATTTGGTAAAGGGGTGTGTATGCTGGATTATCCTAAGCGCGCCCCCTAGGCTGGCTATAGGCTAGAATTTCCCCTCTCCCTTGATTGGAGGAGAAAACAGGGTGTCACCATGATGGTGTGGTTTTTATGAGTCAGAGAATCCTCCCCTTGACTTTTGAACATGAAATCTACTTTTAGTATAACACATATTTACAATTTTGCAAACTTTATAACAATAACATATCTAGATCAAATATTTTGTGGAGTGCATGCTCTACCCATCCCCGTCGTTGTAGGATCTGTGTCGGCTTTTGACAGAATTCTGCCCTTTTGGGCCGGAACACAATATCTAGTTTGTCCAGAAATGTTTAAATGTTTACAACTGTGCGCATTGTATCTGGGCATAAGCGTGTGAAGTTTCATGACATAAATACATTTGCTATAAAACCACAATTTTCACAGTTACTTCCCAGAACATAGCACAGACTTCTGGATCCTCTTAAAATGTGCAGAAAAAAATTAGAGGTCCGGGGTTTGCATATTTTTTAGAATTGTACACAGTAAATTATCAGTCTTTTTAGCAATATGCTTTTTGTCCATTGTGAATCAACAAAAGTTGTCTGTCCCTGCCTCCTTCTCCTTCTTGCAGCTCAGAAGCAATCTCCACCCCCTTCCTCCTGGCAGAGGCCATTTACGATCCTTCCTGATTAGCAACTCCTTGCCTTGGGGGATGTTCATTGTGCCCTTCCAACAGCAGCCCAAGATCTCCTCCACCTCTTAATCAACATAAGGGTGTGAGATCCTGGTCTAGAGAGCAGAAGGGAGGTGCCTGGCCTTGTGGGGGAAGTTGTTTGTGGTTTGGCTTGGAGTCAGGCTTAATTTCAAATGTCATTTTGTTGCAATTTTCTTTGTTTAAATAAACTTGTAATTTGAAAACAAGCAGCTAGAACACTGATTCCAGACTCTAGACCATGAAGTTTAAATAGTTACAACCTAGGTTACTCTTGATAACAGGTCACTTAGATTTCAGACATTAGATCTTAGTGGTACAAGTTTACAGTTTTAAAACAAGTTTTTGAAAACAGTCATTCAGGCGGCCGCTGGTACTGCGCCCAGATTTTGACAGATCCCACAGGCAGGCAAACTCTTGCTGTGGGTGTTTTGATGATAAATTCAGCTTTCCAGGATATTGCAATTTCACAATGATTTCTTGAATTCAGTAAAATGTGACACCCAGCAAGAAGATTGGATGTTTGTGGGTGTTTTGGACCAGCATTCTGTATTTTCAGCAACCAAGAAAATATTTAAAATGCAAGATTTCAGATTTCTTTCAGCAAGCACTACTTTTCATGCAGTCTCCATTTTTACTTGGTGGGCAGCCCAATGACATGTTTCCGGAGTGAGGTCTCCATTCCACCACTGACAGCATGCATGGTAGTTTTGGCAGCCATCTTTTTGTGCTTTGTAGAGCACACTTTTCATAGGTTTTGGTGCGCATAGGGCTTTTGTGGCCATTTTGATCATTCTGGCACCAGCAGGACACAGTGATGCCGCAGGGCAGAGCATTACTGGGTTAATACATCCCACATGACTAAATATAGTAGTGCTTTATAGACCACCTTCCTTGGTCTCAGAGTTTGCAAATGAGCTTTGCTCACAACTAATAAATCTGAAATCCCCCAACGTATCTACGTTAGTAGTTGGCGATTTCAATTATTGGAGAGGGAATGGGAAGGAAAAAGAAGCCATTGCCATGGAAAACATATTACAAAATATAGATTTCAGGGTAATCAATAGCGAGCCCACTACACTGCAAGGAAATCAACTGGATTGGGTCCTCACACAAAATTTGCAGACCCAAATGATATCCACAGAACCTTGTATCTGGAGTGACCACTTTTTGGTCTCTTTAGAAATAGTGTTGCAAACCCCCATAAAACAACAGAACACTCACATTAAGGTAGTGAGCAGAAATTTTAAAAACTTGAAAGCTGAACAACTCCAACCATGTTTAGATAAAGTTCTACAATCACTACAGGATCAGGATATTTGCGAGATAATGTTAAGTAAATATCTAACACAAATTCAAGACTTGGTAGACCAATTAGCACCTTTGAAAAATAAAATAACTTGGAAAGATAGAAAGAACCAGAAATGGTTCAATTCAGAGTTGGATCTAATTAAAATGGAAAAAAGAGCACTCGAAAAAGTGGCATCATGATAAATCAAAGGAAAACAAAGATAACTGGAAGGTAGCGAACAAAAGGTAGAGAGATAACATAAGGGTAGCTAAAGTGAATTTCTTTAATAAAGAAATCAAAGCAGCATCTAATGCTATGAGTAAGCTATTCGAAATTTTAAAAAGTGTTGAGAAATCCAAAACTCTCACACCGCCATTCTCTCCAACTAAGGACGATTGTGATACTGTGCAAAATGCTTTTGCAGCTAAAATAACAAAAGCCAGACAAAATATAATAAATGCCAGGAAACTATCTAGCCAGGCAATGCCGATTGAAGGATAGTGTTACACAGGGTGGGTTAAACACTTTCAATTTCACTACTATCACTGAAGCAGAACTGTTTGCTCACCCCCACAGGCGCCAATCTCATGTAGTATATTTATGTAGAATTCAGGGTCATCTATATTTAAACAAGAGGATTAAGTGTCGGATTATGAATAGGGATGTCCCACTTTAGCATAGTCTGTTTTGTTGTTTTGTTGTTTTGTTTTGTTAAAAGCGCCCTGATGCATGCGGGTTGCCAGCGCTATAAAAGCTGACATACATACATACATACAGGGAAGAGGGAAGGAGGAGACTGCAGAAAGATTGGCTAGTTCCTTGAAGATTTTAAAGAGTTCAGCCATGTTGTTGGATGCACCAGAGACTCGAGCCTGAATGTGGGTCCTTTTCTTGGAGCGAATGGAGAGTCAGTATTTCCTTTGGAGCAGGCGACATGCCAGTTCGTCAAATGTCTGCCACTTCCATTCTGCAGCTCTGCACTTGCGTTTCAGGGCTGCAAGTTCGCAGTCGTACCAGGTATTCTGCTTGGAGGCATGTTTCAGGTGGATCCTCATGACTGGGGCAAGAATGTCAAGGGTATTAGTGATGGAAAGATGGAGGTTGCTGGGAGCAGAGTCAGAGGTAGAGTCTGTAGTGAGGAGAAAAGTGGGAGATGAAGGTAGATGTGACGGCAGCAGCTGACACTTGTTTCATCGTACGGATGTTCATGTACGAGGTTGGCAGGGCTGGTGGAGGTGCAGTCAGAGGATTGAGAGGACACAGGCGAGAGGAGAGAATATATGTGTATTCCTGCCCTCTATATGGCAGACTAGAAGCACAGAGAACCTCAGCCAGGTTTCTCTATATAATAGAATAGACGAGCAACCAAGGCTTAAGCTCTCAGGAGGTGCTTCTTAAGTAAAGTGTAGTCCGCAAACCCCCCACAAAGGCATGTCAACACACTATGTTATGTGCTAACACAGTTCTTTATATATAAAAGAAGTTCATGATATATATATCAATTAACAACATACTTTGTACACTGGCAATTCTAATATGGAAAACATCTACAATGTTTATGTGGTACCACACTTAGCTATTGACTCCTTTAAAATGTATCAACTGCTAACAGTTGAAATGGCATACAAATCATATAACTATGTGTATCAGCATAGATCATAGGAAGGAAGGCAAGTTAGATCAAACAATGACAGAGTGGTTCTGTAGTTACCTTCATTCAATGTTCTTAGGAAAGGTGGAGCGTTGTGGCTTCGGTCATCATGCAACACAGCGTCAAGCTGTCCCCACTTCTGGGCTACACGACTCGACTGGCTTCCAGCGGTTACAGAAATCCTCTGAACCCTGTTGGGCGACAATGGACTTCAATGGCCCTGATGTCCTGGTGCTTTACTTCAAGATTTCTCAGGGGACCCCATCTCCGGTCACCATCCTTTTGGGACTGGCTTCCAGTGTGCCTCGATGAAGATCAGATTCTGCACAATGTTCCTTCGTAACTCGGGAGAGGTCTCCTATCTTGGTCCTCTCTTGGATCAGTCCTCAACAGACTCAACAGCTTTCAGATATCATCAAAGGAAAGCAGCAACAATTCTTCTTCTTCCAGCTGGGTTTCAAGGATAAGCAGCTTCAAGTTTCAACTTCTGAAGTGAGAATTGAGAGGTCCCCAGATATACACATCTGTCGTTCATTCACACTGCTGAGCCAAGCTCAGTCAGGCAATCAGACAGAAGGGCATTCAGGCAGGCAGGGAGCCAACCAGGCTCATGGTGCATTCAGTCCATTCACTTTCACCCAGACACCCAAAACAAGGAATGTGGATTGGGGCAAACACCAGCCTTTCAGCACACCACACTGCATTAATGTCAGTTTCAGGCAGGGTTATACCATTCATTGTGTCACACACACAGATACCAGAAACCCATAACATACAATGCATATTGGTCACACACTATATTCACACAGGTCCCACCACAAAGGTGTACCCACAACACAAAGTCACTGGGAAGGCTCCAGACAGTGTGGCTTGGACTTCCCACAATACCATATAAGGTTCTTCCACCCAACAACCCGTCAGGGCTTCCCACAACTTTGGCAAAACAAGGTAACAAGTAATAGAAACCAAGAGGCCACAGGAGCCATCTTGCCTTCTATCAGGAATCCACTGATTCCTATGGCAGGGCCTGGGTATCCCAAAATGGAGGATACTCAGAGCATCTGTCAAATTTAGCATGGAGCTGCCACCAGCCCATACCCTGCTCTGTGGGCCCCACAAAGGTGACCAAAAACATAGACTAGGGATAAAGGGTTGTACTCCCACCTGTGGGTGCCATAACAAGCATTTGGTCAGAAGTGGAGTGAAATCAAGTTTAAACGGTGCGTGGCAGACGAGAGAAGTGGAGGAGGGGCGATCCAAGATGGCAGAGATCACGGCAGAGAAGTGAAGAAGGAGACCCAACATGACAGCTGCATGCAGCCGTGAAGAAGCAGGGCAACACAACTGCAGCAGGTCCGCCTCTGGTCGGGAGGCGCACAGTGAGAGCGCAGCTGCAAGGGGGTGAGCAGGGGGAGGAGTCGGACCCTGGAGTTTAAAGCAGATTGAGTCCGGCACAGCAGCGGTCCGTGTTGGAACCCGGGCCCCCAGCGGTGAATAACAAAGAGGTCCGGAACTCTACTACAGCGGGCGGCGGCCCCATAACACAGAACTAAGGGCAGTATTGCCCCTCAATCCCCACACGGCCGTAGCACCTGGGCAGCAGCCCAACCCACACAAGACATCACAAATACGAGCAGGCAGCAGGCGGCAGACGCAGCCTCCCTCCGGTGAGCGGTACTCAAAAGGAGAGGGGCCACCAGAAAGATGGACCACTGGCTGAGCACCCCAGCATAGTGGCAGCAAAAGCACACACTCCAGCATGCACTGGGCATCACGGCGCACAAGCTAGTCCGGGGCAACCCGCGTCTTGGATCCCCAACAGGCACCATCAATCATAGAGAAATTCATATGCCCAAACACGCTGTCATTCCAGAAATAACAGTGCCCAGAAATTGCACTGCGGGCGAGCATTTGCATATATACATGAGCCCAGATCCCTTACCGCGCGGGATGTTTTATGCATCCAAACGCGTGCCTGGTCAAGGCAAAGCCTAAACTAATCACCCCAGAAGAGACAGGCTCCTATTGGGGGCCTAGAGCAACACGAAGTGCTGGAAAGAAGCGGGGACAGTCGCTAAGGGCTACACGAAATAAGCAAGGAACAACCAAACCGCTGACCAGCCTGCACTGTGCTAATACTACCTAAGCAGCATCAACCAAACGCAGACAAACAACTGGAACAACAAACCCGCTGACAAGCCAGCACTGTGCTAATACTACCTAAGCAGCAACAAACACAGCAGCATCAACCAAACGCAGACAAACAACTAAGTGCCAAGGGCCACAGGGGACCTACAATAGACACATAGTAGCCCATACCTAACCACCATATGGCGGACGGATGGAAAAAAATAGTACCACACCAGATAAGCACTCCGGCGCCCCCTAGACAAGCTACGATGGACAATTATGCCAGAAAGGCAGACCCACTGGGGGACCCTCAACAGGGAGAAAAACCACCTGAGGATGCATTAGTGGAAACACAGCAAACATCAGACCAGCAGGCAGTCTTGGAAGCTATCGCGGCCATGCGTGCCTCAATGGAGACACACATAGGGGAAATAAAATGTGACAGGAGCCTGCTAAGCCAAGACCCACGAAACCTGGCCAGCAGAGTGGGTGAAACACAGAGGACGCTCACACAGACAGTGACCAGAACCAAAGATCTAGAGAGCACTGTAAAAGAACTGACCTCCCAAGTGAAAATGCTTCAGGAATGTGCCGAGGATGCGGAAGGCAGGGTGCGCCGGAGCAACATCCGAATTCTGGGCCTCTCGGAAGGCAGAGAAGGAAGAGACCCAACAGAATATGTGGAGAATCTACTCCTCCAAGAAATAGGTCCAGGCAACCTGTTGCAAGGCTTCACAATAGAGAGAGCTCACCGGGCTCTCGCCAAGAAGCCCCCGCCAGGGACCCCACTGAGGCCCATCATAGCGAAAGTGCTCAATTTACGGGACAAAGAAAAGATCCTCACATTCTTAAGGCTTGGCGGCACAATCCAAAGAAACTCTGTGACCCTAGCCATCTACCTGGATTATACGATACAAGTTCAGAGGAAGAGGGCACAATACATACCCAGGAAAGAGAGACTGCGACAACAGAACTTAAAGTACATGCTCCTCTACCCGGCCAAAATGAAAATACTTTATAATGGCAAGTCCTGGTTTTTTGATACTCCGAAGAAGTCAACTCCTGGATGATGATCACAATCTAGGCCATCTACCAGACAAGAAAACGAACAAACCAGAGAGAAATAATACACAAAATTGAGGCACCTCCCCCACCAATTTGCATAATCGCCAGCAGCACCAACAGTAAACACGGCAGGACCTGACTCTGTGACCCAATTCAGTTGAAAAGAGCAAGAATCAACCAACCACGAGCAAACCAGAAGACAGGCGCATAGCAGACACACAGACTTGTTGACGCTCCCTGTCAACCTAGAGGGAGACAGACATTTCACTAAGTTGATATGAACTAAGGGCAAATCCGTGTCCACCGACCGATAACCCTAATCTACGGGCAATGATGGGGATGCCTCGACAGAATCACACCGATGGGCAAACTGTTTTTTATTATTGTTCACAGTTGAAGCTACAGTCACAGAACAAAAGAAACCGCTCACAAACCACTAACACATTCGAATGGGGACCACACTCTAAGACCCTCCGACTGATAAACAGGGAGGAGAACATCCAGAGAATAAAGCGAAATGGACCATATGAGAACCACAAATTCCACACCACCAAGCAGATCGCCAGGCACACAGTAAAAGGGGGAAAATGTAACCCCTCCGATCGACCTATCATGAAAGCTCAAAGGCAGGGAGAACTCGGAGAAGCTCAGGAAGACCACTCCAAATGGCAGAAACCCTGAGAATAGCCACGTGGAATGTACAAGGCTTGAATAACTATGTCAAGAGGATGCAAATCCTGTCCTACCTGCGCAGGAAATCCATTCAGATTGCCCTACTGCAGGAGACACACTTTACACCGAACAAACAGAAGACCGTCCTCAGTAAATGGAAAGGGAATGGGTTTGGCTCGGCGTACTCCAGTTACGCCGGAGGTGTTCTCATATGGGTGGCACCGGGGACAGCATTCTGACCGATCCAGAGCTATACAGATAAGGAGGGGCGGGTCAGTCTAGTACACGGATTCATAGACAAATCCGAATTTTGTATCATAAATACCTACGCACCCAATCACAATGCTGCTGCTTTCTATCGCTCACTGAACCCTGTTCTAGCCCCATACAGAGACACACATTAGATCTGGGGTGGAGACTTTAATTGCGTCCTAGATCACACAATGGACAGATCGAATCACATAAAGGTAGTCCACTCACCATCGACCCAGGCCTTGCTATCACTAACCAGGGACCTAAACCTACAAGAGACGTGGAGATGGCTAAATTGCACCAGTCGTGAATACTCATTCTACTCTGGAGTGCACAACTCCTACATGAGAATAGATTTCATCTTCACAGGCAGAGAACATCTTGGAAATGTGATAGGGGCAACCTATGAAGGAGCAACATTATCAGACCACTCCCCCATGATAATGCAATGGGTCCTCACAGACTGCCCAAAGCATATCCCTACCTGGAAGCTCAGGGTAGAAGCACTACAAGACACAGCCTTCCGGGAAGAGCTGAGGTCTCAATCAGAACTGTACTTTGAATTAAACTCAGACAGCGCAACAGACGCCGGAGTAGAGTGGGAAGCAAACAAAGTGGTCATAAGGGGTGCGGTGATAGCCATGATGGGGGGCACCCAGAAAATCCTAGAAAACCAGATCTCTGCGATAGAGGCAAAGATTAGAAACCTAGAACGAAGTGGAAACCGAGGACAGATACCGAAAGGGCCCTTATGCAACTCCGACTGTAATGCATGGAGAAGTGGGAAAAACTGGGAGACCTTAGCTTTCGGAGATATACGGAAAAGATATATGGTCAAGTAGATAAACCTGGCAGACTGCTGGCCTGGCTGGTCAAAGTTCTGCAAGCAAAAGCAGAGATAGGAGAAATCACAGATGACACAGGACACCTGAAGAGGTCGCAGAGTGAAATTAACCAAATCTTCGAGAACTTCTATGCCAAACTGTATGAAGATATCTCCCACACCAATAAAGTTGAAATCCTTGAGAACCTAGAGGATATTAGGCTACCAACTCTCGCTGCAGAGCAGCAGGACATGCTTGACAGCCCACTCACACTAGAGGAAATTCAAGAGGTCATAACCTTGCTACCCACGGGCAAAGTGCCCAGCTGTGATGGACTACCCCCCGAATTCTATAAGGAATATGCAGACATACTGGCACCACAGCTACTGCAAGTTCTGCAAGATGCGTATGAAAAGGGCACCTTACTGAAGTCAATGGAGCAAGCACTCATAATACCCCTTCTGAAACCCGGCAAGGACCACACAGCATGTGAATCTTACCGACCCATAGCACTGATCAACCAAGACATGAAGATACTCACTGCAATCCTTGCAGATCGCCTAAAAAGAGTGATCACCACACTAATTCATCCAGATCAGACAGGCTATGTACCCGGGAGGGCTACGTCCACCAACTTGAGACACCTACAGGCGATCATTGCAGACACAAACTCCAGAACTGACAACTGGGCAGTAGCTGCCCTTGATGCCATAAAGGCCTTGGACTTCATAAAATGGGAATGGCTGTTTGCTACACTAGAGCATTATGGGATAGGTCCAGGGTTCATGAGGTAGATCAGGATGCTGTACAAGACACCAACAGCCCGAGTGCGAACTGGGAGACACATTTCAGGCCCATTCCAGATCTCTCGTGGGGCTAAGCAGTGCTGCCCGCTCTCACCGCTTCTCTACGTCTTGGCGCTAGAGCCCCTAGCCATATATATGAGGGACATGTTCCGAAACACCGGGTTACTTATCAATGGAGTCACACACGTCATATCCATTTATGCAGATGACATTCTCCTATACATACAAAACCCAGAAGACACGCTAGGATCATACCTCGAGGTGCTCGACAACTTTGCACGCCTCTCCGGGATAGCCATAAGTAGAGACAAATCATGCCTGTTTCCTCTTGCAGGGTGGGCGGGATGCACAGTGGAACAACTCCCGTGCTTAGAACTGAAATGGAACACGCACACGTTTCGCTACTTAGGAGTGAACATTCACCACTTTCTAGAAGATACACACAAAGCTAACACACAGCACACCAAACTTGTTATAGACGACTCCATAAAATTCTGGGGAAGCTGCCCTTGTCAGTGGCGGGCTGAATATCCTTAGTCAAGATGATTGTGCTACCTAGACTACTCTACCACTTCTGTAATGTGCCCTACCTCATTCACAAAAAGTTTTTCACAGACCTTAACACCACACTGAGCAGCTTCATATGGGGGAAAGGGAGGAAGAGAGTAGCCATAGAAACACTCTGCAAGGAATACATGGAAGGAGGGTTGAGACTTCCACACTTTGAATTATATTATCTAGCTGGACAATTGCAGCATGTAGCAAATTGGCTAGCTGACAAAGAAACCAGAGAACACACCCTCCTACAAAATGAGTTTCCCCGTACCTCCTGAAAGAAGTGCTATGGGCAAAAAAGTAGAAACCTCGAATGCCCCCATGCTGCTATGCTTAGGGAAGCAGATAAGGCAAAGAACGCAGAAACTACTGAAACTCAAAGAGCCATATTTCCCTCAGATACCACTAGCAGCACTTAACAGTGCCACAATAGAACACCTTCAACAAAGCAGGAAACACTGGGAACCCAAAGGTATTATCACCATTGAAGACCTAGCACCAGGAGGAGAGATACTAGGGTTTCAGGAACTGACAGAATCTCATGAACTGCACCAATGCTAATACATAAACTAAGCACGACTAGTAAAACACCTAATCATCAGATGGCCAACTATGGCAGAACGACAGGAAGAAAACCCAACATTAGGAGTCCTCTGCGACGTGACAGAGTGAGGACACATGGTCTCCAGAATTTACCAGAAAATGGTGGAAGAACTCCCCGGTGACAAAAACAAAGGGAGGCAAGACTGGGAACGAATAATGGGAAAAGAAATAACTGATAAAGACTGAGAAAAAGCCAAGCTCTACCCAAAAAACGTATACAAAAATGCCAGGCTAAAACAATTACAATTCTACATACTCCAACGAGCATATCTTATTCCAGAGAAAATAGCCCGCTTCCCAGGCGCCACTGTGCAAACATGTCCGAAATGTGGGGCGGAAAATGCCAACATGGGACACATGTTCTGGCACTGCCCGAAAGTCCGATCCTACTGGGAGAAGATCGAGAAACAGCTGAGAGACAAAGGAGTAAAAGGGAAAACTTGGAACATAGAAGCCTGCTTACTAGGCATCTAGAATTTCCCGAGCAAGAACATAGCAATGGCAAAAATGATAAACCTAGCATGGGAACTCACCAAAAGACGGATAGAAATGGGCTGGAAGGTGACAGTTGAGCCAAACATAGAAACATGGTGGAAAGACTTGCAGAGCTGAACCATTGCAGAAACGGCGGTCTGGCAGGAAGTATTGGCACCGGAAGAAGAGAGAGCTGCATCGACATAATGACATCGAATTCAACACTGCAGGAAATGTTTGTCTTCCCCGATGATGAACCTCCATGAGTCAAAAATCCCTGAATGAATCTGTGCAACAAAGGAAGCATACGACACCGGAACCACAACGCTACCAGACGGATGCTGACCCGAAAAACACCCAGTGCAGGAAAAACTGGATGATGAATAAACCTGTGACAGTTGAAGTAGCATTTCCAAGTTAGGACAAGTTTTACTAACATTGGGTTTGGGGGGAGGTGGGCGGGAAAGTTGGAGGACATTAAGACATGCAATATGCTTACGTTGTGGTGATTCATTAAACTGTAAAACCAATAAAACATGTTTAAAAAAAATACAAAGTGAGTTTCCTCAACATTTTACAGATCTAAGTAAATCAAGGAGCTTCCAATATGACTACACATTAACAAAACCAGGAGAACAGTACCAAAAAACCCTGAATGGTGGGTTTGCATCTTCAAGGGAAAGTCTCTGAAGAACAAGAAAGACTCTTGACATTATTAATCTTGCCACATCACCTACACCACGGATTTCACTAGTAGTCATTGTTCCCACAAATGGTGGCCGGATTAGACTCTGTGTCAACATGTGCATTCAAAATACAGCCATTGAATTATTGAATGTGAACAAAATCCTGGCCCTTCACTGGATGACTTGTGCATCTGATCAAATAAAACAGAAACATTTACAAAATTAGACCTTAACCAGGGCTGCCATGAGATTTTACTTCATCCAGACACTAGACCCATCACTACTTTTGTGACACACATATGTATGTTTTCATATAAACAATTAAACTTTCATCTTTCTTATGCCATGGAAACTCTCCATGAAACCATTTGCAGTCACTCCTCCCTTTTCCAGAAGCTTTTAACTATAGAAATGTTATCCTGATATTCAGACGAGTACAAGGCAAACCCAACAACGCTCTCACTGCCCAAGTCTGCCATGGTCTCCTCGTGGCTGGTCCCCCACTTAATATGCAAAATTGTGAGATTGACTAAGGTCATCTAAAATGTTATGAGCTCATCTTCTCCAGAGAAGGTATGATCCCTGACACATCAAAGGCGGAAAAAATGTGTTAACTGTCCCTACCAACTGAAGTGACTGAACTATGGTCATTCCATAGGATGATGGCATACTATTTCAGAAACCTTTCAAATTACCCAACCACTAATGAACCACTAAGAAATTGTCTGAAACAAGAAACATAATTCCAATATTAAAGACACAGCATTGAATGTTGATCACATGGTCTGTTATGATCCATCCCTGTCCACCAAAGTGATGGATGATGCCAGCACAGTCGGACTCGGTGCAATATTGGCACAGCATGAAGAAATAATATTGCATATCAAAAGAGTCATAGCTTACGCTAGCTGAGCACTCTCTACTACTGCGCTTAGGCAAGAGATTTATACTGATCACTGACCATCAAGCACTCCTATCCTTATTCAGCAACCTGGGACAAATAATGTCCCCTTGCATTACACAAAGGGGCATGAGACTGCAAGAAGATGTTTATAACATTATTCATTATCCAGGAGAAAAAAAACGTAACCTGGCTGATTATCTGTCTAGGAATCCTGGAATTCCATCTTTAACCCCAAGACGAAATCCCCTACAGAGGGGAAAGACTACACCTACTACATAGCTGCAAACTCCCATCCTACAATGATTTCTGACCCAATGTTTTCAACCACCACAAGAAAAGACCCCACATTACAAATGGCTATATCGTTCAACAAAGCCAACAAATGGAGACAATATGAAAAGGAAGCGTCACATCACAATGACATCAATCTAAATGAACTACGTCAACAAGCAAACATGCATACTGAACTGACCATATCCAGCAACTCATTACTACTAAGCGGAAGAAAATTAGTCATACCTCAAGCCTCAAACCTCAAGCACTGCAAAAAATTACAATGAACATTGCCCATGAAGACCATTGTAGAAGTGTCAATAACAAGAATTCTTAAAATACCAAGCAGGTTCCCAAACCCAGATGAATCAGTACAAGAAACGCTGCACAGATGCCAAACCACAGCAACAGCAAATCCCCTTCTCGCACTACAGATCGCCAACCTCCCAGAAACAGTATGGCATACTTTAGCTGCAGACTTATGGCCCAAATCAAAAAAGACTATATAAACCCGTCATAATATACTAAGCCTCAAGTTTCCCAATCACAAGAATTGTATCTTCTACTATCTTCTGTACAACAGTAGAAGAAATGGATATGATATTCAGTAAATGGGTGTTACCAAGAATCCAGAATTCAGATAATAGATCACCACTCAAAAACCATCACTTCAAGAGGCTAGCTGCCCACCATGGTTTCATCCACCAAAAGATCACAGAGTTGCGGACACAAGACAACGGAATGGCAGAACAAGTCAAGGCTACCATCAAAAGAGCAGAGCAAATATCCCTACAACAAGCACTTTTTAAGGTACTGGATCAATCACTATCACACACCACCACATGATTCAACAGGCATGACCCCAGCGGAACTGATGATGGCATCTCTGCAAGTAATAAGACTACCTTGCCGGTCTCTCCCCAAACATGAAAAAGATACTGACATTAGAATGAAAGATACGACAGCCATACTTGCTGTAAAGGAGACCTCATACAAGAAAGGAAATGCACGAAACAATGATATTGAACTAGGAGATGAAGTATAAGTACAACAATGCCAATTCCGGAAGACAGACTGTAGATTCATATATACAAAGGTCTGTGAGACCCTGTACTGGGAACAAAATTGGCCAAATAACCTATTCACTGGGTAGGTTCCCACTCGGGAGGGTCTACAACCACTCGAGAGTGGAAGAAATCCCATTGAACAGGGTATTTGACCTATGTTTGTTCTCAGTAGGGGGGCTCCCACACTCGTCATTAAAGAATCTAGATTTATACCTGAATTATTTATAGTCACAGAGCAAAAAAGGTACTATGATTACTGTCACTTGAGCACATTCAGAAATATATTATGCTTTTGACCATACTTTAGAAAGGAAGACATGAGAGAGAAAACCCCAAATTAATAAACTGCAGGTGAGATCATCCAGCAATGATAGTGAAGAGGTAAATCCATAAAATAATTAAACTGACCCCAAAGAATTTAAACAATCAGGACAAGGGAAACAGCTCACACGGTCAGCCCGCATGATCAAGAAGCTATGTCGTCTAGTGGAAGAAATGTAGACACAACAGAACAAGTGAGGGGGAGATGTGTCTCAGCGGAGCACCATAGCAGGGGTTGGGGGAAAGATGACGTCATGGGTGGGAAGGGGAGGAGAAAGGAATAGGAAGGTTTTAGTGGGGAAAGAGATATGGAACCACAAAGACGTGTTTGAATGCTCCATTGTATCCTGCATTTCATTATTGTGATGAATAATGCCAGCCCGGTTCCCTTGGGGATGAAACAAATGGTACATGGTGCCTTTTACGGCTAGCGTTGGTATACTTGTTTTATTAGTAACATCCTCCAAATCCTGATTCTAGAACTCTGCTATTACTTTAGCATTCAAAACTCTGGAAGCGTCTCTGTGCTGATCAGCTTTCAATGGAGAGGAAAGACAGGATGAACTGTCCAAATATGCAGACTTCAACACTCTGAAGAATGTTATGGTTTCTACATATGTCAAAGCATGCTGTGCTGCTTGATGATGCGGAGACGGGGAGTATGAATGACGTAGGACTCAGAAATGGCAGAAGATAGGGCCAAGCAAAAGTGAGAAAGATGTTGGAGTTGCTGTAGACACATTCTGCGTGCCATTGAGTACAATAAATAAAGTACCATTAAAGCGCCTGATAGGTTTCTTGAGACCACATTGTGGGAAGTTGGGATATCTACAGACCACTGATGCTACAGTTCCACTCATAGGAAAGTTTGATTGAGCACATCTTGTTTTATGCTTTTCTTGAGTTTGGGGACACATTCCTGTTGTTTAGGCAAAGGCTCTATTTCTATTTTCAATTTCAATTTTAAATAACTTTATTAGGCCATCAAAGTACATCATAACATAACAAAACCATTGATTAAGTGTTGTAATACATAACATCAAAAGGAAACAGAAAGGATCAGAGTAGCATTGGTTGTGACCCCAAGTACTGCTAGTCACACTAAGACACAATGGTACAAAGTGAGGAACCCCCAGTGCCTTTTTCTATGGTCATACAACAGTTGGAAGCCCCTCAGGCCTGGTGCCAGAAGGGTTGTCATTTGTCCTTTTCCCCAGTGGTGTAAGATTCACGCTAGATAGAACAGGATTGAATGTAATATTTCCGAGTGAGCTGGCAGTGCTAGAGTGGGGGTAGCGGCTTGTTCTAATCTTACTGTTTGTGATCAGGCCGTGAATCTCCCAAAACACCATTGGCCACTCTTTGGTCCCAGAATTCCAGCTTCACTGAGTCATAGGAGCAGTCACCCTCATTGTGCACTATATGGCAGCTCGCTATAGCCTCCCTGGTCACAAAAGCACAGCCCCTTGCAGTGCGAAACCAATGCAAGCATTTATTTAAGAATGCATACCTTGGTTCTCGTTGGTTTGGGGGTAATTTGGATACTCTGTGTAGAAATACTTTGCCCCTCCTTGCCCCCCACGTGGTCGTTATAGCTAACCATACATTCCCTAGTGCAAGGTATGCATTCTCTATATTCTTCTGCACTGGGGCCGTGGTTTTCCACTGTGATCATATCCCGGATCTCCCATGTTGCATGTATTGTGTTAGCAATAGGGGCCTCATTGACTTCCTTGAGTATGTGCTGCTTGACAGAATGCTCATCTTGATACGGTATCACATGGATGTGCACAATAGACTCAGCATCGGTAGTGACCTGGGGTTGCATCGTAGTATCACTTTGTGAGTATCAAACTTGTCGTCATCAGTCAAGCTGCCATTTGTATCTAGCTCCTCGGGTAGCTCCGAGGTGGATTGTATGACCCTACTACATCCAATGGGTTGATAAGGAGCTCCCCGGTAAGACCTCCTCCTCTTTCCCTTGGGCTTCTATCTATACCAGTAAAAGTTTCTTAATGTCAGCAAGTTCAGAGAGCCCTTGTGTACAGTTACATCCTTGAATGGTGTGGACCTCTTTGGCAGGTAAATCAACAATTAGCCAAATACATTGACTGATTTGCTTTGAACCCTTTGGTGGGGTTAAGCGTAGAAAAGAGCTATTCACAGAACACATATTCATCATATTTCCTCTCCAGGCACTACTGGTGAGAAAGGGCCTATCTGCAAGCATGTCGTCAGCCTCCGAATCAATTCGAGCTGTAAATTCCATAGGGCTAAACTTCTCTACAGGTATAGGCAGAGTATTAACCACTTCAGTCGGACCAGAATCTATGGGACCAAGCAATTGTTTGATAGAATGTTCTTATTTGGCAACCACACCCCCTAGCATATAAGAAGGATATCAACCTGTAAAAAAGGCTGATGTGATGTCTCCCGCCACTGGGACTGGTATTGGCTGTGGCTCCGGCTCATGGCTAGACAGCGCTGCAGTGGGATGAGGGGTAGTCCCATAAGTGTCGAGATCAGGAGGGTTGCAGAAGGTTTGTGGTGCAAGGGAATTTTTTGTCCAGAGTTGTTGTCTAGGAGCTTTTACACTGCCCAAGTCTTTGCCCTTATCTTTGTCAGTGCAGGTATGGGATCCTTAGATGATCAATAGGACCTCATTCGTTGGCGGGGTAGCTTAGATTTGATTTTGTCAGTGGTATTTTCTGCAGGCCATGACCATGCAACAGTCAAGCCCCCCAAGCTACTAGATGTCTCTCCTCCGTGATGGACTCCTTTTTTTTTGCTATCTCCCCCAAAGTATCGTGGTTAGACACAAGAAACTGGTGAATTTCATTTATCAAAAAATAGGCCTCTCCTGTGAGCCTAGTGGAGCTGCAAATATTTCCTGCAGCAACAGTGTCAGTATCGGTATACCACTCTGCACCATGTCGAAAGGGGTGAGTTCCCGATTTATGCCTCACCGTCAGGATCTTACGCTTAGGCATGGGCTCTGAGCAGTCTTGCATAATTAGCTGGAAATTAAATGTATTTATGGAGATTGTCAAGGGCGGGGTGGGAGGGCTCCGTCGACTCTGTGGGAGTTTTTCAATATAGCCCACACACTTTAATTGGGTCAAACAATCACCACACTACATCCCCCTACCTCAACCCAGCCTTTTTCCACTCTCACTTCATGATCCAGTTCCAAAAGAGTTCCACAGTTGAAGTACCAAGATATCATAGGCAAGTTGTTCTGACCTCTGCTCTTTTTTCCACCCAAAGCAAACATCCACTGGTTTATAGTGTTGTGCAATCGCTCCCTCTTCCCCACTTCAAGCACCTTTCTGCATCACTGAGATGCTATTCAAGTTGTTTTGGCACTAGCTGCTCACACTCTATTGTGATGATTTATTAGGTCTGATATGTCCAAGATCAGAAAATGTTAACTTTTAAGAAACTTAATCGAATGGATACACCAGGGGTTACTTTGCCTCAGTGCAAAATTAAATTAAAGAATTATTGGAAAAAAAACATCACTATAACACGGTATTTTCATGCTGTCGACTTATGGGGATTCTAAATCTGTGAAGGAGTTCTGAAAAAATAGATTAGGCAGCGGAGAAACCTCTTTATTAAGATCTGTTTTCAAAAGTAATTTAAAAAAAAGGGTAATTGCAATCAGAGGACCATCAACGCTTACACTTACGTGTTGCTGGTCCCCTGCATACAATTTTAATCACCCCCAAAGTGGAGTGTAATTGTGAAGAGTAAATAAAGGCGAAACTGCTTTTTGAGAAATAAACGCAGCATGCAAATATGCTTTTGGCGGTGGTGATTTCTAATGGACTCCAATGGAATCATGCCTGTTCTTTAGCAGGTTCTAATGAAAAGTGTATTCCACTAGAATCCATTGGTGTTACGCCTGCATGGCAATCTCAGGCATACCACCAAATGCTCTCCCAAGACAAAGGAGTAAAGGAATGTGGAGCTGCTATCTGCTTTGTTGTCTTCCTATGCCTCAGAACTGCAGCATACATTTAAAGCGTAAACACATTTTATACTTAACCGTTATGTCCCAGCATATTGTAAAATTATCCCCTGTGTCTCTGGCAATTTTTGCAAATCACAAATCTCTTTGCTGATGGCTAGCCTTAGGATTTATCAGGGACGTCATTTCCCCAAAATACCAGGGGTAGCAGAAAGGACATCACATTATCATTGACCTCTGATGACATCACAGGAAGAGATGTCATTTGATCCCACCCAGAAGTGGCATCACAGTAAGCAATGGAACACGACCTTCCACACCTTGTCAAAACAGGAAGTGGCCTCACATAGCATTTTTCCTAAGTACACTATGAAAAATATGGTTACAATATCACTATAATGTGACATACATTTCATACAAGAATGGATCACCATATGTTTCGTTAATATCAGTGTGAATAGGCCCATATATGCAAACTACTGTGAATGCAAGCAGACGTCCAAGGCCAAATGATAATGATGTGTTATTATATAGCACTTACGCTAAGCGCTTTATATAGAACACATATACATACAATATCACCCCAGCTTTGTTGGTACCTCAGCAGTATGAAAGGCTGAGTTTAGGTGTTTAAAAACAGACGAAACCAGCGACTTACCCCCGGCAGTGTGCCTGAAATAAACCTTTAATGAGTCTAGTAATTATCACATAGAATTACAAAAAGACACACAATGTTATTCCTATTCTTTCTTATTTACGGTCACTGATCAAAGTGTTACACTTGTGGAACCCCCTCTTTTTTTTAAGAGGCCTGAACAAGAACGCCAGCCATTCCAGAAACAAATAGTCACATGGCGCTGGCCACACGCCAGGAGCTCACGTCTAAAAAAAAAAAAGGGAGACGAGAGCGGAAGAAAGGGAGACCCTAGGGGTCACGGCTGCGACCCCCTGGCGGCCCCCAAATGACTTCCCTGGGCTCTATCTGTAAATCCAAATTTAGATGGAGCACACAAAGGCATAGTGGTAGTTATATATGTAGGGCCTGATTCACAGAGTGATTTCTATGGGATTGTGCCATTATACATCGCTTCTGTGAATCAGGCCCTAGGTGTAGATATGTGTGCAAACAGCAGGTGGAGCAGCACTATTTCAGATAGGAGCGCATGTTCATCGTGGCATAATGAGGTTTTACGCTTAGGCGTTTATGAAGCACGATTATACAATGCTGCATTATAGCCATTTCTGGATCTGCGCAAAAACAAACACATATCCAGATCGCAAACGCATGGCGAGCACAACACAATAGCCATGGGAAGAATGGTCCCACCTGCTCTCAGTCCTCCAACAGTACCCAACACCCTTCAGTTCCACAGAACTGAGGCAAGGGATGACAATTGTGGGATCATCAAAATAATTCACTGCCCCTTTACTGGATCCTGCCTGACACCGGTAGTCCCCAAGACCCACCATAACTGCCAAGAACCCCTGTGATTCCCTTGACCCCCAGAACCTTAACACTTCCTGCCCCCCAGGATCCCCATGTGGTGCTTGATCCCCATACCCAATGACTTCTTCTGGCCACTGGACCCCCTGACATCCCTTGACCCCAGGACCCTCTTACACAAGATGCCCTAGGCCACGCTGATATCCCATGACCCCAGTACCCGTGATAGCCCTTGAGTCAGGAGGACCCCATAAAACACTCTGCCCCTAAGACCCCCTGACATCCCTTGACACCAGGACCCCCTGACCACCTGCCCCCAGGATCAACTGACATCCCTTGACCTCAGGGCCCCCGGCCATCTCCTGCCTCCAGGACTCCATGATTTCCCTTGACCCCAGATCCCCTGACATCTCTTCACCCCAGGATCCCCTGATATCCCTCTGATCTAAACCTCACCTTCGTAAATACAAAGTGGCAGTTACAGATGTTTTGCCCCAGCAGGGGGGCAGCTCCTTAAAGTCGGCTACCCATGTGAAAGGATATCTGGGTTTGCTTGGTTTTGAGGATTACTGGTCAAATCCCTCACTCATCACACCGGTTGCAAAGGAAGCAATTAAGAGCGTAGCAGGGGAAAAGGTGCGGGTGGACATCTGGGGAAGATGCAGGGGTTCTGAGCAGCTGGCCGGATATCTTTCAATTAAGACGCGGGCGGGCTGTCAAGAATACCTGGACTATGTCTCACCCAGGTGGGAAAGAGCATTATATTTAAAGTTGCGTAATGGAATCTTGTCGACTTCTGTATTTCGGCATAGATGGAATATTGCTGTTTCTGTGTCATGTATCCTTTGTGGTGAGTCTGAAGAGACGGTACAACACCATGTGTTGCTCTGTCCGGCCACAAAGTCTCTGAGGAAGCACTCCCTGAAGCCTCTCTTCTTAAGCCGTGGATGTAGGTCCCTAGCTGGTGCTATGTTAATTTGCCTGGGCGCCTCCGATAAGGAGGCTGTGTTTGCCAATACAAGTTATCTGAGCTGGGCAAGAAAAATGTATATGAGGAAGGCTAAGTTGCTGAACAGTGCTATCGGGTAAAGACATCTTTCTGTACGAGCTGCTATTGTCTGTATAATGTTGATCTGTTTTTATTTGGTTTTAAGGTAAAGCACTGATTGTGTAATTTTAGTGGAGTAATTATGAGCTAAGCGATTGTGACGATGTAACTAATGTGTTTTTTTAAACTTTTCTGTGAATTGCTTTTATGACTATTTTGTCAAAATAAAGCAAGAAAAGAAAGATATCCCTTGACACCAAATTCCTGCACACACCCCACCTTCTGCTCCTGGCAGCACCATCACACACTGACGCCTAGAACTTCCCTGTATTTTCCCCGAGCCATTACATCTGTCCACCAAAACCCATTCTGTTGAACAATTCCTTACTCCTGAATTAAACACCACTTGGCAACTCCCTGTCTGACCATTATGCCACCATATGAGCCCAACAACACCAGGAACACACCAGAAACATGTCGCAGCAATGCTGCATCAAGTACACAGATGAGGAGCTGGGCGTCCTGGTGGTGGGTGTCACAGAGGATGCTGACTGCCTACTGGGACCTGCAAGTCTTAAGATCCCACTACGCCTGCTCACCGAAGTCTGGAATGCCTTCTTGGTAAATGTAAATGTCGTTTGAACAAGCCACAGGATGAGCAAGATCTAGAAGTGCTGGAAGACCTGAAGACGCAGGTGTGCAAGCTGGTCACTAAACACCAAAGGGAGACCATGGCCAAAGGAGGAGGATCACAACCACCACCCCTGGACCTGTGGCCATGGAAGGAGTAGGTGCTGGATATCATCAATGTCATCGTCCTTGAGGGAAATGGAGTAGTAGAGAGTTGGTCAAGGGGGTTTCATCTGAATGCATGGGATAAATTCATGTAAAGTCTCTTGGTTGAATAATGTGAGCCTGTGTCGGAAGCGGCTGAACCTCTCCTCTCAGTGCGGCTTGACATGCCTCTGTACATCCTAGGGCCATTCTTCTAACCAGCCCATAGTGCCTCGTTGAAACCTGATGAGCGGTTGTTCTTGTTGTACCTGATCTGGTTGTAGTCGGTCGGACAGCTGGTTCAGTGGTTCAGCAGAAACAGCAAGTGAGTCTGGAGAGTGAGTTGAACCTGCAGACTTGGTATAGCAGAACATTGAGCTGGTAAATAGAGAGTGGCTCAAAAGCTTGGAAACCCCAGCGTTAGGGGGCTTTCAGTGTGTGGCAAGGGTACCGCGGTTGTGACTGCCCCCTGGAGGGGCAGACCGAGGTGGTGGAGAGCTTTATGGTTTTCATTTGCCTTTCATCTGCCACCTGCCGCATGCCTAAATGCCAAATCTGTAAAGTGCTGCTGTCTCTACTTACTCTCCTACCACTGCAGAGTTGAGACGTGTGTTTTTGTTTCTATGCGTGTGGGTGTAAAGAGGTTTCCCTCTCTATTGTCGTGCTTGCTGTCGAAGATCGGCTAGGATCTGGTTTGTACTTCCTCTTTTGCCCTCCATTTCCTGCTTTTTGAGTGCTGTACCTATTAGAATGTCTCTTTTGGAAAGCAGCAAGCCTGCCTGACACCCATTATAGTTTTTGTATTTTCCACTGTAGTTGGAAATATGAAAAAAGTATGACAGCGAAGATATGCACTTCGTAGTGGATCAGTCAATTCAGGCAAGCTCTTCTTAGTGCAGGGTGGACACTCTGATGTGTCGAAAGATGCATCATGCCTGAAAAAAGGTTAAAAGAACTTATTTGCAAACCTGATATAAACAGTGATTTGCAGCCTAAAATTACCGGCTTCTTGACAAGAGCTGCGACTTTTTCCTCTGCTACTGCATTGGCGCCCAAATAGTTGTCCATTTTGGAACCATTCCAACTACTATCTCCGAATCAAATTAATTATGCCATTCACCTATGATTGATAATAGCGGCTCCATACTAAACTTATATTTACATTTAAGACCTAATTATCTGGCGCTGAGCTCGTCAAATTATGACAACATTATTGGCACTAACTTGTCAGTGAGTCCCAACCTGGAAGCCCTTATAAAAAATTCGGAATCCTCACTTGATGAAACTATTAACACTGCTGATGCTTTAATTGGAATAAAAAACAGCTTGTCAGCAGAGGTTGTGACCCTGCTCGCTTTGTTCAATGTTATTCTGTCTAAAATTGATACTCTTTTTACGCTGTGTACCAATCTGGCAGCGGAGCGCCTTCAACTGAAATGTATCATTGCCAAAATTGTAGATGTCATCCTTGATTGCAACTATGGGTGTGATAAGTACATTCCTGAAGACCTTGTGTGGAGGAAGGCTCTTCTGATTTAGGATTCTGACGTACTTGTTGACCTTTCTCAATCACAAGGAAATCAGATTCTTGCGGAAGGCACCATGGATTCTGGAAATTTGGTTTTTAATGTTTTCATGCAGAGTTATCCAGCCACATGGAATGATTGGTTAAAAATCACTGCCGAAACTTAGCAAGATGCGATTGAAGCTCTATGCAATGAGATTTCTATGCCTAACAGCTCCACAGAGGAATTAAATAGGTGTAGGAAACATCAGGTTCCTAGGAAACAAAGTCAGCGTATGACGCGGGAGGAGTTCGCCAATAAGTCATCTAAAGTATCTATGCTTTGTCGTATTGAGCATAATGCATCCTCTCCTTCATCTCGACCTACCAACTTTGTTAAAGACATGGGCAATGGAACATCCAGACAAGTTGAATTAAGGGGGCCATTGGACAAATAGGTAAGTGCAAACAGCATAGCCTCACATAACGACGACCCTGAGATGGCTAACAAAGTAGCCAGTAACAATAATGTGGAAGTTGATGGACATTTGAAAAGTAGGACTGATCCCTGTCTGATTACAAGATCCATGCCAAAGGCACCTTCAGGTTTGTTAGCTTTTCGCTCAGTCAGTAATCGGGAAACTGCTGAACATTTATTCAGAGAATCAAATTTCTCATTTGAACTGAAACTATACTCATCATTAGGAGACTTCGTAAAATTGGAAGAACTTCTGCCTAAAGCTGATAGCCCCTTCTTAAATTGGATATTTCTATCTACATTATGTAAAAGCATCCCTTGGCTCTCTGAGATAAACAAAATGGATCTATTGTGTGTGGAACTCCCGAAGTGGAATAGCCTAACTAACTGGGCTTTAATAAAATGTGCTCACCCACTATTGTATACCTAACGTGCACTTGTGCAGGGCCATTGCTAAACTTGGGGTACAAGATTACGCTGTGCAGCAATCAATCCACCTGGGTTCCTAATGAACACCGAATTCTCTATCCACATATTGCATCAAACAAAAATTGTTTGAAACAGTACTGCTTAACAGCGGGAAAACAACACTTCGTAACCACTTTGGATCCAAACTCTTGACTTCAAGGCATCAAGGCTTCTGACTACTGGACGTCTCACCAACTGTGAGGTTATCCACATTGAAGTTGGGAGAACTTGAACTGTTTACGTTGGCTTTGTTGGAACACCTGGGTATTCAATTCATTTCTGTCCAAACCATTTGGCATTATATATATATTCTTTCAATCAATATCTTACTGCTGCAGGAAGCGTGGCCCACGGACATTATTTATCAATGGTTTTAATGTCCTCTGCAGCCATTCGGCCAATAGGGAGAGGGAGCACCCAGTGGGTGTTCTAGCAATTGGTGCTAGATCTAATTTTATTTTAACAGAATTGCCATTGGGTCAGCCTTCACCTTATGTTTTGGCCGCAGTATTAGAGGATGCCACTTTTGTTGGAATACATGTTTGATAATAAACTTGTATGATCCCCCTGAAGGGAAACTGAGTAAGAGCATACAGTTAGTAATTGAATATCTATTACAGTGGTGGTTGCATGGTTCATACAAGCAGGTGCTGATTGCTGGTGATTTCAATGTCCAATGTTGCTCTCCAAATAGAATGGATTTTGGAGATGGCAATTTGATCTGTAAATATGGTGCTAGAGACACCTGTGCCCGTGGCTGGCTTTCTTTTTTTTCCATACATGACATCAGGTGTTTAAAAGTGAAGGGACTTCCCGCTGACTCGGCCCTTGTAAAGACTTGGTCTAACGGGAAGGCTGCCACTGTTATCGACTTTGTATTTGCTGATGCTGCCCAGTGAGCTAATTGTGGTAATCTTTGTATCATGTCCAGGTACTTGAGTGACCATGTGCTTTTGTCTTGGACACAGCCTTTGACCGTCTATCAAAGCCCCCACTGCCTAGGGATGTGCCCTGGGGTACGTGGGCAGGGAAACCACATGCTTGGACCAAATCTAATGTTAACAAGCTTGACATCCATATGAGTGATAAGTTTCATGACCCAGCGATCCTCTTGTCCAGACAAGGTTGGTAATTACGCAATGCCATGGCAGAAATGCTAAAAGCATTAAAGTTAAATCAGCCTTTATTTCTTACACTAAACGGAAGTTAGGGGTTTTTGACATGGCTTATCACCAGCAGAAAAGGCAATATTGTAAATCTGTTGCCGCAGTTAAAAAAGATCTATCATTTCTCCCGGTAGAAAGGAAAAACAGATTAGCAGGGCTCTCAACCAGATACAAGAACTGGGTCAGGCTTCATAAATATTCTACTATGAATGCTACCTGGAAGTTTATGTTTTCTCTTTCATTGAATGTAATCCATTACTTGAAAATAAATGAAGAGTATATATAGAGAGTCTATACATTGACCCTCTGATTGTGCCCACCACTGTCACTCGACCTCCAGCAGGGACAAATATGGAAGGCTTTGAAGTTGATGATATCTTTGAGATAATTGGTAGATTAAAGTCCTCAAAGGCTCCAGGCCCAGATATGATCCCTAATGCTGTAATCAGGGCAAATCCCATGTATTGGGCCACTCTGCTGAAGGCACTATTTGACAGGATACTTCAAACTGGAACCTTTCTGACTAGCTGGAGGGAATACATACTGGTCCCAGTTTTTAAAAAGGATGGATACCTTCAATTATCACCTGCTGGCTATGTTAGACCCAAGTGCCAAAATATTTGCAGCCCTTCTTTTAAGGAGACTACGTAGTTGTGCTGAAAAGAGATCTTTACCAAAGAAGTTTCAAACAGGCTTGAGACCCGGGCTCAGCATGGCACATAATCTATGTGCTCTCCAGTTTCTGGTAGAAGATGCATATTATCACCCGGGGTCGTAAACTTTGCCTTTGTTTCATAGACCTCTCAAAGGCATTTGACTATGTCACCAGATCTTTGAGGTGGGAAAAGTTAGAAAGAGGGGGGTCTAGATGCACGACTATTCTATTTTGTTTTTTAATTGTTCCATTTGGGTACCCCCATCACTGTTACAAGGAAGAAGACTAGATAATTGACGTCACCTGTGTATACCAACCAAGGCCTCAAACTGGGTTGTGTTCTGGCACCCTTTCTTTTTAATGCCTACGTAGCCGATATGGACGAGGCATTGAATGAGTTTCCGAAATGTCCCACCCAAACTTGGTGTCGAATGCTGCAGTTGGCTATCTTACGCAGATGACACAGTGCTTCTTGACCTCACCCCCATCGGCCTTCAGAACCTCCTTAATGCCTTTAGTAGTTATGCCACCTCAAGTAATATGAACAGTAATGTGGCAAAGTCAAAGGTAATGATAGTGGGGGCGAGGGTCAGGAGCAAGATTCAGTTTGAATAGAAATTGGCAAATATGTCCTTGGCTTTGACAGACAATTATATATATATATCTGGGCTGGCCTTTGGTAGACTGTTGTCTAAAGGATAATCTTAAAGAACATATAATGCCTCGAGTCATGCGTAAATGGATTACCGTTAGAGGTTTACTTTGCATTAACTGGAGGTTACGATGTTGAAAGCTTGCTGACCATTTATCATAAAAGTATCATCCCAAGCATACTTTACGGGCTGTCATTTTCTTCTTCTGGTTGGTTGAAAAAGATGGAGGGCAAATTATTGCATGTCATCCTAGCTGTAGCCACTGCTGTTCCTGTAGCAGCACTCCGACAGGAATTAGGGCTCCAATCTTTAAAATCTTTGTGGACCCTACAGCGCACCAACTTCTACTTAAAGATACAAAAGTCTGGATCTTCGGGAGACGACTTGATTAGTTTGATGTCAAAGCAAATGGCAGCAAGTATCTCTAATAGATTCCTAAATGAATTGCACACATCTTCAATTACTCACTTATGTGTGCTTGGCCTAACCATTGACACTGCCTTAGACTTTTCAAATATCCAGCTCATTCTTAAGAGGAAAACTCAGGATTGGGACAGTTGTAACAATCTGGAAATTTTTCATGGAAAAAAAAGCTACTCTGAGTATTGTCAGCAGGGATTCAATAGACGGGCCCCTTTCTCGTATTTGAAGAAATTCTGTCCCCCTCAGCTGAGAAGATATATTATTTACCACTCTCTGAATATTCTACCAATGAACAAATATTTAGGGGCATGGCAGGGAACTGTAACAGAACTACAATCATGTAGATTATGTCATATGACATTGGTAACCTTGCACCACATAATAACGCAATGTCCTGAACTAAATCAATTGTACTTAAAGGGCTATTCTAAGCTTATAACCAATGAAGAAGACATTAAGGGGGTAATTCATAGAAATCAGCGCACAAGTGGCGCACGCGGCTGGCGCACAGTGTGCGCGTGCGAATCCCTGCGCCAGCCGCGTGCGCCAAAACCCATTTCCGCGCACAGCGTATTCATGGATTCCATCCACCATCAGGGGTTCGCGTGAACTTTCTCACGCGATCGGGCCTGGGGGAGCGGGGTACGTGTATTTCAGGGGTTTGCCTGAAGTTCCTCACGCGATCGGGCCTGGGGGAGCGGGCTACGTGTATTTCAGAGGTTGAAGTTCCTCACGCGATCGGGCCTGGGGGAGCGGGCTACGTGTATTTCAGGGGTTCGCGTGAACTTTCTCACGCGATCGGGCCTGGGGGAGCGGGGTACGTGTATTTCAGGGGTTTGCCTGAAGTTCCTCACGCGATCGGGCCTGGGGGAGCGGGCTACGTGTATTTCAGGGGTTGAAGTTCCTCACGCGATCGGGCCTGGGGGAGCGGGCTACGTGTATTTCAGGGGTTCGCGTGAACTTTCTCACGCGATCGGGCCTGGGGGAGCGGGGTACCACTCACCGTCTGCCTTGCGCGTAGAAGAACGCGTAGCCAACACCCGCTGTGAAGTAATAGCGTGTGAACCCCAACGGATGGCAAACACACGCACCGCACGAAAAGCACGTACAGAACATAAATGCACGCGGGATCACCAAGCCCTGCCAGGGCAACGCCCGTGCGCAAAATGTCACAGACGCGCTTACGCTGCAAGGGCCTTTGGTCCAATGAAATCGCGTACACGTGCTGACGCGCTTACGCGCTAAGGGCCTTTCCTCGATTTTCACGCTGACGTGCAGGATTTTCACGTGCCAAATCACTCCGTATCAAGCTGGCCACGCGAAAACACACGGAAGACCACGCTCCTGCCCAGAAGGCCGAATCACTGCCCCCCAGTGCCCCGAGCAGCCTCCCACGTGCCATCTGCTGCTGCCTGCCTGCCTGCCTGCTGCCACCGTGCCCTGCCATTTGGTGCCTGCACATCAGCCATCTGCAGGGGTCCAGTTGCTGTGTCCACCCCTGCTGGTACAGAAGACTCCCGACTCGAATAACATCGCTCCACAGCCCAGCCCCAGGACCCAGTTGCCCACCCACTCCTGCCCCTGGGGTTGCCATGTCGGGCACATCCACATCTGACCCCAGTGGCAACCCCCGGCCAGAGGGGCAGAGGGGCACCAGCTTCACTGCCACCGAAGTTGGTGTCCTGGTGGAGCAAGTCCTGGGGCAGTATGATGCCCTCTTCGGATCGTCCCGCGCCAACAGGGTAGGACGGGAGAGGATCTGGGCCGACTGTGTGGTTGCCATCAACGCGGAGAGGGTGGCAACCCGCACCATCCAGAAGGTCAAGAAGCGCTGAGAGGACTTGAGGTCCAGGACCCTCATGAGGGCCCGGCGCCTCGTGGAGGGGGGCCGGGGCCGCATGAGTACCATCCAGTTGAGGGTCCTGGAACGCGCACACCCAGCGCTCCACGCCCAGGTCCTTGAGAGGGAGACCCGTCTGGAGTTGAGCGGTAAGTGGCCAAGCATTGCTGTGTGAGACAGGGCATGTTGCAGTGTGCTGGTTGTCTGATACTTGCCTGCATGTGTGACATAGGCCATGTACGCATGTATGTGTGCAGGGACATCATGGGAATGCATGTGCGACCTGTAATGTGTGAACCGCACGGTTGTTGCATGTGTTTGAATGCGACATGGGTAGCCCTGTGCAGATTGCACACATGAGAGCATGGCAGTCTCTGTTCCTGGACATGGGTGGGGGCGAGGGATGGGTGCTGATGCCAGATACATATGTGGTATCCATGTGTGTGTGCCTGACCTGCGTGTCTGTGACTTGTGAGTGCCATGGATGCATGACACATGTCTGTGACAATGTACAGATTCACTGATGCAGCCTAGTCATCCTTGTATGCACTGTGATTGGGGTGTACGGGGCCAGATGGATGTGACTGAGGTGAAGTGTGTGCATGTGATAGGCATGACCCATGATGCATGTGAGTCCCATTACATTGTATGATTCGAGAGTCCATTGGACATGCATTGAAATGTCCATGGCACGCACCATGACTGTCACTGTGTGTGTTTTGCCTGGACTGACACATGTGTTGTGGTGTGACATGATGGAAGTGTACTTTGACAGTCGCACTCATCTGCTATTGCTTCCTGTCTAGGGGACCATTGTACAGTACCCTGATGCTTGTGTTCTATGTCTCCCTCTACGCAGCGGCTAGTGAAGGAGAGGGCGGAGACGGCGCTGTGGAGCAAGGCGGCAGGGATGCCCCCACGGCTGCAGCGGAAGGGGTGGGTGAGCCCCCACAGGGGCCTGCTACGGCGGTAGACGGCGAGGAGCCATCCAGGTTGGTGGTTTCCACAGAGGAGGAGGAGGCCGCCACTGAGGTGCACATGGGGCCTGGTGGG
Organism: Ambystoma mexicanum; assembly: GCF_040938575.1. NCBI lineage: Eukaryota > Metazoa > Chordata > Amphibia > Caudata > Ambystomatidae > Ambystoma > Ambystoma mexicanum. The sequence goes on from NC_090921.1 coordinate 1,436,054,038, forward strand.
GGCATCCCTGCTGGTGTAAGTGGTGCAGTCCAGGGGCAGGGGCAGGAGGCAGCACAGGTCACCGTGGAGGGGCCTGTGCATGTCGCTGTCCCTGAACCTGTGGGTGCACCACCTTGCACCAGCAGGGATGCCCCGTCCCAGGCCCATCCGCAGGTAGAGGGGATGTCCATGTCATCTGACTCCCCTCCACCTGCGGACGAGGGGACCCCTGGCCGTGTGGAGAAGGTCCTGATTGGGGTCGCGATGCGCACGGCTGTGATTCGTGATGCCGTGCGTGCTTCCCAGGAGGAGCACGCACGTCATCACGAAGAGCACCGTGCCGACGTGGCCCAATTGGGATCGCCCATGTTCGGGGGTTTCCTGCATGTGTCGGCCAATCTGGCGGCCCTCTCCTCCTCTGTGGAGACTATACGCCAGTCGTTCTCCTTGCCGTCTTCCGGCCCAGATGCCACCAGGGCCCCCTGTGGACCTGCCCTGACCAATGCAGCCAGCTCGGTGGGGATCCCATCCCTGCCACAGTCGGGAGTCAGAGGTCCAGCAGGGGTGGACAACACAGCAACTGGACCCCAGCAGATGGAGGATGTGACGGCATCATCGGGCAGGGCACGTGCACGACGGCGTCGGTGGTTTCCATCATCCTGGATGCCGTCGTGCTGGCAGAGGCAGTGGCGTCGGAGGCAGCAGCAGGCTCGACGTGGGAGGCATCATGGCTCGGGGCCATCAAGATCAGAGGGGCAGGCATGGGCCGGAGGGCAGGAGAACCCTGGGATGGTAGTGTCTTCCGTGTGGGAGCAGTTGGTCCAGCGGATAGGTGCGGAGCGGCAGCGGGCGGAAGAGGAGCGGCTCACCATGGTCAGGGCGGAGTTCTCCATGCGTCGGGCATTGAGGCGGGCTGAGTGCCTCGAGGAAGCTCGCAGGGAGTTTGAGGTGAACATGGGGTTATCCCTGCGAGACCTCGGGGCCAGGACAGAGTCCCGCCTCCAGGACATCGACATGGAGTTCGATGATGCCCTGGCCGGCAACATCACAGAGTGAGCCGCAGGACTTGCCCGCTGCCATTGTATATAGTTATATAGTTAGTGGTAGGTTTCCTTTTAATTATTTTTTTTTTATTTGGTTGCGATTGGACAATGCGCCACTTTTTTGTATATAGTTCAGTTTTTAGTTAGTTGACATAGTTAGGTTTCATTTGGTTGTAGCCCGCTCCCCCAGGCCCGATCGCGTGAGGAACTTCAACCCCTGAAATACACGTAGCCCGCTCCCCCAGGCCCGATCGCGTGAGGAACTTCACGCAAACCCCTGAAATACACGTACCCCGCTCCCCCAGGAACGATCGCGTGAGAAAGTTCACGCGAACCCCTGAAATACACGTACCCCGCTCCCCCAGGCCCGATCGCGTGAGAAAGTTCACGCGAACCCCTGAAATACACGTACCCCGCTCCCCCAGGCCCGATCGCGTGAGAAAGTTCACGCGAACCCCTGAAATACACGTACCCCGCTCCCCCAGGCCCGATCGCGTGAGAAAGTTCACGCGAACCCCTGAAATACACGTACCCCGCTCCCCCAGGCCCGATCGCGTGAGGAACTTCACGCGAACCCCTGAAATACACGTAGCCCGCTCCCCCAGGCCCGATCGCGTGAGGAACTTCACGCGAACCCCTGAAATACACGTACCCCGCTCCCCCAGGCCCGATCGCGTGAGAAAGTTCACGCGAACCCCTGAAATACACGTACCCCGCTCCCCCAGGCCCGATCGCGTGAGAAAGTTCACGCGAACCCCTGAAATACACGTAGCCCGCTCCCCCAGGCCCGATCACGTGAGAAAGTTCACGCGAACCCCTGAAATACACGTAGCCCGCTCCCCCAGGCCCGATCGCGTGAGGAACTTCCCGCGAACCCCCGGAATACACGTATCCCGCTCAATCGCGTGTGTAACTTCCCGCGCAACCCCGAAATACACGTGCCCCGCTCGCACAATTGCTGTATGTTGCCACTTTTGTGATGCGCAGGGACGCTACCGCCTGCCTTCGTGTGGCGGACGTGTATCGGCTTGTGCGTGTCTTTCGCTGTGCGTGGCTTTGCCCTATTCGATTCCATGAATACGTGTGGTTCGGGTGCGTGTGGGCGTTCCGTCTGCTTCCCTGCAGTACATCCCCAGTTACGCCCTTGTTTTCGCGAGTTGTTCCCCATTCCGCGCGTTACGCCCCGTGTTCCGCCCACTTTCTGGTGTATGCGCCGAGGTTGTGCGCTTTCACTGTGCGCATCGCGCACGTCTTTTGGGATGTTGCAGTGACGTGTGCGCCATGCACGGGTTTGGCGCACATCCCGTGGTAAACACGCGCAGGGACTTCCATGAATCGCACGCGTGCGCGTGCGCCTGTTTTTTTCCGTTTGCGCCTGCTTGCGCCTGCTTGCGCCTGCTTGCGCGTAGATTTTCGGCGCACGTTTGTTCCATGAATCGGCCCCTTAAACGGATCAGTATTAGAGTGCCATTCTATGTGCCGACCATTGGTATTGGGCCGCTGCGTATTATATCGGAAGGAAGCTCTGAAATGTATTGTCATAGGCAACACAGATCATTGAAATTCATCCCATGAGGGAAGTACATATGTGCATTTAATTTATGGTATTTTATTGTATTTTTATGGTATTTTGATGAATTGTAACCATCATCGATTTACATTTTAAATTGTATGTCTTAAATTGTGATATCTTGTTACCAACAAAAAATTAACACAACTCCTTGTAGGGACTTTTCATAATGTATTTCACATGTGATGTCATCATTGATGTCATCAATGACATTTGTGATGTCATCTTTGATCTCCTGGGTGTTAGTCTTAGCAGTGCACGGTGGTGGCGCGAGTTATGGTTGCTTACCTTAATTTCAGTTTTTTATTGGTTTTACTTGTAACCATAACATCCCTTTAACAACAATTTTTCATTGAATTTCATAGGTTTTTATTTGTGCATTGAATATCATAGGTTTTTATTAGTGCAACTTAACCATAACTTCCCCTTAACAAAGTTTTTTCATTGAATTTCATAGATTTTTATGAATGCAACTTAACCATAATTTCCCTTTAACAACATGTTTTCATTGAATTTCATATGTTTTTATTAGTGCAACTTAACCATAACGTCCCTTTAACAAAGTATTTTCAGTGAATTTCATGGGTTTTTACCAGTGCGTGGTATTTTCCTACAACTTGCGGGTGCATTGCATGATTGCATGTCCGAAAACCCGTCTACACTTCACGATAAGATCCGTGATTCGTGGACAGTTTTGAACTGCATTTTCTACTGATCTAGGATCTTTCAACTTCGAAATTTCCCTTGCACAGCTCCAACACCTATTCCTATTCATTATCCATTAACAATCTAGTACACAGTACATACTTTTAGCAAAACTGCTATTTATCTCAAAATGGCATCAGCTAATGCCATCCCTCCTCCCCAAGAGCCACCACCACTGCTGTAATCCAGGAGCATGAGAAACACTACCCCCTACCGTAGAAATAACACACGCGCAACATTTTCCCCTGTCCGCCTACCCCTCCATATTAGTGTTTGGTGCCTCTTCCCTCATTTCCGCCCCAGCTTTCATTCTAACTTCTCCTGCCAAAAAAACACATCCAAAAACAGGAAAAGAAATGTTCCTTTAGGAACTACCTTTCGTAGTTAAAAAATAGAACTAAAACAAAATGTATAAACTCCATCTACTTTACATTTCTCAGTAAAGTACATAAACTCAATAAGATGTTCCAACATTTACATTTGCATTTGTGTTATGCTAATGGGAATATTGTGGCATTCATCCCCCGTTCCAGGGACATTTTTCTTCCCTTTCAAACCCATCCCAATTTCGAATAACTTTACCACAAAGCCAATCCCTGGTAGACATGGCCACTTTAACCCCATATGTTGTCCCTCGTGGTCATGGCGAGTAGCCAGATTGTCCGGATCATGACCTTATTCCATGACCTGGAAAATCTGGCCACTGCCCATGGCCACAGGCTACACCTCAGTCACCAAAGGTATATCACTATTTTTTGTACTTACATTACGACACTTGTCAAAAAATAAAACACAAGCAGATTTGCAAAACCATGCTTTCAGGTCCTTGCCAATGATCCTTACACAGGTTTGCTGGAAATCCGCCCATGTTTTTTTTTTCAAAAGTGTCAAATGTATGCACATACAATAGTCATATAACCTAGCCCCCACTTGACAAAATCCATTCAGACTTTACGAAAACATTTATATCTAGATCTTTTTGCAAACCTTTGTGTAGATTTGTCAAATGGCACCACATTTATAAGCCTTTAGAATATTTTGGGACCCCCCCTCTAATTTTGCCCCTCTTGACACAATCCCACCAAACTTCGCACAAGCATGTATCTCTAGATCTATTATCAGTTTGCCAAATTAAGTGTAGATTCGTCAAATGGCACCTAATTTATAAGACTTTACATTATTTTGGGACACCCCTCTAATTTAGCCCCCTCTAAAAAGAATCGCACAAAACTTTGCAAACTCATTCAGAATAGAATCAGGTCAGGAATATAATTTCTAAATTTCATCCAGTTTTATTAAGTGGCACCAAAGTTATAACCATCCAAGAACTGCTTTACACCAACCCTGTAATCCAGAGGTGTCCTCAAACTTCACAGGACTGTTCGCGAACATCCGAACTGTTTGCGTTTTTTTTACAATGAAAAACACCTGTTTTTTTGCTTCTTGCAGCTATATCCCATCCCACCCTCATCACCTCTCTCCTCCACAGAGATGATTTGATAAGTTTGACAAGTGCAATCTTGTGTTTTTTAAGATGTTTTAACGCAAATCCAAGATGGCAGACATTTCCAAAAATCTGACACACTTCATGCTTTTCACCATCCAATCAGTGGGCACGTTTGATGTCCGTGGACAACACATTGCCTTCTGAGCCAATCAGAGTCCGGACCACGGACTAAACAGGGAAATGAGTACTCGGACTGGACCCAGATATGACTCATTTTTCTGGACCTACTTTTTGGTTGTTTTAAAAAAAAAACTACTGGACGGATTCCCACCAAATTTACAAAAGCATGCTTTCGGGAAGAAGACGCTGCTCCTTCCGCATGTTTGGTGAAAATCCGTCCAGCGGTTTGTGCTGTAGGCGTGAGCAAGCAAAGTTTTTCTCCATTCAGTCTATGAAAAAAAAAATGTGGAACCCTTCCTATAACTTTGCCCCCCCTGGACGAAACCTCACCAAACTTTGCCAAAAAAATTCAGAGCGGGTAATATACTTTTTTGCAAAGTTCGGTGAGGATTCGTCCACAGGGACAAAGTTTCAAGCTTGCTTCTTCCCCTATCTATATGTATCATATGATGTGACTTAACCCTAAGGAAAGTAGTGTAAGAACATATGAGAAGAGTAGGGTCTACAAATATAGTAGCTTTTGAATTTTTAGTTTCTGACTGTCAGTGAAGAAAAGCACCTGCTGTACATATGTCACTGAACAAACAAAGAGGGAGCCAGACATGTGATGCCATCAGTCATGTCATCAATGACATTTGTGATGTCATCTTTGATGTTATGGGTGTTAGTCTTTGCAGTGCTAGTGGTTGTGTGAGTTATTGTTGCTTATCTTACCATATCTTCCAAATTTCTGGGCTTTTTCGATTTTACCTGTAACCATAGCATCCCTGTAACAATGTTTTTCCATTGAATTTCTTTGGTTTTTAGCAGGATACCCTTAGTCTGTAAAGATGTACTGTGCAACACAGTGAAGCTTCTGGCACCATGATAATGCGCACAGCAGTCACGGACTATGCGTCTGGTTGCAGACATCGGGTGGCATCCAAACTGCTCAGGAAGGTAGGTGCTCTCTTACATAGTGGTACCAATCACCAAACACAAAGAACATATACAAACAGCACCATGTACAAGAATGGCAAGGGAAAATAGAGTAGGTGTGCAAATTGTGTCCTTATGAATCAAACAGGACAAAGGCATAGGGAGTACACCATAACGGAATGCACCAACAACAGAAGTGGCGTCTGCCTTCAACAATCTTACCGCTCTGTTACTGTACATGGGAACAAAGAACGAACAGCCAGAGTAAGGACTGGAAAGTACTAAGACGATAACATCACTACAATGTAGTAAGCACACTAAAGTTTGTCTGATAATTGCACAGGTGCTGCAGTATACAATAGTACAGAAGCATTACATTTCTTTTTTTACACAGCAATGGCAAGCACCTTAGAGTGGCTGGAAGAAAATGTCCTTCATGATGCAATGACTTATGATACTTACCCCATTGGTACTCACAGTAGTGTGAAGAGTAAATGATATAATATATATAGCTATATGTACACCAAACACATTTCCTTTTCTGTAAGAGAACATATTGGAAAGGAAAGCAAGGCAGCACAAGCGACACCCCTTCCACAACAGCATACGGGCATAGGAAAGGTAAGAAACTCTGTGCAAAGGAAAATGAACAGCCTGGAGGCCAAAGTGGAAAAATTGGTGAACAATTGTGCCACCTTAAAGGTTGCGTACAAGGGTATAATATGGACAAAATAAAACAGCACTGACAGACCTGCACGGGTACCCCTTCTCCATGTCAGAGCCCGCCATCCCCTCAAAATCTGTGTGAGGTGAGGCGTTACGGTGATACTGCAATCTCTTCCTCCCCTCACAACCAACTTTCGCAAATCCCCAATTCCCCACAATAGGTATCCACTTCTGCTACCCCTCCCCTTTCCTAATGGTGTGTATGCATGCGTACAAGAAAACGTTAAAATTTAAAATGTTGCTGTGTGTATATGTGGTATTGTTTTTTATTTTAAATGCTGTTCTGACTCAGCGGCTCACAGTCCTCATGGGAATGACCGCAATTAAGGAAAAGGTAGGTGTCCTACAATGATACAGCTGCCTGGCCTATCCACAATGACAATGGAGGCATCCGTACAATGCCAGCACGCTCCACATGTCCGCTTGTTGTCCACCACTTATGATTACGTGTGGGAGGGGACGTTTGCTCGTTGAGCAAGTACACGCATGTGTATCTGTTCCTCTGTGTCCTGGAAACACCGCCAGTGTGCAGCATATGCAAATAAATGTTAATTAGGTCAAGGCGCCCACCCACATCATACAGGTAGCTATACAGATAAACATCGCACCTGTTATACCCTATAAGCAGCCACCATCTCCCAAAATGCTAGGCACACGTGTGACGCACTATTATTCAGTAGAGAAGTGGCAACAGTGTGCATAGGACACCTATGCACATGCGCACAATGTATTCCACCCAGAACTTGTCCTGCAAAGCCGTCCCAAAGGATAACAGTGGCAACACCACCATGGGCCCGCACCCACTGCGCATGGGCCCTTATTTGGGGGACACGATCCAGACCCCCGGACAGCAGCAAAGTACAGTGTTGAGCAATGTACAGAGTGTTTTACGGAAAGTACACGCTTACAAACACAGCACAATGTGCTGTTGCATATGTATATATGTTTTTGAACAATGTAGGCTTGTTTTCTGGGTGCAAGTTCTTCACAGGAAACCTACAAAAGGCAATACCCCAGAGCTGCTCCGCAATCTGTTTGCAGTTTTTCAGAACAGAGTAGCAGGCCACATAGGTTTGCCTTGTAAATGATGGTAGACCAAATCTGCTGTGCTACATTGCATTTGCAACTAATAACAACCACGTTAGTCCAGCTCAGTATGCACAGTAATCGAGAAAATTATGAACGTCCCTTCCTGTGAACCACACCCACAGGTGCGATAGTCCCCACTGTCCAAATCTCATGGGTAGCATGCTGAAAACGGGAGTATGTTCATGTGCTTTTCCCCAAGGACCGCAAGCTCCTTGCCCCAATAAACCAGAACCATTCCTTCTTCCCTTTCCACTTTCTTCTTTCCAGCATGCCGTCATTGCGTACTGTTAAAAAGTTCCACACGCATCCACCAATATCATTGAAGAGCTTTCCATGTAACAGTATCAGTTCTGTACAACAGTCCTCTGCATACACACCCCGCCCAGAAACGTTATTGTGCAATCCCTATGCCTCCACAGTCCCATTTCATGGCCGCCATCCTCAAAATCCCCAGATGTGGCTATGCTGCGTGCGGGCGGGGGGGAATAAATTGAAACCAGGGTAGGGGGAGTTCGTTGTGAGGGGCAGCTCTGAAAAGAGCCTTTTTTTAGATGCCTCTACAAAAACCCCTTTTTTCAGTTTTTATTTGATTTTGTGTTTTCTTGTGCTGACATTGTTACAGTAAACTCTTCACCGCATCTTGTAGATGGGCAAACAAAACAGCATTACCAATGGGTGACAACAAAATGCCATTTTTTTTGGAAAAACTCAGCATTTTCACAACTAATGAGGTCATTGTTGCAGGAGAACATCCCACCAGTGGACAAAAAAGTATACATGCTTCTGTTGATGAGACACCTTCCTGCCGCTGGCTCAGAACAACATCCAGGAGCATTGTCCCATACTCTTTGTGGTGTTATGGATGAGAAAAGCACCTAGGCAGTGGAAAAAAGCCTCTTCACTACATGCCGTAGTGGATGACGATAACATCGACAGTAGCAAAAGTGTCCAGGTCTTTGCAAAGTGTATGCATATCAGTGAAACTGCGCTCATAGACAGCGTTCCACAATGCGTCCACTCCTTGCAAACTGAAATTGCCATCAAAGTGTCTGTCCAGGGCATACTTGTGCAGATCTATCACAAAGGCATCACCCAAAGTCAACACAATGTGTTTCGCCATGTCAGCCAGCCTCACTACGCAGAGTAATGTGCAACAGTATGACCGCTGCTTCCTGTGAAAAACACCCACAGTCCCTGATTGGATAATCCCCACTGTCCCATGTCCATTGGCCAGCATGGTTAGAAGAGCAGATTGTGGCGCATGTGCTTCCCAACATACTGTGAGGGCCAGACCCCAGTAAAGCAGGAGCAGTCCTTCTTCCCTTTCCACTATCTTTTGTCCACCACTACCTCATTGGGTAGGGGTAAATAGGCACACACAATTCCACCAATGCCATCCCAGACTTTAGCATCTAACACTGTCAGTTCTGCACAACACTTTATAGGTACCGTTACAAATTCAGCCTGCAAGTGTCCGTCACTCGAAAGCACGTCCAGCAGAAAGTTCAGTAAGATTTGTGCATCCACATTCATCCACATGAGCACCCATCACCACAAAATAGAGTTATGAAAGCTTTTGCTGCATTATGTCTCCAACTGTGTTATAAGTGCCTCTGCACACAGAATTTGCCACTGAGCGTCCATTACGTTCTTTAAAAGCATACTGTTTTTTTTTCCCATCCCCTACCATCAAGTGGCACTTCAGTAGTATCTGCTTGCAACATTTTCATTTACCCATATCATACATTGTAATATTGAAACAGGAACTCTCTGCTTTCCTTCCGACCCATCTCCTGCATATATCTTAAAAATATGCCACCAAAAGCAGCACTGCATGTATCTTACCAACCTAAAGCAAGTTTCCAAAAAGTCACTGTCTGCACAGCTGTGCTTCTGTCTAGGCTGCAGTATTGCAACAGGCTCTTTTTATATCTGCCCGCTTCTACTCTTCGCCCTCTGTAATGCATCCAGAAGAGGACTGCACGACTTGGGATGGTATCTCTCCTGCACTGAAATGCCTGCAATAGCTCCCAGTGGCTCCAAGGAATAAGGTGAAAACCCTCTGCAGTATGCACAAGGCCTTCTGGGCCCTGGGACCTCAATACGTTCAACTCTCACTTCCTACATATCTCCATGCTTGAGCTCTTCCATCATCCGCATCCAACTCTCTCAGGGTCAGTCGCTTCTGGTGGTAGATGTTTTTTTCGGCTGGGGCCTCCCTCTGCAACAGCCACCCTGCCTCCCTGAAACTTGAGGAGAACCATTGGCGGTTCCGGAAGCACCTCAAAGCCTTTCTCTTTGCGTCTGCTTTTTCTCCTCCTCTCCCCGGCTGACTACCTGGCGTAAACTGATTCTGCACTGGTTACCTGGCGACTCTGTGATGTCGGGCCTATGCCACCTCCTCCCGCCGGGTGAACCCCTGCTCTGCCTTTCTAGCAAACCCCACACTTAGGGACTGTTTTCTGTATCCCTAACAGTTCCTTCACCACCTGATGTGTGCACTTATCCTTGCACTTGGCACAATTGGCTTATATTTTTACTTATTGTAATTTCTTCTTCTGCACCTTCCCCTCCCCCACCCATGCACTTGGGTGATCTAAGTCACACCTGGCCTAGTAGGTTTGTTGTCTCTGTCTCCCCTCTGTTACCTCTCCCTTGCCTCATTGCGCTTTGCTAAACCTGTGTATAGGCGCATTGCACATGCCATAGCATACAATTGCATATCACATGATATCATACATAGAATGCATTCATAACAGTAGGATGCGTGGCACTTACCTTCTACATTGCACAGGGTTTTTTTTCTTCACTGTACCCCACTTACTTCACACTTTTCTAAAAAGATTGCTCAAAAAAAGCACTGCATGCATGTTACGAACTTCAAACAAGTACATACAGTTCAGGCATATACCACAGGATACCTGCCAATTACCTTGCACACTTCCACCATAGCCTTCTGCACTTCTTTGTACAAAGAGACCTTCTGACGCAGTTTTTGCATACACACCACAACCACAAATCCTATTGAGCAGTGTCTTTCGCTCCATAGTCCCATTTCATGCTAGGCAGGAGAGGAGAATGAGAAACAGGGTAGGGCGATTGCATCTTTAGTGGTCCCTCTGAAAAGGTTATTTTTGTCTTTGTTTTTTTTAGGTGTTTTTATTTTTTTTACGTGCTTGCAAACCACCTGTTTTTTCTCTTTGTATGACTCTCTGTTTGCTTATCCTCCTTCAATTTCTACCGAATTATGGGCAAAGGTTTGTGTACAGTGTATAAGAAAATGGTATTGCCAATGGCATTCAAAGAAATGCCATTTGCATGGAAGCAGTGTATAATTTGGAAATTAATGCTCTCATAGTGGGTGGAGAATATCCCATCAGTGCACATAAATGCAGACATGCCTCTGTTCATAAGACACCATCCGAGCTGTGGCTGGGGACAAATTACACCAGCATGGTCCCATACTCCTCTTGGGGGAATCGGTGAAAAAACGACCTTGGCAGTGGGGAAAATCTGCATCACTGCATTCATCAACTTCTTCAGGTGACGGGGCAAATGTCCACACGACATATAATCCAAATGTAGACCTCCACAATGCACCACAACAACTTTGCCAGTAACGATAGAGGCCACAAATCTGCAAAGGCGAACCATCCCACCAAAACTGCACGCATTGAGAATGTCCCACAAAGCGTGCACTTCTTCCAACCCCAAAATTAGCAGCAACGCCTCTATGCATGGCATACCTGTGCAGATCTTGTACAAATGTATCACCCACGTTTAGCACTGTGCGTCTCTCCATGTCCACCAACCTCATAACACACAGAGTATTGGGAGAAAGTAGTGCCACCCCTTCCTGTGAACCACACCTTTGACACCTGATTCCATAATGCCCACAGTTCCATTTGCATGCCCAATATGCTGAGAATGGCAGGATGTGGTGCGTGCGCTTTCCCAGCTACAGCGAGCACTACACCCCAGTAAAGTAGGGACAGTCCTTCTCCCCTCTCTACTGTTCTTCTTCCAGCACTCCCTCATTGAGGACTGTGAAATATTCATGCATGCATGCAGCAATCACAGCCAAGAAGTCTGCATCCAACACTATCATTCCTGTACAGCACTCCATATTTACCGTTCAACACTCTGACTACACGTTGCATGTGCTTCCAAAGCACCTTTCGTACAAAGGTGTGGAAAATAAACCACAATTTCAGCATCCAAAATCGTCTAGAGTGGCACCCATCACGCCTTTGACCATGCACACAAGAGTCTACTGCTTGCTGACACCCATCACAACATAATGGAGCCATGCATGAGAACATGTTGCCATAAACCACAATTCACAAACGTAACATAGCCAGCGGAACTTCTACCCAACCCCAGCACCATAACAGAGCGATGCATGGAAACAGTTAACAGTTAGCAGATTCCACAAACATACCACTGCCTCCGTCACCCCTACCCTCTTCCATGCAAAAAGTATTATGCCACTGGCAACCAAACCGCACAATCTTCGCAACATTGGGCCTACTCCCAGGAAGCTACACAAACCAGAATGTCCAAGCACATAGAAGATTCACTTCAAGCCAACCCTCTTCTATATTGACAGTGTTCCAACACTGCATTCAGTGGGCACACTGCAAGACCTTTCAATGCACAATCTTCAGCCATACACCGAAAACTGTAGGATGTTCCAACAATGACTGCACCCATGGAACCAACAATGTATGCATATCAGTGCACTTCTGGTGCTCTATGAAGAGTAAAATGTGCTCCACAACCATTCTGTGAAGGTGACGACCCTCTGAGAGATGCAGTCAAAATTGCATTGCTGCGGTGGGTGTGGTGAAGGCCTTTGTTTTCGGGTGGTCTAGCTCTGCACCGTTACACGGCTATGCATAGAAAGATTCACCTTCCACCAGAATCTACAAACCTAACACAGCCTACAACACCCCTACCCACTTTCATTCAGATACAATGTTGTTACTGCCAATCTAACTGACCAACTGTATATCAGCTGACTTCTGGTGCTCTATCAAGTCTACAATGTGCTCCACAACCATTCTGTAAAGGTAAGGAGTCTGTGACAGATGCAGTCTAAACTGCATTGCTGAGGTGGGTGTGGGCAAGGCCTAGGCTATTGGGTGCATGGCCTATGGCCTTCGGCATTTGGCCATGCACCCAATAGTCTAGGCCTTGCCCACACCCACCGCAACATAATGCAGCTATGCGCGGCATCATGTGCTCACGTACCACACTGCACACATGTACCATAGCCACTGCCACTACTTCCCAACATCCACACCGTAATACAGCTATGCATGGAAACATAACACTGCCTCCGGCACCCATATCCACTTTCATTCACATAGTATGTCTCCCAGCTCTCTATTCAGTACACAAAAGAAATACGTCATACTGCAGTATAGTAGTCACCACTCCGTGCAATGAACACTACGCAATCCTATGCGATATGCAGTTTAGCCCGTATCCACTTCTATGCACACACTATTGAAGAATTGCACCCACTTCACACACTAAGGTGCACTTCAACCCTACCCTCTTTGATACTGTCAGTATAACGACACTGCACTCAGTGGACTCACTGCACAACTGTTCACTCCAGTAGCTGTAGCCATGGAGTAAACACTGTAGGATGTGCTAAGAAGCACTGCACCTATGGAATCAACCATCTATGCAATGCTGACGAACCACACACAGAAGGGAACAATGTGAAACCTAATTCCAACCATGGCACATAGTTGTTGCTGCAAGGCCTCAATCCATGCAACACTCCAAAGTAAATGCTATCTTACAATGTGCGTGTCATGTGCAATGCACTCCGCTTCTGCAACTGAGCTCCACCAGTCACCACAGAAAGAGGTTTCCACAACAGCTATCGTGCTGTAACGAAGCCTGTCTGCATGCAGCACACATGGGAGTCGGCTGTGCAGAGACCCGCATATTGGCAATGTACGCAAAGACACTGCAGGCACATCAACATCTTCATCCACCTATTGACATATCTCAGAGGATTTACTTCTCACTCTCCCATCCTTTCCATCCCTTCTTCCCACCACCACATCGCATAATATATGTTTTGCAATGCACTACCAATCTGCTATTCAGGTACCACCAGTCAGCACGGTAAAAGGTTGCGGCACAATCTATCATGCCGTAACGAAGGCTGCCTGCATTGTATTGCATGGTATTCGCCTGTGCAGGGACCAGCGAATTGGTGCAGTATGCACGGATACTGCAGGCACAACACCGTCTTTGTCTGCCTAATAATCACATATCTCTGATGTACCATTTCTCTGTCCCCACCCTTTCCATCCCCTCTTCCCACCACCACATGGCGTACATTATGTCTGTCCGTCCCTTTCGGCGCCACACTGTTTCCCGATAACCCATGGCGGTGTTTCCCAAAAACTTTGATGCACAGCACGATTCCTTCCAGCCAACCACCAGCCGCGTCCAAAATTCGCAGACAGCATGGCGTGCTGCAAGCCAATGAGCCTTCTGTCCACGGAGTGAACAGGGAAATGGGTCCGCAGAGCGGAGCCAGATATCACACATTTTTTGAGACGCACATTTCAGTTCTTTGCAACAAAAGTACTGGTAGGATTTCCACCAAACAAACAAAGGCACGCTTTCTGGCCCAGCCCCCTGCTCCTGCCGCTTATTATCCGTCCAGCCGTTCGGCCTGTAGACATACGCAAGGTTTTCACCCATTCAGTCTATGGAGAAAAAAAATGTTTGACCCCCCCTGTAATCCCTCCCCCTGCACGAAACCTCACCAAACTTGCCTAAAGAATTCAGGGGAGGCAATATACTTTTTTTGCAATATTTGGTGAGGATTCCTCCAGGAGGAGGGAAGTTATAAGCCGCCAAAAAAGTGGTCTTCCTATGGGTTTAGCAAATTAACCATAACTACAAGGCCGCTACCGCAGGCCGTGTAATATATATATCTATATATATGTTATTTTCTAAACCATAGGCGCATAACAATAATAAAAAAAAGAATTATGTGAGAGACCATTACTAATCCATGACCCAATACGACCACACATGCCCCTCAGGCCCACCCTTCTGTGACCATCAATAGGGAGACTGTAAATAACCACAAATTCACCCCCAACACATTGCCTTGATGGACCCTGGGTACACAAACCACAATTTCCATTCACCCATGAGGAAATGGTGACCACATGAGATGGAATGCATGCATTTGCACGCACACTGCACAACACAAGCACAGCACATTCAGCTGTTGTTCACAGGCAGTGTCGAAGTGGCCTCCCACTCACAATGCAAGAAAGCCCACATGCACATATAAGTGACCCTGCAATCACATGCACCATGATGCTTCTTGGAAGGAAAATGCACCCATCCCATCAGATTATAAATGTCCAATGTGTATCCTGTCACCAGGCAATGGCACTGCAGGTAAGAAAGAGGCACTTAAAACAGACAACACATCCTCTGGTCCACATATTTAAATCTGATTTTCCATGCCCCACATGCCACACCCAACCCATTAAGCCCAGCATGCATTGCAGGATGTGAATGGATGTGAAATGTGTGGAAGGCCATGCAACGATACAATGCCAACACTTACCGGCATAATGCTGAGCTAGTCCCATGTCTGCAGGACAGGACAGAGGTAACTGATACACAGAGCTATACATCAAACTCCCCCACACATGGTCTGTGAAAAATGCCTGCAACATCCACCCAACACCACGGCCACAAACAAATCAAGAGACTGCTTAATGGCACAGAGCGATAGGGGGTAAGAGGGTGAAATGGGAGGGGTAGGTGGCATCATTTGGCAGCCTGAGAGCAGGCATCATCTGCAGCAGGAGTGGCCAAAGAGGCCTACACTGGGGCCAGAGAGGATGTCCAACTCAATTAGCCTGAGAGCAGGCCTCTGCACTGGCTATCCTCAATATAGAGGCCTGGGCTTACTTCGGATTAGCCTGAGAGCAGGCCTTCAGGCACAGGCATGGATCTTGCATTGCTGCCTGCACCTCCTAAACAACAATCCACCATTTGGCCCACTGCATGGGTCCACTCTGCCACTGGATGGTAAAGGCCAGCCTGCATCATAGAAAGTCACATGTTGTCATCACTGATATGCTGTCCCGTTATGAGCAGCCCTTGCCCTGATGCATGAGTTTTTTTGCCAGGGTTTCCCCTACTTCCTCATCTATTCCCATGTCTGCCCCCGCCTCAGCACGTTCACCTGTGTGGCCTATCCGTGCCTCGTTACAGGGACATTGGTGGTTCCCTACCCCCTACCTCGACTAGACAGTTCCTGCAGGCAAGCCGCCATGCTGGGGTAGGTAAGCCACAACCGTGTCTCCTGCCCTCCTCTACTCTACTCTTTGGAATTAGACATGTTTTTTGTCGCTCCTGATGACAGTTTTTCATTTTCCCCGGTTTCTTCCTGATAACTAGATCTGCACCTGCATACCCTTTCTCTAGACTTTGCCTCTGACATTATTTTCAAGGTGCATGGGACTTTTAGTTCAACCCTTCATTCATGCATCACATAGGTGTCATGATGCCTTCCCCCGGGCATCCAGATACTCATTAAAACCCCCACAGCCCCGGCTGGGGGCTGTCTGGATTCAGTCCTGGCGCCTTAGGCGCCAGGCTCATCATAGAAATCAGTCCTGGCGCCATAGGCGCCAGGCTCATAGACTTTACTTACCTTATGCAGACCATGCTGCAAATGAGTCCAAGCCAACGTGAGGCCTGGATGGGACTATTTTATTACAGGAACTATTTTTCACTCGGGTGTGGTTCTGGGGAACTTCTTACCTGGGACTACTTTGTAGGCTATTTAAACCATGCCCGAACAGCAGCCCATGCTTTGCGTTATTCTGCATCCAGCAGCATGACGCTCACCGTGTCTGCAAGTCAGCATCCAGTCTTCGGCCACACGCGCCTCGAATCCGCAGCTCCTAAACAAAAGGCAAAGAAAGGAGAAGAGGTTAGATCACAAACATTATTTGATTCCTTACCTGATTCCGGACCCAGCACATCTCCGAGCCTGGAAAGGACATTATTTCAGCATGCGTCTCTTCGCCAGCAGCAGCGCAGCGTTATACTCACCAGTCCACCGCATCTTTCGACTCGGCGCTGCCTCCATCATTTTCTTCGTCGAAACCCAGCACCTGGGGGGAAAACAAAAGGAATAACAAGGTGAGCCGAGAAAACCAACAAGGACAATCTCTTTGCCACCATAGGCTTACCTGCTTTACCACCGGAGATAGTATTCTTTAATTCGCTGCATCTTCCTATGCCGCACCTTTAAAGGGAGAGAAAACAGCAAGTTAAACTCATGCAACTTTTACCGGACAGTGTTTGGTAATATAGACTCTTACCTGAACGCCATCAGCTGCCTTCAGGCAATATTCTTTTGGACCCAGCTGCAACCTAACGAGGGAATGGAACAAGAGTGAACTTCGGACATATTGAACTCTTTGAACTTTATAGACACTGGAGTCAATATTCCTCCGGAACTCCTCCAGTACTTTCAACCCAGTGAAGTAACTGGTATCTACGCGCCCCTGCATGCCATGCAGGATGGAGAGCTCATCATTTGAAAACATATGGTGAGGGTACCAAAAGGGAATATCGGAGGTGATTAGTGGGGAGAACGAGAACTGTTGGGGGGCCATCACTAAAGTCCACGGGTGGCAAAATCCCTTTCTCCACTTGCAGGAGAATACTTCTACGAGTCCAGTAGACAAGATTAGGTGGGCCAGTCCAGACTGTCATCTCTTCACTACGCAACACGTTGGTGGAGACTGCAGCTGTCCGGGTCCGATCGACGCCCCTGTGGGAACCAGGTGAGCGTAACAGAATGCAAAACCTATCTACAAATCCCCACCTGGCGTAATGGAGACCTCAGAAACCGACCAACTAGCCCATTTGTTAGGAGAACTTAGGGCAGAATTGCACTCCGCGCGCCAATGCCCTCAGGAGAGAACTAATGCCCTCAGGAGAGAACTGATTGTGTCAAAGGAGCGCACTGATGATCTTGCCAGACAACTGCTCCAAAACCAAGCCGGGCAAACACCACTACCTGGACTTGGGGGGAATTCAACCCCTGTTTCATCCAGCAGCCCTGTGCAAGTGGTTCTACCAGGGAGCATTCCTTTAACTCCACCCGAACGCTTTGCTGGGGACCCGAAAAGGTTTGCCGTGTTCATGACCAATGCCGCTTGCACTTTTTATGCAGACCAGGAGCTTTTCCAAACGACCAAGCCAAAGTAGTGGCAGCGCAGCGGATTGGTCAATTCCATTAGTCAACCAGGATGACCCTCTTCTTCAGGATTTTCAGGGTTTTCAATTGAGCATGGAAAGATTATTCGCCAGACATTCACAGGGACAGGCCCTGGATAACGAACTTCTATCCCTACGACAAGGAAACCAGGACCTGCTAACTTATATCGCAACAAATGTTTTGTTGCCTCTTTAAAGGCTTGTGTAATAGTAGAATGCAGATGAGTTACTGCCGGCATTTCTAAATGCTGGGGCGAATCGAGTTCTGAGGTTCGACGATGATGTCCATATATGGTATAAAAGGGGCTTTGTCCGGTTCCTGAATGTACAGAGTTATTGTATGCGTATTCAGAAATCCATAAAATGTCCTTCCAATTACCTTCGGTTTGGTGGAGTATACAACGTAGGTATTGTTCAAGAGTCTGGTTGGTTCTCTCCGTCTGACCATCGGTTTGGGGATGGTGACTGGTTGATAACTTTACGTCGATTTGTGCCAATTGACAACACTTCTGCCAAAATTGTGAAATGAACTGACTACCTCGGTCGGAGATCAATACGGAAGGAAATCCATGTATTCGAACAATATTTTCGAGAAATTCCTTGGCCAAGATTGAAGCAGAAGGTAATCCTTTTAAAGGAATAAAGTGGGCCATCTTGGAAAAAAGATCCACAATAACTCGAATGGTGTTGAATCTATTACATGGCGGTAGATCTGTAATAAAGTCTAAAGACAAAGTGTGTCATGGTGTGGGTGGAATATCTAAAGGTTGTAAAAGACCAGCTGGTTTCTTCCTTTGGCTTTTGTTCTGGGCGCAGATGCCACAAGACAGTACAAATGACTTTACATCTTTTCGCCAGGTGGGCCACCAGAATTGTCTTTTAATTTTAGATTCAGTTTTTGCAATACCTGGGTGCCCTTCCATCAGAGCTTCATGGTAATTAGAGATGACTTGTTCTTGTAGTTCCTTGTGTGGTAGAAATAGATGCCCTTGATAGTAAGGTAGGTCATTGACAACTGAATAATCTTGGCCCTTTTTAACCCAGTCCTGCAGGGGTGCTGAATCGAAAAGTTGTTGGATCTTTAAATGAATATCTTCTAAGGTCTGTAGAGTAGTTATCCCAAGAATTCTTTGTTCAGGAATTATAGGCACCGGTTCCGGGTTTGAATATGCTTCTCCCATCCCGATTCGGGATAAAGCGTCTGCCTTACCATTCTTACAACCTGGTCGGTAAGTGATCACGAAATTGAATTCGGCAAGGAATAAGGCCCATCGAAGTTGACGCGATGCTTGGGCCTTGGCTGTTTTTAAATACTGCAAGTTCCTGTGATCGGTGATTACAGTAATGGTATGCCTGGCACCGAGAAGATAATGCCGCCAAGCCTTGAAGGTGGATTTGATGGCTAACAACTCTTTATCGGTAACTGCATAGTTTAATTAGGGGGCTGAGAATTTTCTGGACCAAAATGCTACTGGATGAAGTCGACCGATTTCTGGATCCTTCTGGGACAGGACAGCCCCCATGGCTAAACTGGATGCATCGGTTTTGACTATGTATGGGAGCTCGGGGCGTGGATGCTTTAAGACAGGTACCGACGTGAATTTCAATTTCAGTTCTTGGAAGGCTTTTTCAGCCTCTTTGGTCCACAAGAAGCGTTTGTTTTTTCGCAAAAGTGCTGTGATGGGGTGCACAACATATGAGAAGTCAGGAATAAATCTGCGGTAGAAATTAGCAAATCCAAGCATGCTTTGCACCCCTTTAACTGAACTGGGTGATGGCCACTTGAGAATTGCGTCCACCTTTCGAGAGTCCATTCGGACTCCTTTTGGAGTCAGGATAAATCCAAGGAATTCAACTTCTGTAGCATGAAAAACACATTTTTCATCTGCATTCTACTATTACACAAGCCTTTAAAGAGGCAACAAAACATTTGAAACAAGCAAAGAGAAATACAAGAAAAATGCTGATCAACATAGAAGTGAGACCCCACCATATCGAATCGGAGACCAAGTTTGGCTGGCTACAAGACATATTCCTCTGAAAGGAACTCAGACTTTTAATCCTAGATATTTGGGACCTTACACCATTAAGGCCATTATCAATCCGGTGGCCGTCAAATTAGAATTACCCTCTAATATGCGGATTCATCCTGTCTTTCATGTTTCACTTCTAAAACCAGTTTAACCCGGGACAAGATTAACCAAACCACCTGACCCGATCCTAATAGATGGAGAACCTGAATTCGAGGTAAAAAACATCCTGGACTCTAAAATGGTTAAATCAAGACTTTTTTATTTAATCGACTGGAAGGGTTACGGACCACAAGAAAGGTCATGGGAACCTAGTGACCACGTTCATGCTCCTCGATTGGTGAAAAAATTCCATCAGGACTTCCCTGACAAGCCAGGGCCAAGGGGAAGAACAACTTTAGGAGGGCTCTTGGGGGGAGCGCTGTCATGATGCCTACCCCCGGGCATCCGGATCGAGTCCATCAGCCCCGGGAGCAGGCATCCAGATACTCATTAAAACCCCCACAGCCCCAGCTGGGGGCTGTCTGGATTCAGTCCTGGCGCCTTAGGCGCCAGGCTCATCATAGAAATCAGTCAACCTAACGAGGGAATGGAACAAGAGTGAACTTCGGACATATTGAACTCTTTGAACTTTATAGACACTGGAGTCAATATTCCTCCGGAACTCCTCCAGTACTTTCAACCCAGTGAAGTAACTGGTATCTACGCGCCCCTGCATGCCATGCAGGATGGAGAGCTCATCATTTAAAAACATAAGGTGAGGGTACCAAAAGGGAATATCGGAGGTGATTAGTGGGGAGAACGAGAACTGTTGGGGGGCCATCACTAAAATCCACGGGTGGCTAAATCCCTTTCTCCACTTGCAGGAGAATACTCTACGAGTCCAGCAGACAAGATTAGGCGGGCCAGACCAGACTGTCATCTCTTCACTACGCATCACGTTGGTGGAGACCGCAGCTGTCCGGGTCCGATCGACGCTCCTGTGGGAACCAGGTGAGCGTAACAATAGGATGCTTATTGTTTCCATGACACAATTTCATTTCAATAAATGCCATCACACCGAAATGTTGTGTTGCATGTCCTTGAAAGCTGCTTTGTATGGAATGGAAAGGTGGGGAGTTTGGAGAGTGGTCTGTGCATTGCCATCAGGATACACTCACCTATATCTGAAGATGTTGTACACAAGCTCATCATGCAGCACACGCCCATAGATGGTGTCCAGCTGTTGACCGTGTCCTCAAGGCTGTCAGTTGATGCCATCATCATCTTCAGACTCATCATCTGTGATGGCATCATTGGGCATGAGGATGCTGCATATGATGGCCACATTGGGAAACATGCAGCACATGGCGATGATGTTGCACACCTTTACTGGGTGGTACACGAATGCACCACCAATTCATTACAGACAGCGTAAACGTTGCTTCAATGCATCAAAGGTATTTTCTATCATGGTGCAGGGCATTCATTGTAGTGGTACTCATGGGGAGTGGCTGGATTTCCCAATGGCATCATCAACAGGGGTAGTTGGGGTACCCAGCATCACCTGTGGTGAGCAATGTACAGATTACAGTCTTGTGCCTTAAAGGCAAAGTGGGTGGTACAGAGTTGTCATGCTTGTGGTGACCATTCCCCTCATACATCATTGGCAGAAAGGTAACAGACATGCAGGAATCAGAAACATTTGGTACCATTTGGGTGTACAGCATTCCATGTCTGGAGTGCATTTGTGGAACATTTTCTCACATAGATTAAACTGTAGGGCGTGCCATTGCGGTGGGAAAACAGTGCAGTCAGTGAACCCACTTTGGGGGTTCCACATACTCCCTGGTTGGGAGTGGGCATATACTGCTAGGTGCACTCAATGGTTTGGCAGCTGCTGGTGGGTGAGTATTGGTCATAATATGGGGGCATGTGTTAGAGGCGGAGTGCTATACCTTGTCCTTATGTTATTGTATTTACACATTCGAAAGTGCTGGGCATTTGCTTGTACGCTGGCATCCACAGTCAGCCCCAACACATCAGTCGGCCCCTTCTTGTCCAGCTAGCATTCAAGTTGTGTTGTGCTCATATCAAATGCAGTGACAAGTGTGTTTACAAGCATTGGTGTTGTGGTGTGCTGTTCTTTACATACCAATCAGCCATCCCCGGACTGATGTAGGTTGTCCATGATGCATGGAAGGTTGCTCTGGGCCAGGAATATGGGGTCGTTGGTGGACCCTGGGAATCTGGTATATATGTGTGTGAAGTGCATGTCTGCATCACAGACCATTTGAACATTGATTGAATGCTGCATGTGTCTGTTGAGGTACACATGTGCTTGTGCCCTGGGTGTAACAAAGGCCACATGTGCAATCCAGGTCTCCAACCAGGTTAGGGAAGCCTGCAATGGCATAAAAGAGAGCCTTGAACAAGTTGAGGTTTGTTTGGGGAAGGCAGTGTGATGTTGCATCTGTCCCATCATGGCAGTGGTGACCTGTTAGAGGACGCATGATAAGCATGACTGTGTGGTGCCATGTACCAGGGCCACAGTGGAGCAATGTGAGTAGCTTCAACATCGGGGTAGGGAAGGTGACTGTGCCCTTAGATGGCTCCATCCAGTGCCCGATTTTTGCCAGGATGCCAAAGATGTTAGACATGTTCAGGTAGTAGGCAGTGAGGACCTGCTGGTCTGTGAGGTCATGGTGTGTAATTGTGGGCCTGAAAACTCTCTGTGGTTAGGACCTTCAGGCTCTCTTACTCCTCCTCCTGTCCTGCTGCTGCTATGCTGGGGCTGGAGTGCAGACTGGATGTTGCCTGGGCAGGGTTCTGGGGTGCAGTCTGATGAGCAGCCTTGTTTGGGGTGAAGGTTGAAGGGCTGCCTGAGGTTGGGTGATGGCTGATGGAATGCCTAAGCTGAGGGCTGGGGTGCACAATGTAGAAATCAGAATGCAGTATCAATACACCAAATGTAACAGGAAATATATGCTCTGAGAATGTTATCCACATAACAAGCTCTGACAAGCTGACCAAGATTAGGCCATTTTACTGAACCGGGCCCTTCTTGCGTTTTGCTATCATCTGAACACCACCACGTATACCATTATGTCACATTAGGTCTGATGTCTAACACTAAGATGACAGGCTGAATGTCCTGTCATTTACATAAATTAAACTGCCACCCTGCTTCCCTTCAGAGAAAACCATGATGCCAGAGCCCATGGTGGCGGGGTAGGACACACATTAGCAATTGTTTGAGAAAGAATTATAACCTGACTGCTCCTTCTCATGAAGCTGTACCCAGGATATTTGAGCATTCCACAAAGAAATAGTTTATGTCCTTGGCGCAGAGCAGACAAACACAAAATTCACTAAAGGGCATTTTTTGAATATGAACAACGACCTTGTGTAGAGAGGATGCCAGAACACTAAAACCAGGCAGCGGTTCTACTGCGCTCTATCGAGTCTTAAGACTGTTGGGTACATGGTAGGGTGGCTTAGAAACACTCATAAATATGAATAATTTGTTCTCCAAGAGCAATGCTTTATAGACACTTCTCATGAGGCCACCTGCTTCGCAAGAGATATGGGGTCTTGACTAGAAAATTGTATGCCGGAGAAAGTAACATGGTACACTAAGATAGTTGCAAAAAGTATGTTGCAGCTTGAGGGGCTCCAAGGCCTGAGAATGAGGGGGTTGCCACGATGACAGGTTTAATTGGAGAGAAGCTCACTGTTTCAGGTTTGCTGCCAGAGGGGTGTGGCTTCACTTCTTCTGCTGATTATGCAATTGGGCATCTGCAGGGGGATATAACTCTCTATGTCACTAAGATCTCACCAATCAATAAAATGTGATAATGTATGTTGTGTTTAGGTACTCAGATAGGTGGGAGCCAATGGGGATTAAGATATTATAATAAACCTGATATTTTGTAGTGTATGTCAATATTGTGGTTTTTGCCTACACATTCTGTAACCCAATGTGGACGGGTTAAGTTTTCAATTTTTCAGTTCCACGGAACGGACTGACTCTCAGGGCCATTTAATTGCATGCAACAAAGCTGTTTTTGTTGCAACCCATCCCTCTAATTATTGTTTCATTGGATAGATTTTTTATGTCTAAACCACAAGGCTGATGGCATGCCTGGGCTCGTGGTTGTGGTTCAGGCTGATGGGCTGAACTGGGCTGGGGCCTGGGGTGCAGGCTGTGGATGGACCACCTTTGGGAGTGTGATTGCCCTTAACTGGGTGATTTGTAGCAACATTGGTACTCAGTGCATCTGCTGTTTTGTGGACTTTTTATTCAGTCCCCAACCCCTGATTAGTGGCTCCTTCCATGTGTGGCTTGTAGTGAGGGTTGCATTGCTTGTTGGGGTGATTGTTTATTCTGGCAATGTGCACCTGCTCTAAGCAGATGCATTTTTTTGTGATTGAATATTGGAGTAAAAAGCAGTGCAATGTTTCAGTAGCATACCAATCTGCATATTTTCAACGTGTACATTTAATGCGTAACATCAGGGTGTAAAATATGTTGCATACATTATGCATGTTTTTAATGCTTTTGTACCTGTGTTTGGTATAGTAAAGTCAAAGGACATTTGTGTGGAGGACAAGCACATGGTGGAGTAAATGCATGGAGTAAATGGTTTATGCCTTGGATTTACCCATCATTTTATGCTCCAGGGACTTTGAAAATGTTCTCCATAATGTCTAAGCTATATATAGCATGTTGACACCCATTGCACCACTTTAGCTTGATCCCAATCCCGAGTATACAAACTGTTATTATGGGAATATGTGCATATGCATTTTGTGCCCAGAGTGAATTATCTAGTGGAACAGGCTGAGAAAGAAGGATGTTACACTTTTGGACCTTGCTGGGGATGCAGTCCAGTGCGGATTCTTCTGTCATAGTGGTTTAAACAGAATGCACACATTTCAGAACAAAGTTCTGTCCCCTAACCATCCCCTGGATAAAGTGGGGGTGAACTGCTGTGAACCAAGGTCTTTTACATTTCCCGCTGCACTGAAATCAGTCTCCTTATTGGAGGAGAAGGAACATCTGTAGGTGCCAGCCACATTTCCTGGACTGGGAGTGTAGAGCAAGAAGTACTTATCTTGTCCTCTAGTCCCTTGAGTGAGACTCAGAACAAACCAGTAGTTGTAAATAACATGCAGTCCTGTTGAGCCACAATGCTGCTTTTGGCAATCCAGAAACCTCAAACTGCTTACTTGGTTCTTTAAGCCATTTCAAAACTGTCTCGCACCAGTGAAGATCACTGCCGCCTTAACGTGAGCAATGGCTCAAGACTGTGGAAGGATCTGACTCACTGCCCTTCAAGCATTGCATTGATCTAAGAGTACTTTGTCTTGATTCAATTGAACTGCCAACTCAAACCACTGAACTCTTTGTATCATACACCGACTCGACCCAGCAGCAGTATTAGTGCAACCTGGCATGATCACTGACTCAATCATTACAGGACCCAGTCTCAACGCCAACTCGATTTAGACAAACCATGGCATTGAAGTGATTCGACTTGTCTCAACATGGGCTCGACTGCAGGAAGCACAAAGATGCCTGACTTGATACTGTTGAGCACTGTAAGGGGTCAGAAATGCGAGGCGGACAACTAGATAGAGTTTTTTTTAAAAAGCAGCCATTTTATTAAATCATATCAGTGTGATAAACGCCTCACTTTCGCTAACCTAACGAAGAGTACCCTACCTATCAATCTAAGACTAAAGGGAAACACTCCAATATCAAAAGGAATCTGTCCCTCACACTTATGCATACAACACAATCATACAGGGATCATATGGCTGTTCAATCTCAACCAAATAATAGTTATATTCAACATAAAGTTTATAAACAAATATCCTTGTAACCGGGATGGGAACACCCCGGACTAATGTAGGTTTTGCCAAATCAAAGTTCCAGTCAATAAGGTTTCCTTCTATAGTCAAGTTCTGCTTAATACACACAATTCTTTTCAATTATCAAATTCTGCTTCAAGCACAAAGTTCCTTCACTCCATGAGTTTTACACTTGACACTTGGTTGGTCTTATTGTAGAACGAAGTTCATCACTCTTCAGAAGAATAATCAAAGTTTCCACAAGAGTTTGCCAAAAATACATTGTCTTCATGCCTACATTCAATATTTCCATATAACTTCTCGTCTTTGAAGAACAACTACTTTCACATTTCCTCTTCCTCGACAAAAATGTTTTTGTCAAAACGTTTTTTTCACAGTTCATTATTATAACACATTAGTGGCCTTTCCACTCTCTCTTCACCACAACCTTCCACTTCAATGTCTCCTTCCTGGTCCACTAACCTGTTTTGACTAACCACTAACAGCCCCTTTCTAGTATATTCATCTGCCAGGACAAAACTCCTTTCACTACTACAAGTACTTTGTGTTGAGGCTTGATTCAAACTCTTGAAAAGTCTGACTTTCAACATCAGTAAGATTCACAACGTCTTTCATCAGGATACAGTACACATCGGTGCTGCTTGTTACACTGATTTGTTTGCAACAGTAGGTTATGTTTCTGTGCCCCTTGATAGCTTCTACAAGAAGGGCTTCTTTTTTGCCACCTTTGGGTTCCTACCACAGGAGTGTGGCCCACGCCTTCTGACAAGGGAGCCTGTCTTGCTTCCTCCACAATCCGGTGAACGTCACCCACTGGAGTAGGGTGCCAGATCAGGAGAGCTCCTCTCTCCTAAGGGACAGCTGTTAAAAGCACTGCTTCCCGCTGCACGTCCTCTGCACTTCAGCCTCTCAGCTCCCACAACGCTCTCGATACTGCATCCCACAGGTAACACAGCAGCTGTCTGCTTCTAATGACCTGCACCTGAAGGGGCTTTAAATATTCAAAAGTCTTGCTTAGGTGTGGGTCATTAGAACCACTAGTCTGCACACTACAGTTCTGCATATCTGAGACCCTCTTCCTCATCTCAGTACTTAGAGCATTATGGGACTTGAAGTCCCCAATGTTCTTTTTTTTTCACAACATGCAATTCCCTCTGTTTAAATGATTTTTAAATTCTACCCTTAGGGGAGGTTTTTAAAGGAATTAATGGTTGGTTCTTGGCTTCATAGTGCAAACACTAGGGGGTTAATAATGATCAGAAGTAAAGATATTGATTCTCTGACCCTGACATATATCATTCCCCTGTTGACAATAAGGGTTTTCATAACTAACAATTTGGGTAATTTTGGGAAGGGAAGTCTTACTCTGACAATAAGCCATTAGGTTTTCCGGTATTATAGAAATCTCAACATCTGAAGGTGAACATTGCACCTCTGCTAAGGCAGTCACCCTATTCCATTGGTGGCCTTCTCCTCCCAGGATATCCACCCAGCTAATACCACTCTAAGGGTTGGGATCAGGTAGTGGCTGCCTTCCAAGAAATGAGGTACTGTGAAGAGGCTCTGACCCTGAGGTCCACTTTTTGGACCACAGTGACTTTTAAGCTGTAGAGGAGCAGTTACATGCCTCTGCAGGAAATCCCACCCCCTACCTCCTATGTGTTTGAAGCCTGAGATTTTGCCATGCTTAACACCAGCAGTTGTGACTATACCATGGCTAGTATTCGAAAGAAGGTACCCACTGAGGCAGCCCTATCAAATGTATCCCAGAAGAGACAATAATCTGAGGGAGGAACTCCCTGAAGGAATATGAAAAGGAGCAGAAAGAGGATCTGGTGACATCATGAAAGACGAGCGTGACGCTCTAAGAATACTGGCTCAATAGAATGCATGGATCTTACAGTAACTGATAATGAAGTTAAGAAGCAAATACATTTTCATATGTAAAAAGAAGATTGCACATGTGCGAAGCACTGCAGAAAATGCAAGACATTTAATAACTGTACAAATGCTGTAACGCAAGTAGATTATGTAATCTTAGAAACTAGCTATATGTAGTGAATAGACTGCAGGCGAAGCCACCATTGTATAGAAACTGTATATCAGTGTCATGAATTTAGTAAGCCAGGACCCATGGAGAGAAAAGGAGAGCACTGTGTCACAGCAAGAATAAACTGAGATCGTGGAAACGAATGGCAAGGCTGTTTGGTCTAGTATCAAAACTGAAGCAACCAAGGTCGGTTATCTATTCTTGAAGGCAGTGAACGTGCGAAGCTGAACCATCCTTTGTTAAGGCGCAAAGAAAGAACACCAATGGTGCCAAGTTTTATTCATTTAAAATATTTAACTGCTGCAAAATGAACCAAATTGTGGTCTCCTGTCCCGTGAACCAAGGATGGAAATAGAGTTGAGCTTGGAGTTCTATAACAACGATAGTGAGTGCTCGCACTCCCATATATTCCCAGAGACAAAAATACTTTGCAAGGCCAAGTTCAAAGTCAATCTTCATGGCAGAAGGCATGGGTGATAAGAGATCTTGGGCTAATTGCGTGGGTCAAGTCCAACTCATGGCACCTGGGTCTGAGATTACGTGCTGCTAAGTGAACCAAATGTTCCAGACATGGCACAAGCATGCCAACCAATTATAGAGGGCCGTATAACGAAGGGCTTTATAGTTTGAAGACCAATGATAAACTGTGTACTTAATAGTGTTTAAGATAACATGTTTTAGAGTTAGGCATGTGTTGTTCACCTGACAGTGGGCAGCCAATCACAATCCTGGTTCTTATACAATGTATACTTAGATGTGCCCTTAAGCCTATCACAGCCTTTGATAGGTTGTCTGTTATTTGCCACGTAGTATGACGTCACTTCTGACATATAATCTGCATCTAAGGATAATTTCATGAGAAATGTAATGAGAGCTCGAGCGAGCGTCCGTTGATGTCCCTTGCAACTCCCTGTTTTAGATAATTGTTAATAAAACAGCACCTTTGCCATCTTTCTGAGTTGGTTGGATTGTTTGGTTTCAGAGTTATTCTGCATCCCTATCCATTGCATGCACGTTACTAAAAGGGCTATATGCTCAAAGCCCTCCATCTCTGCCTGATTATGACAAGACATTTCCAGAACACTGGCATTGTGCCACTTGAGTGCATGAACACCCCTGCTCATCAATACAGAGTCTTATTTATTTATTTATTTATTTATTTATTTATTGGATATTTGTAAGGTGTCTATACACAAGTGTTTCCAGGCGCCACAAGGCAAGATGGAGTGAAGAGAAAGGGATTAATAACAAAGGCAAACAAACGGTTATGGTGGTCTTGTGACATTCCTTCCATGCAAGTGCTTGAGAGGGTGGTAACTGCAGAGGGTGAGGGGTAGAAGGAAAAGTGCAGGAGTGGGGTGCCCCCAAGGAAGTGGACGGGGAAGTGCAGGGGGAAAGAGGCAAGAGTCAGGGGGAAAAAGGTGGAAAGGGAGGATGAGCGTGCTAGTCAGGAAAGGTAGCCCAAGGGCACATGCTGGCAAAGGATGTAGGGGAGACTGGTGGGTGGTTGGTTTGGTCCTTGTATGTCTCTGAAAGGACCAGTCCCCAGTTGTAGCGTCAGAGGAAGAGTTAGCACAGGAGGGGCAGAGGGAAGGAAGAGGAAAAAAGGAAAGTCTTGAGAAATTTACAGAACTTTAGAAGATCTGGCTCAAGTCGGAGGAGGGGAAGGAAGACCATTGCAAAGGGAGGAGCCAGCCGCAGAAAGGGATCTACCTCCCACTCTCTGTTTGGAGAAACATTTGACCTGCAGAGAGTTGGAGCCAGGGGACTGAACTACTCTGTTTGGGAGGTATTTAGGGAGGAAAAGCTAGATGTAAAGAGGTTACAGGCCCCAGACGCCCTTGTGGATGATGCAGAGTGTCTTCAAATTGATCCTTACAGTCACCGGGAGCCAGTGGAGCAATTTTAGGGCAGGAGAGATGCAGTCCCCGGGCTTGAGGCTAAGGATAAGTCTTGCTGTCCTATTCTGGATTAGTTGGAGTGGGCGAAGGGAGGAAAGAACAAGTTTGAGGAAGGGTTTTTTGCAGTAGTCAAGCCTAGAGGGAACCAGGGCTTTGGAGACATTGAGCTTCAGTGGGAATGTGAGGAAAGATAGAATGCCCGGAGAAGGTGGAGCTGAAAGTTGGACTTCTTTGCGAGGTCAGTGATGAGTGGAGAGTGTCAGGAGTAGGGCTGGCCTTAAGCCAAGTACTGTTGGAGCTGTGGGGCCAGGGACCATGAAGAAACCCATATCCAGAAGTGTACTGTACTTTAAAGGGCTGTTATGCCCTTTCTGTAGACAAAATGCGGCTACAAACTACAAATCCCAGCGTTTGGCTCGCCAGGACTACAATCCCCAGCATGCTTCGTGGGCTCGCGAGCCAATGGAAAGCCGCGCTGGGTGTGGCATGCGAATGCGCATGCGCAAGCCCCAAGGCACGGAGCTTGTGCTCGAGACACCGAGGAGAGAGGACGTAAGCCCAGCAGCTCCCCAGAATCCATACGCGAGGGGCCCAGAGCCACTGGAACAACGATCCGGCCCCTCGCTGATAAAAGATAAGTGCCGCTCAGCCGAAGCAGTTCCTGGGATCCTTATGGGAAGTGCAGGGGGCATTGCCAGACCCCCCCAAAGCCCCTGCGCATCACGTAGAAGCTAAGTGGGTGGGTTCACGGGAAAGTCATAGTTTTGGTACCGCTTCAGTGAATGTGTGAAAGTGAAGGAAGGAAGTGTTTATGGTTTCACGTGCATTCGTCTCGTGGAGAACACGCCGGAAAGGCGCATGAGATGGAAGAGCATTAATTTATGGCACCCGGTCTGAGGAAAGACCGTGTTTTGGCAAAACTGTAAAACTTGGGGGTTAATAAGCCACGTGCGGCAGCGCACCCATTGCAACTTGAGATTTGTGGAATACACAAAGCGCTGAATGCGTGTTGAGTGAGTTTGTGAGAGTCCGACAGAACTAAAGGCATACGCTAATGCTTGTCCTTTGTTTTATTTTAGTTTGAACCTGATTTGAACCTGAACCTCAGACTGCAAGGGCGTGGCACAGGACTCGACAGCCTTTGCAGGACAGGACTTCAAAGACTGAAGCAACAGCTAAGTGTGCTAGTGCATGTGACTGTGCTCATGAAAATGTAAATGGGCTCATGCCAACAATTGTTTGTTGTCAGTCCTAGTATGCTTACCTTCGTGTTCATGGGAGCACCTACATGTTTGTTCTGAAGGGTAAGGTGAAGGGAAAATACCTTTACATGTAAAGGTGTTAAGGCAGTTCCATCAGCCAGTTTGAGGAAAGTGTGCAGCCATTGTTTACCCTAAAAAACCCCAGTCCCATCCATAACCTCTCCCCAACCCTCAATCCGGTTATCCTAAAATCCCTCTACCTATCTACTCATCGAGATCCTAACCCTCCTTCCCCGCTCTGGTTAAAGAGGTCTGTGTAAGCTTTGACTTGCAGGCCCTGAGACCATTGAGGGGGTGGTTTGTACTGCGTCGCTCCTGCGCCTTGGACCTGGGCACCCTGACAGAAGCACAAGCCCACGTAGTACTCAGGCGCCTGAGTGGTGTAGCCAACCCCCATCACCGTCATGGAAGAGATTGCCAAGGTCTTACAGGACCTACAAAGCGAGCTGGCAGCGTCCAGACAGGACTATGCCACGCTGTCAGCGCAGGTACGTAGTTTGGCCGCACAAACAGCACCCTTGCCTGGTCATGCACCAGTACAGGTGCAAGTCACCCCAGAGCCTGTGGTTCCTCTGGTACCACCTGAGCGGTATGCGGGAGACCCGCAGAAATTCTACACCTTTATTACGCAATGCCGCCTCCATTTCCTTACGAAACCGGCAGCATTCTGGTCCAATCAGTCTAGGACTGCATTTGTTATCTCCTATCTCACAGGAGATGCTGCAGCATGGGCAAACCCATTAGTCCAAAAGGACAATACAATCCTATATGATTGGGACGAGTTTCTCAGTGATTTCGAGAAAATATTCAATCGTAGGGCTGCCACCTTATGTAAGGATCGGGAATTGCTGACTTTGAGGCAAGGAAATAAGGAACTAGTGACTTATGTCACCCAGTTCAACCGATTGGTAGCCGAAGCCGAGTGGCCACGCGACAAATGCATGTCCCTATTCCATCAGGGGCTGAGGGATGATATAAAAGATCTTATCGCCCAAGTTGACCCCCAACCCCGAGAATGCTCGGATATGATCGATCTGGCCATGCGGTTGGATCATCATCAGGGGGAACGACGGGGGGGATAGGAAAAAAGGGGAGTCACGTCCAGCGGCAAGGTTTGACCAATTTAAAGGGACACGAGGGTCAATGGACAAGTCCGATGGAGACGAGCCGATGCAAATCGGGTCGGTTCGAGGTCCCCTATCCAAAGAAGAAAAAGAACGAAGGAGGAAAGATGGTGTTTGCATGTACTGTGGGAAGTCCGGACACTTTGTTTGTGAATGCCCCACAAAGCCCAAGACTCAGGGAAACGCCTCGGCTCGTCGGTAGTGGGGGTCACCCGGTTGAGCCTGACTGATAGCAGGGCCCCAATTGAAGGTTGTCCCAATTTTGCCCCACACGTTTCGTTAAGGGGGTGTCTTGGGTTTCGGGGTATATCAAAAGAGGTCACCATGTTGATTGACTCGGGGGCAACGGGTAACTTTATAGGTACCCAGTTTGCGGCTAGGTTGGGTATCCCTATCCAGCAAAAGGCGGAGCCTGAGCCCGTACGCCCTGTCGATGGTACACCTCTATGCTCTGGACCCATTACACACAACACTCACTTAGTGACCCTGAGTTGTGGTATTGGGCATTGGGAATACATTGCCTTTGACTTAATTGCTGCCCCGCAATTCTGCCTTATCTTAGGGTTGCCTTGGCTGAGAAAACATGATCCTCAGATTTGTTGGACTTCCGGCTTGGTAAAATTTAGCTCTCCTTATTGTCGAGAGCATTGTGAGCAGCCGGTGGCCGCGGCCTCCCAAGTCGCAAGTATTACTGGTGTTCAACCCGAAGTGCGCTCAGAAGAACTACCCACAGAGTACTCCGACTATGTAGATGTCTTCAATAAGAAAGCCGCTGAAACCCTGCCCCCACATCGGCCATTCGACTGCCGGATAGACCTAGAGCCAGGGGCAACATTACCATGCAGCCGTATATACGCCTTAACCGAGGCTGAAAACAAGCACCTCCGGGAGTACATAACAGCCAATTTGCAAAATGGCTTTATTAGATACTCTAATTCGCCGGTATCTTCTCCCTTGTTCTTCGTACCGAAGAAGTCCGGGGAACTTCGGACTTGCATAGATTACCGCGGGGTGAATCGGATAACCATCAAAAACCGTTACCCACTTCCACTCATCCCAGTCCTTCTAGATCAGGTTAGGGACGCTGTCAGCTATACTAAGCTGGATCTTCGTGGGGCTTACCATCTTGTGCGGGTGCGCGAAGGTGACGAGTGGAAAACCGCCTTCCGAACAAAATTCGGATTGTATGAATACCAGGTTATGCCATTTGGTCTATGTAACGCACCTGCTGCCTTCCAGCATTTCCTAGATGAGGTTCTTCGAGAATATTTAGACATATGTGCTGTTGTGTACATTGATGACATCCTCATTTATTCTCACAGCCTTGAAGATCACGTCCAGCATGTACGCGCTGTCTTACAAAAGTTAAGAGAATACCATCTTTATGCCAAATTAGAGAAATGTGAATTCCACCGGACTACCGTGGAATTCTTGGGATACTACCTTACTCCGACAGGCGTGCAAATGGATCAAAAAAAGGTACGGGCCATTCTTGATTGGGCCCCGCCAGCCAATGTAAAAGACGTGCAATCCTTTCTGGGATTTGCGAATTTCTATAGACGGTTTGTCAAGAATTTCTCTGAGCTGGTCACTCGGATCACGAGACTTCTACGCAAAGGCTGCCCGTTTATTTGGGACGCCTTGGCTGAGCAGGGATTTCAACGGCTCAAGAAGGCCTTTACCGATGCGCCGGTATTAAAACATCCGGACTTGTCCCAGCCATTTGTGGTGGAAACGGACGCTTCCAGCTATGCGCTGGGAGCCGTTCTGTCCCAACGAGATCCTCAGACGGGCCTCTTACACCCAGTAGCCTACTATTCCAGGAAACTGCTCCCTGCAGAAGTGAACTACATCATAGCAGATAGGGAACTATTGGCCATAAAGGCAGCCTTTGGTGAGTGGCGGCACTATTTGATGGGGGCACGTCACAAAGTGACGGTTATTACCGACCATCGCAACCTTCAGTTTATTAGGACTGCCAAGACCTTGAGTCCGCATCAACTGTGTTGGGCCCAATATTTCGCAGAGATTGATTTTATTATCACATACAGACCCGGAACGAACAATCAGAAAGCTGACATTCTGTCCCGCTATCCAGACAAGGTCTCTGAGGAAATAGAAACTGTGTCTCGGCCAATAGTCTCCCCGGCACAGATAGTGGGTTTAACCACCAACATATTTGAGAGCATCCAAAAGGAGCTTTCCATGCACGACCTTCATCAATGGTGCAAACAGGATCCCCAGCATACCATTAAAGATGGGCTCCCATATCATGGGCATTCTTTGTATTTGCCTACTATACCTCTACGAGAAAAAGCGATGTCATGGTGCCACGATTCCTCCCTAGCGGGTCATCCCGGTAGGGCAAACACTTTAGAATTGGTAGCAAGACATTTTTGGTGGCCAAAGTGGCGGCTTGATGTTCAACAATACGTGCAACCGTGTGCAATATGTGCCCGGAATAAAGCCGACCACCAGAAACCAGCAGGCCTCCTACGTCCCCTGCCAACGCCTACTACACCGTGGCATACAGTCACAATGGACCTCATAGTCGAATTCCCACAAGTGCAAGGCTACACCTCCATACTGGTGGTGGTAGATGCCTTTTCAAAAATGGCTCATTTCATCCCCTGTAAAGGGGTTCCAACAGCCAAGGAAATTGCTGAATTATCCCTGCAAAATGTGGTTCGCCTTCATGGCCTTCCGTGCCGTATAATCACAGACAGCGGTCCACAGTTCACTTCCAGGTTCTGGCACGAGTTTTGCAACATCATTGGGATGGAAGTTCGATTATCCTTGGGTTATCACTCCGAGACGGACGGCCAAACCGAACGCGTGAACCAAGGACTTGAACAGTTCCTGTGTTGCTTGGCCACGGGATGAGAGACGACGTGGGTTCAACACACTTGGCTAGCAGAATTGGCATACAACAATGCTGTTCACTCTTCCACAAAACGATCCCCGTTCTTCTGCTTGTATGGAAGACATCCACGGATTTTACCTTTATCCGTCCCAGCAGCAGAAGCGGCACTGCTTACATTGGCAGGACAACGGATCGGAATAGAGCAGGTTTGGAAGGAGGTGCAGGATAATCTCGTAAAAGCCAAAAATACATACAAAATTTATGCCGATAAACATCGACGTGCCAGCCCTTTGTATCATAAAAACGACCTGGTATGGTTGTCCACCCGAAACGTACGGTTAGAAGGGCCCAAAAAATTACAACCTCGCTATTTAGGCCCACTCAGCATTGAAAAAGTAATTAACCCAGTAGCGTTACGACTAGCCCTGCCGTCCCAGATGAAAATTCACCCTACTTTCCATACGTCACTGTTGAAACCAGCCCCGCCTGGCGCGAGCACCCAAAAAACACCCCCAGTACTCGTACAAGGGGAACCCGAGTATGAGGTTTGAGCTATTCTGAACTCCAAACAATTAAAGGATGGCCAAATCTATTACTTAATTGACTGGGTGGGGTACGGGCCCGAAGACCGCTCCTGGGAACCCTCACACAATATGCATGCCCCACGGTTGCTGCGCACTTTCCACAAAAACTACCCTGATTAACCAGGGGGACCTGCCTTCCGTGGGAGGGGGAGTGCTGTCAGGAGTAGGGCTGGCCTTAAGCCAAGTACTGTTGGAGCTGTGGGGCCAGGGACCATGAAGAAACCCATATCCAGAAGGGTACTGTACTTTAAAGGGCTGTTATGCCCTTTCTGTAGACAAAATGCAGCTACAAACTACAAATCCCAGCGTTTGGCTCGCCAGGACTACAATCCCCAGCATGCTTCGCGGGCTCACGAGCCAATGGAAAGCCGCGCTGGGTGTGGCACGCGAATGCGCATGCGCAAGCCCCAAGGCACGGGGCTTGTGCTCGAGACACCGAGGAGAGAGGACGTAAGCCCAGCAGCTCCCCAGAATCCAGACGCGAGGGGCCCAGAGCCACTGGAACAACGATCCGGCCCCTCGCTGATAAAAGATAAGTGCCGCTCAGCCCAAGCAGTTTCTGGGATCCTTAGGGGAAGCGCAGGGGGCATTGCGGGACCCCCCCCAGAGCCCCTGCGCATCACGTAGAAGCTAAGTGGGCGGGTTCACGGGAAAGTCATAGTTTTGGTACCGCTTCAGTGAATGTGTGAAAGTGAAGGAAGGAAGTGTTTATGGTTTCACGTGCATTCGTCTCGTGGAGAACACGCCGGAAAGGCGCATGAGATGGAAGAGCATTAAGTTATGGCACCCGGTCTGAGGAAAGACCGTGTTTTGGCAAAACTGTAAAACTTGGGGGTTAATAAGCCACGTGCGGCAGCGCACCCATTGCAACTTGAGATTCGTGGAATACACTAAGTGCTGAATGCGTGTTGAGTGAGTTTGTGAGAGTGAGAGACCGACAGAACTAAAGGCATACGCTAATGCTTGTCCTTTGTTTTCTTTTAGTTTGAACCTGATTTGAACCTGAACCTCAGACTGCAAGGACGTGGCACAGGACTCGACAGCCTTTGCAGGACAGGACTTCAAAGACTGAAGCAAAAGCTAAGTGTGCTAGTGCATGTGACTGTGCTCATGAAAATGTAAATGGGCTCATGCCAACAATTGTTTGTTGTCAATCTTAGTATGCTTACCTTCGTGTTCATGGGAGCACCTACATGTTTGTTCTGAAGGGTAAGGTGAAGGGAAAACACCTTTACATGTAAAGGTGTTAAGGCAGTTCCATCAGCCAGTTTGAGGAAAGTGTGCAGACATCGTTTACCCTAAAAAACACCAATCCCATCCATAACCTCTCCCCAACCCTCAATACGGTTATCCTAAAATCCCTCTACCTATCCACTCATCGAGATCCTAACCCTCCTTCCCCGCTCTGGTTAAAGAGGTCTGTGTAAGCTTTGACTTGCAGGCACTGAGACCATTGAGTGGTTGGTTGGTACTGCGTCGCTCCTGCGCCTTGGACCTGGGCACCCTGACAGAGAGAAAGAGAGGCAAAAGTCAAAGGTGATCCCAAGGTTTTATGCTTCACAGGTGGGTGTGGGGATGGGGCCCAAGGAATCAGCCCAGAGAGAGTGGTGAATCAAGGAGCAGGCATCCCAATGAGTAGGATCTCTGTTTTACTGGCATTAAGGCAGAGATCATTGGCAGTGCACCATGCCTGATTAGTAGTCAGGCCGCCAGGTATAAGGGAGGAGGAGGAGGAGGAGGATGGCAGCTTGAAGGAGAGCTTTGTGTCGATGCATACCACTGGAAATGAGGTGGGCAAGTTAAGATCAGATAGGTCAGAGGGGCCAGGTAGATGTTGAAGAGCCATGGTGATAGAATGGAGCCCTGGGGGATGCCACAGGTAGAAAATGTGGGCGAGAGAAAAGGACCCATTTGCACTTTGGATGCGCTGTTTCAAAGGAAGAAGGTAAATGTCATGAACCGGGGAAACTGGCGGGTTTGGAATAGGTGGAAGTACGGCCGCCATTAGACTGTTCCATCACGTTGCCCATACAACGTAGAGTAGCGGTCTAGTCTATTCCAACATGGCCGCCGCCGAGTGTATTTACTACACTTCACTCGGCAGATTGGCGCGTTGCAACTTCTTGGATTCCCTCGTTGCCAGCACTCCGGATCATTTCCCTTGGTGGTGATCCACCCACTCCTCTACTTACCTTGGCACACTTTGTGTGGTACTCTGCTCGAGTTCCTCTTTTCTCTTATTTTTCCAGTGCCTTCCATTATTGTTCGTTTCATACTCCTCCTACTCTGTTTCCTCTTTACTTGTTTTCGTATGGTTTTTCTTGGGAGTTCCCGTATTCTTTGTATTAGCGGTCCTCTCATTTTTTCTACCCAGCTCTCAGAATATCTCTGGTTCCTTCCTGCTGTATTTCTGGCTCGCTTCGTAAAGCAACCTGTACTCATCTTGCTTATACCCTTCCAAGCATATCAAGAGCTACACAAGACCAGCTGACATATTCACTCCTGCAAGACCTTGGTTTTTTTTTCAGCCATTGGCTTTTTCCCCTGCAACTTCTCGGCTATTGCGGAGAGGATCCACCGAGTATTTTCAGTACTGAAATCACGGTGGCTTCCTTTCGAGGCAGACCCTATCTGCTCAAAAAAAAGAAACCAGATACACGAAGATCTCGACGACAGAAGCTGGATTATTCCTCTACGACATCATGTGAGGAGGAAGAGGGAACCGGTGAGCTCCAATCCTTAAGTGAAGAGGAAGACATTAGTGACAGACTTGATAGCTTGCAACGCCAAACGGAAGTGATGGCCACCCCGCAGCAGTAAAAACAAAGAGGTGATGGCTGGAAGGTTTAGACTGAATCTTAACCACTGGCATTGCTCGGGGCAACCCTCCAGACCATCGTTCTTCGCCTGCCAAGCCATTACAGAAGGGGAAAGACCATATGCAAATCAGGCTTGGCCCCACCCCAAAAGGGGAAGTCCAGCCCGAACTGCTAGGTCACAACCTTCTGCACGAGACCACAAGCATCCCCAGACATGTTTCACCCTTGTTGGGGCTCATCAGTGAGGAGTAGCTTGGGTCTCTAGGCCCAGCAGGCACGGGACCCACGTCTGGGCATACCCGTCCCACTCGGGGTGACAAAGCAAAAACAAAGAGGTGATGGCTGGAAGGTTTAGACTGAATCTTAACCACTGGCATTGCTCGGGGCAACCCTCCAGACCATCGTTCTTCGCCTGCCAAGCCATTACAGAAGGGGAAAGACCATATGCAAATCAGGCTTGGCCCCACCCCAAAAGGGGAAGTCCAGCCCGAACTGCTAGGTCACATCCCTTCTGCACGAGACCACAAGCATCCCCAGACATGTTTCACCCTTGTTGGGGCTCATCAGTGAGGAGTAGCTTGGGTCTCTAGGCCCAGCAGGCACGGGACCCACGTCTGGGCATACCCGTCCCACTCGGGGTGACAAAGCAAAAACAAAGAGGTGATGGCTGGAAGGTTTAGACTGAATCTTAACCACTGGCATTGCTCAGGGCAACCCTCCAGACCATCGTTCTTCACCTGCCAAGCCATTACAGAAGGGGAAAGACCATATGCAAATCAGGCTTGGCCCCACCCCAAAAGGGGAAGTCCAGCCCGGACTGCTAGGTCACATCCCTTCTGCACGAGACCACAAGCATCCCCAGACATGTTTCAGCCTTGTTGGGGCTCATCAGTGAGGAGTAGCTTGGGTCTCTAGGCCCAGCAGGCACGGGACCCACGTCTGGGCATACCCGTCCCACCCGCAGCAGTTACAAGAACTAGTGGCTGCATTTCAAACCCTCAATCTCAAGCTTCAAATGCTTAAGGCAGACAACGCAGCACTGCAGCAGAGAGTGGCCGCTCGAGGACAGCAGTCCACAGATCTTCCCCCTTTACCTCTGGTCTCAGGTAAATTTGATGGTTCTGAAAGGAAGGTGAAAGAATTCTTGGATGCGTGTAACATCCACTTCGCCTTCAGGAAGAACGCCTTTTCTACAGATCATACCAAAGTAGGCTTTATGATCACCCATATGACGGGTAACGCCTTGGCCTGGGCTACTCCGTTGGTATCCCAATCCGATCCAGTACTACAAGACTTGACCGCCTTCAAAGATCTCTTGAAGCAGACTTTTCTCAGGACTGAATGTGCCCATGTGGCCAGTGAAGACCTGCTTGACGTACGTCAAGGAAGTACGGATTTACTTACCTACATATCTCACTTCAAGAAATTAGCTGCTGAGGCAGGCTGGCAAGAACAGGCCCAATACACCATATTCCGCCGTGGGCTGAAGGAAGAACTTAAAGATGAGCTTGCTAGAATTCCTCGCTCAGAGACATTCACCGATCTTGTCAACGCGGTATTAAGAATTGATTTCCGGCTAACAGAGCGAAAGAACGAAAAGAAGAAGTATCACAGTCCAGCCCCCTTCCCAGAAGCAAACCCATTGCCTTCCTCACCAGCCACACGTTCTTCCAGAGACGAACCGATGCAAATAGGTACAACACGGGCTCCCTTGACTGCGGAGGAGAGAAAGAGAAGAAGAGACGGAAGCCTTTGTATGTATTGTGGTTCTTCTGTCCACTTATTGAGGGACTGCCCAGACGTACCCCCTAGGAGATCGGAAAACGAACGCCCTCGATAGTTAACAGGACGGACTATCGAGGGGCAACATCCAGTCCCTACACCACTCTTTCGGTCACTTCAGCCACATCTTCCGATGATTCGCGGCTTATGGTGGTGGCAGTCAAGTTTCATTTCAGAGGAAGAGAAGTTGAGACTCAAGCACTACTAGACTGCGGTGCAGCTGGTAACTTTGTGGACACCCTATGGACAGACAAGGTGGGTCTACAACGAATCGCAAAGTCTGAAGACCAGAAAGTGCAAGGTGTTGACGGAACTCTATTGTGTTCCGGCTTAATCACTCATACTACAGAAGAGGTGCAAGTCTTCATAAGACAAAATTCAGAGAGGATGAGGTTCGATATCATCCGCACAGCCCATTTCCCGGTCATCCTGGGTATAGGTTGGCTCAGAAAACACAACCCTACGATAGACTGGACTAACAACCTCTTGAGTTTCCATTCTACATACTGTAAAGAGAAATGTCTACCCCAAACCATGTTTGAAACTGTGAAGACCGTATGCTCAACTGATACAAACTCTATTCATTGCATTCCTAGTTATCTGACCGAGTTTTCTGAAGTCTTCCAGGAACAACAACCCGTCAAACTTCCTCCTCACAGACCGGAGGACTGCAGAATCGACTTAGTCCCCCATGCCTTGGTTCCTTTTGGTAGGATGTACCCCCTCTCTGTATCCGAAAAAGAGGTACTTAGGCACTATCTGGATGAAAATCTCGCAAACGAACTAATAAGACCCTCCCGATCTCCTGCAGGGGCATCGCTGTTCTTCATTCCTAAATGGTACACCAAGGAATCGAGGCCATGTATTGACTACCGAGGGTTAAACAAGTTAACCATCAAGGATCGTTACCCCATGCCTATCATATCTGAGGTACTAGAAGCGGTTCAAGGCTCTGTAATATTCACAAAATTGGACCTACGCAATGCTTATCACCTGCTCCGTATTAGACCAGGTGATGAATGGAAGACAGCTTTCCGCACTCCATTCGGTCTGTTTGAATATCAGGTGATGCCGTTCGGGCTAGTCAACGCTCCATCCATATTTCAAAGATTCATGGATCGTTTGTTCTCTGATCTGTTTGGTCAAACCACGGTGGTCTATTTGGATGACATACTCATCTATTCCCATGATCCAGAGGTGCATAAACAGCACGTAAAAGAAGTACTGTGCAGGTTTCAATCGCATCACCTCCTGGTTAAACCGGAAAAATGTGCATTTGAGCAATCTTCTATATCCTACTTGGGGTTTATCCTTTCAGACCAAGGAATTACCATGCACCCAAAGAAAGTTGAAGCGATTTTGGCCTGGCCACCCCCTTCCTCAGTCAAAGATATCCAACGATTTTTGGGATTGGCAAACTTTTATCGGAAGTTCATCCCCGAATTCTCCAAACGTACACTTCCGATTACCTCTCTACTGAAGAAGTCCTCTGTTCCGTTCAACTGGTCTAAGGAGGCTGACAACAGCTTTACTGTCCTAAAACAAAGATTCTGTACAGCTCCAGTTCTAAAACAGCCCGACCAGAGTCAACCTTTTATATTGGAGACTGATGCTTCAGCAGCAGCGGTGGGGGCCGTTCTTCTACAGTCTAACCAAGGACTAGAACACCCCATAGCCTACTACTCTAAGACTTTGAGCCCTAGCCAACGGAAATATTCAGTGATCGAGCGAGAACTTTTGGCTATGAAATTGGCTTGTCTTGAATGGAGTCATCTACTCCAAGGTGGTCTGTTTCCGTTTCAGATCAGAACCAACCACAAAAACCTTCAAATCCTCAGACAACAGGAATGTTACAATACCCGTCAAGCTAGATTGGTGCATTTCTTTGCTCAATTCCATTTCACCATATCATACATACCTGGCTCCCAAAACCTGATCGCAGATGCCTTGTCCAGAAGGGAGTATACAGACAAGGATCCTACGCATAGAAAAGAACTGATGTTTCCTCATACCAAGATTGTGTCGTCAGTATCGTCTTTTCTACAACAGGTTAAAGAAGCATCCATTTCTCTAGAAGAACCTACCACTGCCATTATGAGACTACCCATAGTGAAGAAGGATGGACTGTTATTTATCCGAGGGAGGTTGGTGATTCCATCCGGATAACTCAAACAAAAAGTACTTAAATGGTGTCATGACACAAAGGTTGCTGGCCATCGCGGCATAAGAGGAACCTTGGAATTACTCCAAAGG
Organism: Ambystoma mexicanum; assembly: GCF_040938575.1. Lineage (NCBI taxonomy): Eukaryota > Metazoa > Chordata > Amphibia > Caudata > Ambystomatidae > Ambystoma > Ambystoma mexicanum. Next base: position 1,436,096,518 of record NC_090921.1, read on the forward strand.
TCTTTTTATTGGCCCAACATGAAGGCAGATACACAAGAATATGCACAAACCTGTCTAGTGTGTATGCAGAGCAAACATCTCTCTCAGAAACCATTGGGATTACTAAAACAGGAACCTGTTCCATTCGGACAATGGAAATGCATCTCAACGGACTTTATAGTAGAATTACCTGTATCCAAGGGTAACACTTGTATCATGGTTACAGTGGACTCTTTTTCCAAACTGGTGCATTTTACTCCTATGGCCGGGGTACCTTCCGCATCTGTTATGGCAGACGTCTTTTTGAAAGACATATTTAGGCTTCATGGTCTCCCTCTAAAGATTGTCTCAGACCGTGGTAGTCAATACACCTCCAGGTTCTGGTCAGTCTTGTGCAAAAGACTAGGGATAGAAAGAGCTCTTTCTTCCGGTTTCCATCCCCAAACCAACAGCCAGACCGAGAGGCTAAACGGAACATTGGAACAATATCTCAGATGCTTCAAAAACCGACAACAAGACAACTGGGTATCTTTGCTCCCCACAGCAGAGTTTTCCTACAACAACCCAGTCCATACTGCAATAGGGATAAGTCCATTCTATTGTACCTATGGTATTCACCCCCAATCCATTGTGCCCCTGTTTTTGGAGGAATCAAACATACCATCTATAGAGGAGACCCTAGACCAGATCAAAGAGGCACATAACACAGCCAGACAGTGTCTTCAAGAGGCTAACAAAGGCAATAAAGAACAAGCAGATAAACATCACAGACAGGTGCCTGAATGGGATAAAGGCACTAAGGTCATGCTTTCTACCAAGTTCTTACCTCGCTGGATTCGCCCTTCAAAGCTGTCTCCCCGTTACAAAGGGCCATTTGAGATACTTTCAAGGATCAATCCTGTTGCCTATCGGCTTAACTTGCCAATGGCACTAAAACGGGTTCATCCAGTTTTTCATTCCTCCCTTCTACGTCCTTTTGTGCCCGGCACCCGAAGACAGTCTGCTCCCAAACTGTGTGTTTCTCCCAGCTCAAACACTGAGGAGTATGAAGTCTCTCTGATCTGTGATTCTCGGTATCACAGGGGTCGCTTGAAGTATTTGGTTCACTGGAAAGGATACCCCACCTCGGAGGATACCTGGGTACCCGTTTCCAATATTCACGCCCCTCGCTTGTTGAAACAGTTCCATGGCCTGCACCCAGGAAAACCAGGAGGATGCCGCCTTCGAGGGGGGCATACTGTCATGAACTGGGGAAACTGGCGGGTTTGGAATAGGTGGAAGTACGGCTGCCATTAGACTGTTCCATCACGTTGCCCATACAGCGTCGAGTAGCGGTCTAGTCTATTCCAACATGGCCGCCGCCGAGTGTATTTACTACACTTCACTCGGCAGATCGGCGCATTGCAACTTCTTGGATTCCCTCGTTGCCAGCGCTCCGGATCATTTCCCTTGGCAGTGATCCGCTCACTCCTCTACTTACCTTGGCACACTTTGTGTGGTACTCCGCTCGAGTTCCTCTTTTCTCTTATTTTTCCAGTGCCTTCCATTATTGTTCGTTTCATCCTCCTCCTACTCTGTTTCCTCTTTACTTGTTTTCATGTGGTTTTTCTTGTGAGTTCCCATATTCTTTGTATTACCGGTCCTCCCATTTTTTCTACCCAGCTCTCAGATTATCTCTGGTTCCTTCCTGCTGTATTTCTGGCTCGCTTCGTAAAGCAACCTGTACTCATCTTGCTTATACCCTTCCGAGCATGTCAAGAGCTACACAAGACCAGCTGACATATTCACTCCTGCAAGACCTTGGTTTTTTTTCAGAATTTGGCTTTTTCCCCTGCAACTTCTCAGCTGTTGCGGAGAGGAGCCACCAAGGATTTTCAGTACTGAAATCACGGTGGCTTCCTTTCGAGGCAGACCCTATCTGTTCAAAAAAAAGAAACCAGATACATGAAGATCTCGACGACAGAAGCTGGATTATTCCTCTACGACATCAGGTGAGGAGGAAGGGGGAACCAGTGAGCTCCAATCCTTAAGTGAAGAGGAAGACATTAGTGACAGACTTGATAGTAAGCCACACCAGTGCCCTGTCCATGATGTCTAGGGTATCATGAAGACGATTTAAGAGGATGGAGCGGTTGACTCTTTCAACAGCAGAAGAGAGATCGAGGAGGATCAGAACAGAGGGGGAGTTGGAATCAAGGCTGGAGAGTAGGTCTTCACGGGTGTTAAGGAGTGCAGTTTCCATGTCCCTGGCAGCCCTAAAAACTGATTGGTGATCATGGAGTCAGCTAGTTCTTTTCGGTGTGGAGGGTCAGTTGGGCGATTACCAGTTTCTCCATCAGTTTGCCCAAAAAGGGGTGATGGAGATAGGGCAATAGTTAGCCTGGCAAGATAGGTCAGCTGGTGGCTTTATTAGGAGAGGGTGCACAAGAGAGTGCTTGAGGGGTTGGGGGAAGGAGCCAGTGCCAAATGAGTGGTTGCAGAGGTCAGCAAGGCTGGAGTGAGAGAGACATTGTTGTCCTTCATGGTTCTGGAGGAGCAGGGGAGCAGCTGTTTAAATGAAGCTTTCATAGAGCAAACGACTCTAGAGATCACATCTGGCACAAGGGGGAGAAAGAGGAGATTATGGGTGGGGGGTAAGGGAGGCAAGAGAGGGGGTGGTGGAGTGGGGGAGCAGAAGACAGAGAGGACAGAATGTCCAGAGTTTTGGAGGAGAAGTGGGCCGCCACTGCAGAGCAGAGGGCCTGGGAGGGGGAGGGGAATAGAAGACTGTGGTAGGATTGGATTTACAAACAAGATCTACAACAGAATTTACAACAGCTTGAATTTTCTGTTTTTCCTTCTATGGCTTTTCACTTGTGATTTTAATTTGTTTTTTCATCGTTACTGTTTAATTAAACGTCTATATTTCTTTTTACCCATGACTGGATGTTGTTTTATTTTGGACTATTTTAATATTGCTGATTAGGTTGCTACTGCTATAAACTCTTACCGCTCCTGAATATTTTACCCTCCTGATGACCGACACCACTACAGATGGTGATGTAGTTATATCCATCAGTAAGTGTCTGTTTTACCTGTATGCTTTGGATCATTGCTGGTTTAGTAGTAGAGTGGGGCTGACTAGGAAGCTAAACCATTACTCATCATTTTACTCCTGCAGAGCAATAGTCATTTCATCTGACTAGGCCACTGCTAAGGAGTCTACACAATTCCAAATAGGGCCAGACATGTCGAACTCAGTCCAAACAAGACTCAACGACGGAGTAGACAAAGTGCATGAAAAAAACAGCTTTTTTTTTGCATCAAGACAAAGTCGGTAAAGTATACAAATATTGAAACACAATTGCTTAATTGTTATAAAGAAGTCATTCATGATTTCACAACGTAATATAAATTCACAAAACGTATGGGGATAGGTTAATGGGTTTGGCTACATATAAATTGCATAGGGGTTAAACATTTCATTTGGTTACAAGTATCTGATGGCTCAACCTGGAACCACCCCTTTACTGCTAAAGGTTAAAATGCATCATCTCTACGACAAGTAGTTGGTTGGCAAACTATTTAATGGGCCGTATGACACCAAGAATTTTGATAGTTTGGCTTGTTGCTAAAAAACCTTGGACGCTTGACAGGTCATCAAGATATGAGCCAGTCATAGAGTGCTGGGAGAGAGGCCCATGGACTGTTCTTGCAATTATAAGCTACCATCCCTCATTCTCAGGCCATGAGACCGAGCAATCCCTTTATACTTGGCCTTGTGTGGCAATTCATGTGTATATGTACATTTGGGGATTACTGCAGATATCATATCTATGTTTGGTTCTAATGAATGGCCAGTGTTCCCTGTGTATGGGGCACATGCTAAGAGACTGTGTATGGAATCGAATTACTGAGGTTTTAACTAATAATAATGTTGGTGATGCATTTTCTCTTGCCACCAGGGACACTCTTGAGTTATTCTTCATGGAGTATTTTGGACTTATTGTTTTACTGCACCAGTCTAACAAAGACTGGATGAGCTCTTCTGAAACCTTAATTAATCTAGGGATATGCTGCTTGTGTTTTAGGAACCGTTATTTCATGCCTTCGTTCCATCGCCCCCACCCTCCCTTATTTCCTCTAACCTTAGTACTTGTTACCAGCTACTGTCTGAGCTCTGCACAATATGTGCTTTTGTGGATTCAGCCTTTTGAGCTTTTCAAGGAAGTCTTGATGCCATTGCTAATTCTGAAACAAACATGCTGTGGCTTCCATGGTTAAGAAGATGGCTGCCCAATTACACTGTAATTTCCATGTTATTGAGCTATATCGCATTTCGTTCATGTTGCATTTACCTTACACTTTGGTCATGTTTATGTTTTTCATGTTTTATGGATGTTATGTTAGTATTCTTCGTGTCTAAATGCATATATTTCCTATTGCATGTGTTCTTCATGTGGAGTGCATGTTTGCTTCACATCTAATGCATGCACTTTTTTACTGTTAGAATGTTAGTTTGAATGCTTTTGTCATCTTCAGCTCACATTGTCCCCATGCCCTGCTGTACCAGTGGGTGGGGGGGATAAGGGATGAAAGGCTGTCTCAGGGTGTAACTTCTCTCATCATTGAGGTATTGGTGCAGGGCAGGGGGCAGAAGCTATGGATGACGTACTCTTCTTCCTCCCAACAACACGTGGAACATTGGGCTGTAGCAGAGGTGTATACTGCTCTCTTTTTCAACATCTTATTTTTTTTTTTCTATTCGAGAGGTGATTTAAATTCGATTGCGAGTACCACAAAACGTCACTGAGTACATTAAGTGAACATATTTACCTGGGGGTAAAGTGCAGTATGCCTTCACACTTTCATCACAAATATTATTTTTTTCTAAAGACTTCAATTATCCTGATATTAAGCATTGCTGGTCTTAGAAGACTGCCGAAGTCCTGAAAATAGTTCTGATGAAGGAAGTTATACACATGACCTTGGGAATTGGTCTACTTTTTTTGTTGGGCTGTGATGTGTCAGGGTAATTCTTAAAAATTATTTGTGTGGATGATTCAAGTATTTCCTAAAATGTAAATGTTCTTTATGTAATTACCATTTGTGGCTGAGAAATTATTAAGTCACATATCTGAGTTGAAGCATTATAGTTCTCAAAATGTCCTGTTCTTTATGCTGGTCTCTCCAGTGCAGAGTTCTCCAAAGGACCCAAGAACACAACTGGATGATGGCACGCTCCAAACGTTTGTACTCCTCTGAAATAGGTTTTCATAGTCCCTAATCTACTCAACTGTGTTGGTTGGTGCTGGTTCCAATCGTCTGCTTCTCGTTGGAGCTCGGTTGCTGTGCCCTTATCTTTTCTGACGGCTGACAGAGGTACCCACGCTTGAAGATTCTTCAGTTTTGCAGCAGTGGGTGTGGCGTGGGCGACCTCGTGCGGACCTGTAAACCTGGGCTGGTTCCAGTTGCGATTGTGCTGTCTGGTGTAGACTACAAAGCACCATGCAATGGATAGGCTGCCTGCATACTAAAGAAAGAAAATGGCTGAACAAAAAAAGGCCCTTTGCCACCTTCTGACTCGGAAAACCATTTCCCCCATCCATCTACCGTCTCTTGTGCTGTTTGGTGTATACTGTGCACACATAACCAAATCATTATTTGCAGAGACATATGTTTAAATCAACATGTGTGTGGCCAAAGCATAGTCCTGCCCCACCATTCATTCCTGACAACATTTTGAGAATAATTTCACCAATTATGAGCTCATATTTTGTAATAAATGAAACTGGAATTTACCTGTGTTTTGGTAAGAACAATATATGAGGATTACACATCAAACCAAAGTGTACATATAGTTTCTTCTAGTCATAAGGAAGTAGTCGATCTCAGTCTCAGGGTATACTGCAGTGAACACACAGTGCACCGCTCTCTCTTGCTTTTGAAGTGGAAGGAATGTATTTGTGAGAAATAATTTCAGCAAAGTGTTTTTTGAGAATATATCCTGGCACCCAGTTCCCGTTTCCAGCGGCGAGTAGGTTATCAGAAAGTGTTCTTGCATGGAAACTCTTTGTCAAGGGAAATTAAATGCAGACCCTCGAGAGCACCATGTATCATGCTAATAATCTGAGATGCATTCTGAAAAGGCAGAACACCAGACTTGTGAGTATTTATTGATGCATGAGAAAAACTTTGAACGTTTGCAAAGTTTGCTAACATTTGCAGACAACTTCATAAAGTGTTCGAAGGTGAAGTGCTGCAGATTTGCAAAGGTTTGCTCTTTACTTTCAGGGCCCAAAGCAAAATGAGGCCATTCAAATGGCAAAGGTTGCACTAGACCCAGCTACGCCATTTATCATAACCAAGCATCCATTGGTATTGTTTGAGATCAAACATAATTGTTGATG